>NC_090383.1:108595627-108907148 GCF_036365525.1 Heterodontus francisci
AATATTTGCATGCAAAGAAACTATTATATTTACTACGGATGATATATTCTTGTTAAAACATGGTTTAACTGGAGTCCAGGGCCATGTTTACATTGCAGGGTAATTTCCAGTGGCAGTAATGCTGAAGCAACTATGTAATCTGATTGTAAGATTCCGAGATACAGGATTAGGAAGGACTTTTATTTGTAAATGTGTAAGTAATAGTAAGGATCAGTGCTTGGACCACAGTTGTTTACATTCTGTATAAATGATTTGGATATAGGGACCAATTGTAATATTTCCAAATTTGCAGATGACACAAAACTAGGAGGGAATGTAAGTTGTGAGGAGAATGCAAGGAGGCTTCAAGGGGATTTGGACAGGCTAAGTGAATGGGCAAGAACATGGCAGATGGAGTATAATGTGAATAAGAGGTGATCCACTTTGGTAGAAAAAACAGAAAGGCAGAGTATTTCTTAAATGGTGAGAAGTTGGGAAATGTTGATGTCCAAAGAGACCTGGGTGTCCTTGTTCATGAGTCACTAAAAGCTAGTATGCAGGTGCAGCAAGCAATTAAGAAGGCAAATGTGTGTTGGCCTTCATTGCAAGAGGATTTAGTACAGGAGTAAAGATGTATTGCTTCAATTGTATAAAGCCTTGGTGAGACCACACCTGGAGTATTGTGTACAGTTTTGGTCCCCTTATCTAAGGAAGAATACTTGCCATAGAGGGAGTGCAATGGAGGTTCACCAGATTAATCTCTGGGATGGCGGGATTGTCTTATGAGGAGAGATTGCAGAAACTGGGCCTATATTTTCTAGAGTTTCGAAGAATGAGAAGTGATTTCATTGAATTCTTACAGGGCATGACAGGGTAGATGTGGATAGGATGTTTTCTCTGGCTAGCAAGTCTAGAACCAGGGGACACAGTCTCAAAATAAGGGCAGGACATTTAAGACTAAGATGAGGAGGAATTTCTTTACTCAGAGGGTGGTGAATCTGTGGAATTCTGTACCCCAGAGGGCTGTGGAAGCTTAATCATTAGCATGTTCAAGACAGAAATCAATAGATTTCTGAGTACTGATGACATCAAGGGATATGGGGATAGTGGTGAAAAATGGCGTAGAGGTAGATGAATGGTGGAGCAGGCTCGATGGGCTGAATGGCCTATTCCTGCTTTTTCCTATGATCCTATATATGACCCTGCCAGAAAAAAAATCTAGCAATTAAAAGCAGTTTCCACTGTCACTTTTTCAGGACTACTTGGTGACACAAAACTGCAGCTATCTTGAGTGGCTATTGGTCGCTCCATTGCTGCTCCATGTATACCATTGCTGGAGGGTATCTTTTCATGCTGTCTGCCCACTGATCTATGTGAAACACAGAACATTGAGCACCTATAAAGTTTTTGAATCCCTCCTTCATAATTTTCTGTTGTGTCAATGAGTTGAAACCTGTCATGACTGCTTCTTAGAGTCTGAACCCTAAAACCTTCAAAGCAAAATGGGATTTTCATGAGAGGTGCTCCAACAGTGTCTGTGGCCAGGGTTGCCTGGATTTTGCACTGCAGATATTACTGGTAAGTGGCAGACAACTGTGGATCCAGTCTAACCACACCACATTCCACAGACATGCATGGGCTAAAGAAATGTTTAATATGACCATGTATTCGAATGTTAAAAAGCAAGTCCAATAAAGTCTTCAGCTGTACCTTCTGATTCCTCATCACTTTTACCCCTTCATCACCAATGCTCCATGTACTTCCTCAAACTGCAAAACTACTTAATTCTTGTAAAATGTCTGTATGCGTATTCTTTATTCAAATGTCAGTGGTTTGTGCCTATAGCTTTGAGTATGTATGCCTTGCAGACCTTTGGGTTCTTTTTGCTCTGTGAAGAGAGCAGGTTGAATATTATGAGAATATAAGCATACTTATCTATTTGAGTTTTGTGTTATTATATGCACTATTATATGCGTTTGCACATTGTGTATAGGCACATTGGTATAACATATCATGCATGTATGATTTATAGGGTATATATCCATTAGCCTATGTTACACTCTAACTTCTAAAGTCTCAATGCTATGCATAGCATCCTTCCCAATTAAATTGGGAGTCAACATTTTGCACAGGAATTTAAATAAGTTAACCATATGGACAGGCAAATAAAATGTAAAATTTAATGTTGACAATGTAAAGTGTTTTATATATTTTATATGTTTTCTATATTTTATAAGTGTTTTATATATTTGGTATTGTCACTGGACTAGTAAACCAGAGACCTAGGGTATTGCTTAGGGGACATGGATTTGAATCCCACCACGGCAGAAGGTGGAATTTGAATTCAATTAATAAATCTAGAACTAAAAACCTATCTAATGATGGCCATTAAACTATTGTCAATTGTTGTAAAAACCCATCTGGTGCACTAATTTCCTTTAGGGAAGAAAATCCGCTGTCCTTACCTGGTCTGGTCTACATGTGACTCCAGACCCACAGCAATGTGGTTGACTCTCAAATGCCCTCAGAAATGGCCATCAAGCCACTCAGTTGTATCTAACCGCTACTAAGTCAACAAGTAATGAAATCAGACGGACCACCCGGCATTGACATAGGCACTGGAAATGACAACGGCACACCCAGCCCTGTTGACCCTGCAATGTCCTCCTGACTAACGTCTGGGGTCTTGTGCCAAAGTTGGGAGAGCTGTCCCACAGACTAGTCAAGCAACAGCTTGATATAGTCATACTCACGGAATTATACCTGAGAGACAATGTCCCAGACACTGCCATCACCATCCCCGGGTATGTCCTGTCCCACTGGCAGGACAGACCCAGCAGAGGTGGTGGCACAGTGGTATACAGTCAGGAAGGAGTTGCCCTGGGAGTCCTCAAGATCGACTCCAGATCCCATGAAATCTCATGGCATCAGGTCAAACATGGGCAAGGGAACCTCCTGCTGATTACAACCTACCACCCTCCCTCAGCTGATGAACCAATACTCCTCCATGTTGAACAGCACTTGGAGGAAGCACTGAGGGTGGCAAGGGTGCACAATGTACTCTCGGTGGGGGATTTCAATGTCTATCACCAAGAGTGGCCCGGTAGCACCACGACTGAGTGAGCTGGCCGAGTCCTAAAGGACATAGCTGCTACACTGGGTCTGCGACAGGTGGTGAGGGAACCAACAAGAGGGAAAAATATACTTGACCTCGCCCTCACCAATCTGCCTGCCGCTGATGCATCTGTCCATGGCAGTATTGGTAGGAGTGACAAAGTCACATCTTCATATGGAGGATACCCTCCATTGTGTCATGTGGTACTACCACAGTGCTAAATGGGATAGATTTTGAACAGATCTAGCAATGCAAAACTGGGCATCCATGAGGCGCTGTAGGCCATCAGCAGCAGCAGAATTGTACTCAACCACAATCTGTAACCTCATTGCCTGGCATATCTGCCACTCTTAACATTACTGTCAAGCTGGGGGACCAACTCTGGTTCAGTGAAGTGTGCAGGAGGGCTTCTAGGAGCAGCACCAGACCCCCATACCTCAAAATGAGATGTCAACCTGGTGAAGCTATAACCCAGGACTACTTGCATGCCAAACAGCGTAAGCAACATGCAATAGACAGAGCTAAGAGATCCCATAACCAACGGATCAGATCTAGGCTCTGCAGTCCTGCCATATCCAGTGGTGAATGGTGATGGGCACTTAAACAACTAACTGGAGGAGGTGGCTCCACAAATATCCCCATCCTCAATGATGGGGGAGCCCAGCATATCAGTGCAAAAGACAAGACTGAAGCATTTGCAACAATCTTCAGCCAGAACTGCTGAGTTGATGATCCATCTCGGTCTCCTCCTGAAGTCCCCAGCATCGCAGATGCCAGTCTTCAGCTAATTTAATTCACTCCGTGTGATATCAAGCAACGACTGAAGGCACTGGATACAGTAAAGGCTATGGGGCCCTGACAACATTCCGGCAATAGTACTGAAGACCTGTGCTCCAGAACTTGTCGCGTCCCTAGCCAAGCTGTTCCAGTACAGCAACAACACTGGCATCCACCCTGCAATGTGGAAAATTGCCCAAGTATGTCCTGTACACAAAAATCAGGACAAATCCAACCCAGCCAATTACTGCCCCATCAGTCTACTCTCAATCATCAGTAAAGTGATGGAAGGTGTCGTCAACAGTGCTATCAAGTGGCACTTGTTTAGCAATAACCTGCTCACTAACGCTCAGTTTGGGTTGCGCCAGGGCCACTCAGCTCCTGACCTCATTACAGCCTTGGTTCAAACTTGGACAAAAGAGCTGAATTCCAGAGATGAGGTGAGAGTGACTGCCCTTGATATCAAGGCAGCATTTGACCAAGTATGGCATCAAGGAGCCCCAGCAAAACTGGAGCCAGTGGGAATCGGGTGAAAACTCTCCGCTGGTTGGAGTTGTACCTAGCGCAAAGGAAGATGGTTGTGCTTTTTGGAGGTCAGTCATCTGAGCTCCAGGACATCACTGCAGGAGTTCCTCAGGATAGTGTCCTAGGCCCAACTATTTTCAGCTGCTTCATCAATGACCTTCCTTCAGTCATAAGGTCAGAAGTGGGGACGTTCGCTGATGATTGCACAATGTTCAGCACCATTTGCGACTCCTCAGATACTGAAGCAGTCTGTGTCGAAATGCAGCACGACCTGGACAATATCCAGGCTTGGGCTGATAAGTGGCAAGTAACATTTGCGCCACACAGGTACCAAGCAATGACCATCTCCAACAAGAGAGAATCTAACCATTTTCCCTTGACATTCAATGGCATTACCATTGCTGAATCCCCCACTATCAACATCCTGGGGGTCACCATTGACCAGACACCTTCGGGGAATGTTCCGTTAGATTGGAAAATAGTGAATGTGACTCCTTTATTCAAAAAGGGAAGCAGACAGAAAGCAGGAAACTACAGGCCAGTTAGCTTAACATCTGTCTTAGGGAAAATGTTAAAAGCTATTATTAAAGACGTTATAGCAGGGCATTTAGAAAAAAATCAAGGTAATCAGGCAGAGACAAACATGGATTTGTGAAAGGGAAATCATGTCTAACCAATTTATTGGAGCTCTTTGAGGGAGTTACATTTGCTGTGGATAAAGGGGAACCGGTGGATGTATTGTACTTGGATTTTGAGAAGGCATTTGATAAGGTGTCACATCAAAGGTTATTACAGAAAATAACAGCTCATGGTGTAGGAGGTAACATATTGGCATGGATAGAAGATTGGCTCGCTAACAGGAAACAGACAGTAGGCATAAATGGGTCATTTTCTAGTTGGCAAGATGTAATGAGTGGTGTGCCACAGGGATCTGTGCTGGGTCTCAACATTTTACAATTTACATAAATTCTTCGATGAAGGGACCGAAGGTATGGTTGCTAAATTTGCTGATGACACAAAGATAGGTAGGAAAGTAACTTGTGAAGAGGATGTAAGGGGGCTACAAAGGGATATAGATAGATTAAGTGAGCGGACAAAGACTGGCAAATGGAGTATAATGTGGGAAAGTGTGAAATTGTCCACTTTGACAGGAAGAATAAAAAAGAAGCATATTATCTAAATGGTGAAAAATTGCAGAGCTCTGAGATGCAGAGGGATCTGGATGTCCTAGTGCATGAATCGCAAAAGGTTAGTATGCAGGTACAGCACGTAATTAGCAAAGCTAATAGAATGTTATCGTTTATCACGAGGGGAATTGAATACCAAAATAGGGAGTAAAAACAAGAAATGCTGGAACCACTCAGCAGGTCTGGCAGCATCTGTGGAAAGAGAAGCAGAGTTAACGTTTTGGGTCAGTGACCCTTCTTCGGAACTAACGATGAACTCACCTCCTGACTCCCCAAAGCCTGTCCACCATCTAAAGACACAAGTCAGGGGTGTGATGAAATACTCTCCACTTGTCTGGATGGGTGCAGCTCCCAACAACACTCAAGAAGCTCAACACCATTCAGGACAAAGCGGCCAGCTTGATTGGGACCCCATCCACAAACACTGACGCATGGTGGCAGCAGTGTGTACCATCTACAAGACACACTGCAGCAATGCACCAAGGCTCCTTCGACAGCACCTTCCAAATCTGCGACCTCTATCACCTAGAAGAACAAGCAGCAGATGCATGGGAACACCACCACCTGCAAGTTCCCCTCCAAGCCACACACCAACCAACTTGGAACTATATCGCCATTCCCTCACTGTCGTTGGGTCAAAATCCTGAAGCTCCCTTCCTAACAGCACCTACCCGACATGGACTGCAGCGGTGCAAGAAGGCAGCTCACCACCACCTTCTCAAGGGCATTTAGGGATGGGCAATAAATGCTGGCCTAGCCAGCGACGCCCACATCCCGTGAACGAATAAAAAAAATTGGGACAAAGAATGAGTATACAACTTATCGCCTTCATGCTGAAAAATTTGGCGCTGTAGCACCACTGGAGCCAGCTGATTTGATGCACATATTGCAAACTTGGACCACACAGATCCAGTGAATGCATTCACTTGTCACTCAAAGCTGAACATGTGTTCAGCTGCAAGAGGAACTTGCCCCCTGGCTCTATTTAAACTTCCAGGTGAGGTGACCTTGAATAACTTATGCGATTGGAATGTTTTCTAAGTACTGCAGAGTGTTTTTAGAGGTGTTGCAGTGAGTTGCTGGATTCGGCAGAATGTGTTGCTGCATCTTCATGGGGAGGGCAGAGTATTTGTTGACCTGCCCACACAAAGGCTGCTACAGGCTGTAGTTCCAGATCCTCTAGGTCTGCCACATGACAGGGAGATGGAGCAGAGACTGTAGAGAGGGAAATCTCTGTGTGAAAGGAGGAGATATCCGGAATGCCTTTGCTCCGTACAGGCCGTGACTGGAGTGACAGTGCTGGTAGCACAAATCCTGTCATCCTGAGAGAGGACAGCAGATTCCTACTTCACGGGGGCCACTACCACTCCCCCAGGGTGGGGTCTCAGCAGTCCGAGTAATCTGTTGGAGGACAAATTGCTGTGCAAGCCTTCACGCCCTTTTGAGCACTGAGAATGGCAGCCATGATGGCACCAGTTTGAGCCTACAAGGCAGCAAGCATGGAACTATGACCTTCGTCTAAGCTTCCACTGCAGCACTGAGAACCTGGCTGGTTTCTGTCTGTGCTGCAGCTACCAAATGCTGCATCACAGGTGGGTCCACAAGTGCTGTCAAGGAGTTGGCTGTCACTTCCATGCTGGAAAGGATGGGCTCCAACTTCTGCGCAATGCCCTGTGCCATGTTAGAGCCAGACCTTGATAATGCTCCTTGACAGTGACAACAGGATGTCTGGCAGGCCTGCCAATGTCTCAAGTATTTTGGTGTGCATGCATGTTCTTCAGCTTTCTCCTGTATGCTGCCCCATCCAAGTCCTCATCTGAGTCCCCTGAAGCAGAATGTTTCTTGTCCTTTGGCAAGTTGGCACAAGAACTATCCTTTCCTCGGGTTTGTCTGAAGCCCACTCGTGCCCCATAACTCGCCATGTGCAGATCCAGATTCTAACATTACTCTCTGAAGGTTACAGAGAGATAGTATTTATTTGAGCTGGTGGCTGTGAGTGTCAAGTCAATTGACTGTGCTTCTGTTTCAATGCTACGGTGCCGCACGTTCCCTTCCTCCTGAGGCTGCAGTGGATGGGCAGGCAGCACTTCTTCGATGTCTGAAAGCTGAAAAGTCAGAAAGGGAAGGTTGGGGTGAGGGAAGGGGGTTGGGTTGGAAAGCAAAAGGTGCATGGTCATGCCATCAGCAGCTTGCATGTCATGCCATGTAGCAGGATGAGGGTAAGGTGGGAGTTGAGAAGGGCCATGATGCAGGAATATACCATAATCCTCAATGTTCTCAGTGACACCAGTTGCCGTGGGCTCTATGATGCAGAGAACCATCTCTTACGTAAGGCTTAGGAGATGCAGGCGTCCTTGTCCCCCACTGGTTCTTCTCTGCTCCTGGTGGATATGGGCCACCACCTACTGCAAGAGAGAGGGAAGAATGCCAGTGACTGTGTTGCATTGTCATTAGTTGATGTGCCTGCCACAGCTGAGTAGCTGAACATAATTGGAAGCATTGAGAGGTCGGGGTGAGACTGGCAGCATTGGTAAGTGTGTGACGGTGAGGTGAGTATCTGGATGTTAAGCCTGACTTCAGAGAGTTAGGGACTGCTTCTGGCTGAGTGATGAGGGTGTGGTGCCTTGAGCACCATGAGAGGCTGGTGGTGCGCTGGGCGGGAGATGTTATGTGAAGATTCATTCACCTACCGTGACCACCTGCGTGAAGTCATTGCACTCTTGCAGCACTGCTGCCAGTTCCTCGGGGCCAGACTCCAGGCATTGACCTCCCCAACCATCTGCTCACATTCCCTTCGGCGGGTGTTCCCTCTGCAGAAACATGACATCTGTCCTCCTGTCAGCTTCCACCACTTAGGCCTCCAGCACCGCATCTGTGAACTTTGTGCAGTTTCTACTTACAGCCAGTGTCAAAACAGCCAATCAGCTCCCTTCCACTGAGTGCAACTCCCCTTTAAGAAGACCAGACTACCATTAAGATGAGCAGGCTGGGTTGCAACATTTGATATCAGTGCATACTGCTCATCCCCCTGCTGAGCACTCAGGCAGACAGCAGCATGGCCGCGCTTGGGTGAACACTGTAATCATTTAAATCTGTGTATGCTACTTGGCTGCTGCCTACCTCAATGGAAACGGGCATGGGCAGATAGCGAATGCGACTCTGTGCCTGAAAACAAGCCTTAACTCATTTTAGCCCTTAGTATTGATATAATGTGAAGAGGCAATTAAGAAAACAAATGGAGCATTGTGATAGCCAGAACAATAGAGTACGAGCCTACAAGATTATTCTGAGGCTTTATAATGCACTGGTCAGGCGTGGCTTGGAATAGTGGGCTAGATTTTGTTGAGCTCCCGATGTCGAGCTGCTTGGCAGGGGGCCGAAAAATCACAGCGGCAGCGGCCCACCACGGAGCTTGACGCCAGGAATGCCGGGTCTGATCTTCTCAGCAGCGGGGAAGCTCCTTGGTGGCACATCTGCCACTCCACAGCAGACTCAGATTTTAATATTCAAATCAGCTATTTAAATACATTTAAACGGAAGCCGAGTGATCTTACTGGCAGTTCCTGATCTTCCGAGTGACATGTGGCACTCCCACGCCTTCACTTTCTCATCCAGGGAAACCTGCTGCCACTGAGGTGGGGAAGGGGGAACTTCTGCATTTGAGGTGAAGTGGGGGGGAGGGTGAAAGGGGTCAACTCTGCACTAAATGTAGTTGGCATGGAAAAGGTTTTTCTGGTGTAATTGGCGGGTGGGTGGATCAACTTTGATCTGTCAAAGCAGGCCTGGCAACCCTTCAAAAGTAGCACCAGCGCCTGTGCAGAAAGAGGCGATGCCGTTGACTGTGTCGCTGAGGCCGCCCCCGCCGTGTGATTGGGGGGGGGGGGCCACCCGGCATATTATAATGAGCCGCTGGGCTGAAGATTGCGGCGGTGTGTGGCCCGTGCATGCGGGCTGCCATTTATTCTGCCCTTTCTGCCCAGCGCTGCAAAGACAGAACTTAGCCCAGTGTTTGCAAATCTGGTCATCATTGGAATATTGGGATAATAACAACAACTTATATTTATATAGTGACTTTAATGTAATAAGATATCCCACAGGAGCATTATAAAACAAAATATGATACTAAGCCACATAAGGAGATATTAGGTCAGATGAGCAAAGAGGTAGGTTTCAAGGAGTGTCTTAAAGGAGGAAAGCAAGGGAGAGAGGCAGAGAGGTGTAGGGAGGGAATTCCAGAGCTTAGAGCCTGGGTAACTGAAGGCAGAGTCACCAATAGTGGAGCGATTAAATTCGGGAATGCTGAAGAGGCCAGAATTAGATGAGCACATCTATCTTGGAGGGTTATGGAGCTGGAGGAGATTACAGAGATAGGGAGGGGTGAGGCCATGGAGGGATTTTAAAATGAGGATAATAATTTTAAATTTTAAAAGAGTCAAGACATAGCAGCATAGTTTTGGATGAACTCAAGTTTAAGGAGGGTAGAATATAGGTGGGTGTTGGAATAACCAAGACTAGAGGTAACAAAGGCATGTACGAGGAATTCAGCTGAGACAGGGTGAAGTTAGGCAGTGTTACGAAGGTGGAAATAAGGGGTCCTAGTGAAGCTGCAAATATGTCGTGGGAAGCTAATTTCTGGGTCAAATATGTCACCAAGGTTGCGAACACACTGGTTTAATCTCCGGGAAAGAGATGGAGCCTGTAGATTGTTTGTAGCGGGGACCAAAAACAATCACTTCAGTCTTCCCAATATTTAATTGGAGGAGATTTCTGCTCATCCATTGGATGTCGGATGAGTGATCTGATAATTGTGGAGGTGTCGAGCGAGGTAGTGGTGTTATCAGTGTACATATAAAAACTATGTTCTTTCAGATATCATTGCTAAAGGACAGCATGTAGATAAGAAATAGGAGGGGGCAAGGAGGACACCAGAGGTAATGGTGCAGGAAGAGAAATCATTGCAAGTGATGCTCTGGCTACGATTAGATAGATAAGAATGGAACTAGGGAGCAGTCCCACCCAGCTGGACAACAGAGGAGAGGTGTTGGAAGAGGTTGATGTAGTCAACCGTGTCAAAAGCTACAGGTCAAGAAGAACAAGGAGGGAAAGTGTACCTTCGTCATAGTCACATAGAATGTCATTTGAGACTTTGATTAGAGCTGTGGCAAGGGCAGAAACCTGATTGGAGGGATTCAAACATGAAGTTCCAGTAAAGATGGACATGGATTTGGGAGGCAACAACATGTTCGAGGACTTTAGGGAGGAAAGGGAGGTTGGAGCTGGGAAGGTAGTTTTCATGGACGGTAGGATCAAGGGTTGTTTTTTTGAGAAGGGTGATGATGGCAGATTTAAAGGAGTGAGGGACAACATCTGAAGGGAGAGAACGTTAACAATATTGGCTAACATGGGAACCAGGAGGGCAAGTTGGGTGGTCAGCTGTTTTGTAGGAATAGGAGCTGGCCATTTAGACCCTCAAGCTGCTTCCACCATTCAGTGAGATCGTGGCTGATCTGTGACCTAACTCCATATACTGCTTTTACTCCATATCCCTTAATAGAATTAGTTAACAACGATAGGGAGGGTAGATAGCAAAGTAGTAGAAATGATCTTGTGTAAAGGGCATGGATTTTGAGGAAAGCTTGAACACTGCAGTCTGGAGAGAAGAGTAACAGGAGAGGAGCAAGCTGTATAAAGATATAAAATTTGAGACCAGAATATAATGAAGTGAGCAAAGATGAGAGGACATAAATTTCAACTGTTGAAAAATAAATTTCTAATAGATTTTTTATCCAAAGAGATGTGATTTGGAGTAATATACCATAGTAAGGTCTAAAAATATAGTTGGTTGGAAGGCTGGCTGAGTAGGAACATTAGAAGGATGAGATGATTGGCTGAATGGCCTTTATGGTTAATTTTCTCTTTATATTGTAGGATATTTTAGTTGAGAAGGTCCACTACCCCTTTTTTAGCATGTGAATTATTCTCTTAAACACAAGAATAAGGTGATTTGGACCACAGAACTAGGAGTATTCATGGTATGGAAATGCATGCAAAGCTGTAATCTGCCACCATGCAGGGGGAGCCCCAGACTGCTGCAAACACACCGCTGACTTAATTGCGATACTAAAACCCGCCGTGGGAAATCCAGAAAAAACAGCTCATGCCTAATTAAATCACCCCACATGCCACCACAGGACCCACAAAATTCCTCCCGTGGTGTGACTGAACTGTCGTGGTAAGTTTGTGCGGACACAAAGTACTGGGCCTGATATTACAACCAGATTACAGAGCATGGGTTGAATTATCTACTGCCCAATTTGGGAGAGGGACACAGTTAAGTCACTTTCCCAAAACCCAACTTCAATAAAAAAAAAGAAGCCGAAGATGAGCTTTGAGTCCTCCCTCTGCCCCAAAAGATCCCGTTTTTCTTGCATTGTACAATTCAGAACCATTCGCACGGCCTTATGAGAAAAAAGCAATCTTTGCAAAATTGCCACTCAGCCATTTCATACAAATGTTAAGCACTCTACAGGATTATTTAACCTTGCATAATTTTTGTTCATTAAGTTGCTCATTAGGTACTTGAGCACATTGTGTGATCATTATTACTAATGCTTTGAGATAATATTTTTCTTTTGCCTTTTCTAAAAGACAGTGAAGTTTTAAGTCTCAAAATGGAGTGCTCCTGCCATTTTGTTAGGTTGTAAGTTACAGACAAAAAAAGAAGGGAAAATAGTTACAAATGTTCCCTGCTGCATCTGGGAAGTCTGTAGAATTAACCATGTAAAATGTTACTTAAAAAAAATTGGTAGACACATCTGTGTAATGAACTCACTATCCTAGCTGAATCAGATAGCAGCTATGAATCTGAAGGACAGTAAAATTAGAAAAGTGTGTAACTCAGAGTGCTCTATTAAAAAAAAATTACTCAGTTTTGAAAATGTGCAGATTTATATCACTTAAATAATTTTAATATTCTATTTGGTAATTTCTTTTGTTAATTTACTTGGGGTGTAGATTAATGTAGTGAAATATCAATCAAGTAAAACATTTTCCAATTTCAATTTTTTTTATCAAATATTTCCTGTATTTTATTTAAATGTATACTTAAAAGGCACAGAAATATTCTGTGGGCCTGGAACAAAGATATGCTAGCATCATTGGCATGCTTTTTAACTGAAATAACAAACATTTCTTTGATTGCAATATACACAACAGATTAGTGCATAGGTTTGATTATGATGTGTTCGAATCTAGTAGAAGGCAATGCCTTTTTAAAAAAACTATAGTTATTTCATTCAATAAATTGATGTGACTTTTTTTATTTAATTCTGTGGATTAGGTAATAATTTATGAATTGCAATCATTTGAACATGGAAACGGAATGAAGTGTATCTCCTTTGCTGAAAAAGGGTGGGAATTTGAAAATTAATAAAAAAAAAGTGAACAGATGCAGTAATATGCCAGAGGGAGATTAATGTGGAGAGTAAAATCTGTGTGCAACAAAACTGCAGCAAACATAGTCAGTGGGAGGTGGTTGTACAATCAGAACGGGGATAAAAGAGAAATTACAAACAACCCTGCACTTGTCAAAGTAGTAGTAATGAAATCCTGTTTGTGCCAGCAGCAAGAACCTGTGTTAGCTCTTTAGGGTAAGGCAAGTAGCTGGATGCCAGGTAGGAGGGCAGCATGCATTGCTGGGCAATAGCCATGTTGTCTATAACAGATGGCAGGCAAAGATGGCAGGGGAGGGGCTGCTTAGCAGAACTAATCAGACAGTAACAGATAGGGCAGCTGGGAGGACTGACCACAGAGATGGGATCTGCTGGGTGACTGTGAAGTGCTGTGATGTTTACAGTGGTGCTCCTAGTGGCCTTGGGTGAGACCTTGCATTGTCTTTACTGATCTTTATTTCCAGTCCAAACTGCATACAGAAAATGCCTCATCAGTGACCCACTGTTCAGTTATTCCCACATGAAACTTTTAAAATCACCAGTAACCGTTAATTACAGAGCTAACCCTTTGAGTATTCACACATTTGTAGCAACATGTTTCTGTGGCAAAACTCTTTCTTATTTTTAATTAATTTTCCAAAGATGAGATGGGTAATGAAGAAGAATATTGTATTCTAAATATTTAAAATATGTAAATGGGGAAAGGTAAGAAGGAAGCAAAATGTGTTGATTTTGACCTATCTTTGCTGTAAATAAGCTAGGAAAGATATAGTTAGGGGTGTGTGTGTGCAGGGGGTGGGTGGGGTGGAAGTGGGGGAAGGGTGTGGAGAGATATTATCTATTGCTGTGTGAGTTAATGAAGAATCTGATTCTTTACCCTGAAGGCAAAATTAAGTTTGGATGTATTAAACCGGCATTAACCAACCCTTATTAATTATAAAAGAGCTAAGAATATAAATAAATGTTGAAAACATTTTTATTCATTTTTCAATGTAAAATGTCTAGTATTACCATTTTACAGAATATTCTTCTTAAAAGTAAAACAAAAGGGATATTTATTCTGCTACATGCTGCAAAAGAAATTCTTCAATCAAATGGTTAGTGAAAACTGCTCTTGCTTTGGACAAGATCAAATGCTAAGCTTGATGCTGTTTTTACTAGAACAAGATAGATCAATGCATTCTTTCTCCATTTATAGATAATGTCACCAAGTTGCTTTCTAAAATTCTCTTAATTGATAAGCCATGAATTTGCAATGTGGGGTCTGACAGATCAGTCTGAATAAAACAGCAAGCCAACATGCTCCTACAACCACCACGAACAATTGTTAATCCTGTTTGTAAAATTGTAACAGAATGATGCAGAAAAAAACTGGTTCATGATAACTCACAGACAGATCTAGTTCATCAAAAAGAAATCCAAAAAAAACCTGCATCTACGTCCTGTCAAATGCATTCTTCCCACAGCAGCGTCAGAACAATAGTAATCACTTTACACTTAAAGAATAATTGAAAAGCATTCTTCTGGAGGTGTTGCAATGGGTTATCACATCATTCTTTCATCTCCGAAGCCTAGGTTTGAATCAAGTCTCAACCGCTGAGATGCTATTCTCTTTCCTGTGATAGTATGTACTCTGTGAAATTTAACAGGGCTGCCTTAACCTTGTTCCCCATGTGTGTCATCTCACAGCATAAAACAGCCCACAGTTCTGCACAAATTTGTAATGTTGCTGAGAGAGGACAGTTGATGTGAGAAATGGAAAAATTTTCATTGATGTAGTTGGGAATACTCTGCTAAAGTTCATGTTTAGGCATAATGTTAGCCAAAGTGAGGGACTTTTATTTCATATCTGGTCATGCTACATCTGACATGGAATTGTTTGATGCTGACATGTAAACTGACCAAAGATTTGCTTCATGATAGCTCAAACGCTGACCAAAGTGAAAAGTGTTCCTTTGCACCATGCAATATATTCAGTGTCATTACCCTGCCTGTAACACAAAGCTAGCATTCATGATGACATCCTACTCCCATTGCAGGACCACAACAGCAACGTACAATTGCAGGTTCCAGTGCAGACCCACTTATCAGTCTAATTTTTAAAGCATCCATACATCAATTTTAAAAAATTGAAGCAGTTCTTGAGTCCATGCACTGCAGCAGTTGAATCATTTAAACAGGTTCTGTATCAACTAACTTGTCTTGCAAGCCGATTTTCTTCAGAACTTGCAAAACCCAATTGAACTTAAAATTGACAATCCTAAAATGTTGTTCTGAAAAATGAAATTAAGTAAAACGTGATCTAAACAGAATGATGTAAATATGATATCCAGCTGGTAAACCAGACTACTGTAACACACTCATAACTACTTCACTCTTGTGCTCGGCAGTCATGATAACTCATATAAATAACAGATCACGCCAAGAGCCATGGGGTTATGTTCTGCGCAAATTGCACATCAAACTTGTACTGCAGATGTTCAACACACAGCAACCTTTATGCATCTTTACATTTCTGGTCTGTAAAGTCTATATCTGTCAGATGGCTTAATTGTTGCCTAAAGCCATTCCTTGTAAATGACAGCTCTGAATAAGATACAATCAGTACATGGTAAAGTTATCATGCGTTGTTGACATACTGTATTGCAAGATAAAATTTGTTTCCAATAATCTACGGAATATTTTGAGTGCTGAATTACCTTTGTATCACACAGCATTCATCTGTAATTTTATAACAGCAAAATCAACATTGTTCGGCTTGTTAAAAATAAAGAAAATGTTTGCTTTGGATAATCTAAGAAATTATCTGTTTTCTGTCTACCTAATACTTAAGCTTCAAAGGATTAATGTTACTGAGTTAATTTTGCAAATATGTCTACCTTTATTTTGTTCTACTTTGTTCTATTTAGCTACCAGTGGTGAATGTAGATAGACTAAAGACAGTGCATTTTCCAGTGACCTTGAGGAGCTGTATTACTTCAAGAAGCAAGAAGTAGCTTGTGGTAAACAAAGTTCACTTCTGACAGATGGATTGAATGACAAAAAGATTCTGTGTGCCAGAATAGCCCTGGCAGAGGAGGAAATCTTTAGTGGAATCCAACAGGAGAGGAGGTGTGAACAGGTGCGGGACTGCTGACGGAAGGGGAACCAGATGGAGGGAGCCAGAGCCAGTTTAGTTAGAGGAAGGGAAAGAAGGAAAGGCTATGGGATAGATGGCTAAATATATGCACAGAGGAGGGTAAATAACACAACAATCAAAGCCACCCGTGGGGGAGGAGGTTTGAGTGCTTAGTATAACAGAAACATATAGTAAGGTTTAGTTTGATTAATGTTGTTTCTGCATAAGAAGCAGATGATTAATGTGTTATGTGCAATACACAAAATGCAGACAAATTAACAAAACTAAAATTGTTTAAATTAGGTCTTTGAACTATTCAGTGCTGTAGCAAGTTCTGCCTGCTGTCATTTGGATTTTTGTTCATTAATGCGTAGGATAGGATAATGTACTGGATAGGATGTTGTTTTGCACTCCACTTGCAAAGAAGACCTATTTAACAGAAGTGACAAAGTAAGATACATGCCATATTTGATGACTTTCTGTGCAATATCTGATTTCTAAAATATATTGTTTTGTAGTGTTTTATAGATATCGTTGTATACTTTAAAAAGCTTATTTTTTTGTATTAGAAATTTGGTTTACTAGTGTCTATTCTTGTTTGGTTGCTGGGAGGGGGTTGGGGATGTGAAAAGAAGCTGAAATGTTTAGGAATAATCGCCATTGTAGTGCACGTCCTACTGTCAGTTGCCATTGGTAGTCAGGTCTGTATGGAGAACCCCCTTGCAAATATTGACAAACTGTTGGAAATCAACTGCAAATGCTGACATACTCACAGCATCTCTCTGTCCTAACTTCTGAAAACCAGTGTATGTAACCAATAGGAAATAATGTTAGCACTGCAGCAAACCTATTTAAAAAAAAATAATATACAACAGAGATACAAAACTAATAAGTCAACAAATAAAGGAATCTGACAACAGCAAACTAATTATGAGGATCTCGGTACCATAGTTTGAAAAATTGAGTGATAGTGTGTGTATGTGCGCCAGGAATTTGAGCATATTCCTGTTGGGCAGAATAAGGGTACTACCTCCCTAGGAAAAAGGGACGGTGGAGAATGAGTTACTTCACAGAGCTCTCTTGTGCACCCACTACTGATCAATTTAAAAGTGTCATTGTAAGAGACAGCTCACTACCATGTGTTCAAGGGCAGTTACGGATGGGCAACAAATTCTGGCCTTGCCAGTGATGCTCACTACCTATGAAAGAATTTTTAAAAAAGATACGCTGGTAGGTTGCTTGCCTATCCTTAGCTGAGGAATGGTAGTGCACAGAGAGCTAAAAAGGGACGAAAAATTAACAATACAAAATCAAAATTGCCTCTTAGGTTACACAGTGGCCTCAAACATGCCAGCTAGATTTGTGCACAGCAAGTTTCCAAAGGCGATAATAAGGACCATTTAATTTGTTTTAGTGATGTTGGTTGAGGAATAAATACTGGCCAGGCCACGAGGGAGAACTCCCAGGTTCTTCTTTGAAAAGTCCCATGGGATCGTTCACATCTACCTGAGAGGGCAGACAAGACCTCATCTTAAAATCTCATCCAAAAGACACCTCCAACAGTGCAGCACTCCCTCAGTACTACAGTGAAGTATTAGCCCAAAATATGTGCTTTGGAATGGGATTTGAATCCACAACTTTCCTGACTCAGAGGCGAGAATGCTATTACTAAGCCACGCCTGACACTTTATAATACACTGTTAATCACTTCTACAGTCAACCCTTAGGGCTATGGGTTATTGCAGTTGTCCTCAGTAACCAACACAATTTGTATTTTAACTGCAACATTTAATAGCTTCCGCATAAAAACATTATCGGATTTTATTAAGTGTCAACCACAGTTCCTAAATTAATCACAAAATACAAGCATCTCGTGTAAGAACATGCTGTTTTCTCTTTGAAATAAATTGAATTCATATGATGGTGTTTATAATCACGCAATTGTTTTCACAGATTTAAATGTAGCTAATATTTAAACAGTGATCATGGGAAAAGCACGTTATTGTTGCCATCTGAAGGCACTACTGATTTAAAAAACAATTTTTTGTTGCCCTATACTTTTGACCTTATTTCCTCTTTCAGGATGGAAAAGGACAGTTTCCTCCGCAGTCACAGTGATGATGTCAAGACCCTGGCCTTTCAATCCCAACACCGTGAGCAAGAGCTAACAGAAAAGATACAGCAAATGGAGGCCCAGCATGATAAAACTGGTAGGTGGTAGGCATAGATTAGAGCCAGGACACCTCTCTTGCAGGCCAGGCCCACACCTCACTGTGAAATGACATCAGGAACACCTGTAACCTTTGGCTGGCCAAAGGGAGCAGATGCTAACTTCACCGGAGATCCCGAATTACATATCAGTTAGCGTTTAAAAGGGAAATGAAAACCATTGCCCACTGTCTGTTGATTTCACAGTGCTGCTCTCACATCTGTTGCACCATCTGGATTATGAGTTTATTTACCTGTGTTAAGAAACTTAAAGCAGAGTGTTGCCAGCATAAAGTACAAAACAAGGGGCTTCTCTTGGCTTGATTTTAGGGCACACATGTTACTTGAGGAAAATTGCATCAGAAGCTCAGCGGGAAATGCTGCAGGCTTATGTTTAAAACTCTGTTTGAATACCATCTTGCTGTTGCCACATAAATTTGGAATAACTATTCTTAACAGGCTGACAACTTGGAATCGATTTCTGAATTGGAATTACTCTTTAGGTTTTAGTCATTAGCTATGATGTCAGTTCTATGAAGTAAAATAAATACAAGTTTTAAAAAAGTTCAGCAACCTGCCAGACTGCAACTCTAAAGCTTTATTCTTCCCATCTCTAAATGTTATTTTCGTCATCATTTGCACATTACGCATGAAGCTGTTCTCATTATTTTTCTGCAAAGGCTAACTGTACAATTGACAAGCTGGTGCACTGAGTGAACATGTAATGCTTCCTTTGGATTTCATAATCCCACATTATAACTATGTTGAACTACCAGAGGGAAACTGGAGGTGGCCACCTCACAGCTTAAAAATGTGCAAGCAGAGAGGGAATAGCTGACCGCCAGAAGGACAAGCAGGACCAGGCAGGCAGAGCAAGGATCCCATGAGTGCCTCTCGTTCTCCAAACAGTTCTGAATATTGGTGAGAATGATGGTTCCTCTGGGGAGTGCAGGCAGAGTCAAGTCCACAGCACCATGGGTGGGTCAGCTACACAGTGGGGAGGAAGAACAGTGGAAGAGCAATCTTCTTCTTTGGCCTCCTTATCTCGAGAGACAATGGATAAGCGCCTGGAGGTGGTCAGTGGTTTGTGAAGCAGTGCCTGGAGTGGCTATAAAGGCCAATTCTAGAGTGACAGCCTCTTCCACAGGTGCTGCAGAGAAATTTGTTTGTCGGGGCAGTTACACAGTTGGCTCTCCCCTTGCGCCTCTCTTTTTTCCTGCCAACTACTAAGTCTTTTCGACTTGCCACACTTTAGCCCCATCTTTATGGCTGCCCGCCAGCTCTGGCGAACGCTGGCAACTGACTCCCACAACTTATGATCAATGTCACAGGATTTCATGTCGCGTTTGCAGACGTCTTTAAAGGGGATTTGATAGTGAGGGGAACAGACAGGCGCTTCTGTGGCTGCAAACATGATTCCAGGATGGTATGTTGCCTCCCTGGTGCCAAGTTCAAAGATGTCACTGAGTTGCTGCAGGACACTCTGAGCGGAAGGGTGAACAGCCAGAGGTCGTGGTCCATGTTGGCACCAATGACATAGGCAGAAAGAGGGATATCGTCTGAAGGCAGAGTTTAGGGAGCTAGGAGAGAACTTGAAAAGCAGAACCTCAAAGGTAGTAATATCTGGATTACTTCCAATGTCATGTGCTAGTGAGTACAGAAATAGGAAGATAGAGCTGATGAATACGTGGCTGGAGAGATGGTGCAGAAGGGAGAGCTTTAGATTCCTGAGGCATTGGGACTGCTTCTGGGGGCGGTAGGACCTGTACAAGCTGAACGGGTTGCAACTTGACAGGGCCAGGATCAATTTTCTCGCGGGGATTTTGCTAGTGTTGTCGGGGAGGGTTTAAACTAGCCTGGCAGGAGAATGGAAACCTGAGAGTAGATTCAGAAGGGAGAGAAGAAAAGTTGGAAATGGAAGGCATAAAATTAGTGCATGTGTTTGGAAGGCATAGGAAACAAAGGCCAGAAAATAGAAAACAAGGGAGTTTGGCAGTGCTACCATAATTAACATGTGGAAGTATGATCTGATAGCTATTTCTGAGATATGGTTAAAAGAAGGAAAAACTGTTCCCATTAACAAAGGTCTAGGGGACACCGATTGAAAGTTTTGGGCAAAAGATGCAGGAGGAATATGAGGAAGCACTTTTTTAAGCAGCAGATGGTAATGACCTGGAACTCGCTGCCCACAAGGGTGGTGGAAGCAGATATCATCAATAACTTCAAGAGGAAGTTGGTTAGCCACCTAATAGAAATAGACTTGCAGGACTACAGGGATTGAGCCGGAGAGTGGGTCTAACTGCATAGCTCCGTGGAGAGTCGGTATGGACTCGATGGGCTGAATGGCCTCCTTCTGTGCTGTAAATGACTCTGACTCTAAGGGCAGGAATGGCAGCTCAACATTCCTGGATACAGGGTTTTCAGACAAATAGAGAGGGGGATTAAAAAAGGAGGGGGTTCGCAATATTGGTTAAAGAATTGGTTAATTATGTGAGGCGGAATGATGTGGTAGAAGGATCATCAAATAAGGCCATATGGATTGCACTGAAGAACAAAAAAAGGGACCATCACACTATTGGGAATGTAAGTGTAGGCCCCTGAACAGTCAGAGGGAGACAGAAGAGCAAATATGTAGGCAAATCTCTGAAGAGTGCAAAAACAATAGGTCAGAGATAGCGGGGGATTTCAACTACCCTAATATTAACTGGGACAGAATTAGTGTGAAAGGCACAGAGGAAGAAGAATTCTTAAAATACATTCAGGAGAACTTTTTTTTGAGCCAGTACGTAGCAAGCCCAAGAGAAGGGGCGGTTCTGGACTTAGTTTTAGGGAATGAAGCTGGGCAGGAGGTAAGGGTATCAGTTGGGTAGTTCTTTGTTGGAAGTGATCACAATTCAGTTAGATTTGGGGTAGTTATAAAAAAGGACAAAGATAGGCCAGAAGTGAAAGTTCTCAACTGGGGAAAAGCTAATTTTACTAAGCTGAGATGAGATTTAGCTAAAGTGGACGGAAAACAGTGATTTAAAGGTAAATCAATGCCCGATCAGCAGGTGGCATACAAGGAAGAGGTAGTGAGGCTACAGATCAAGTATAAAAGCAAAATACTGCGGATGCTGGAAATCTGAAACAAAAACAAGAAATGCTGGAATCACTCAGCAGGTCTGGCAGCATCTGTGGAAAGAGAAGCAGAGTTAACGTTTCGGGTCAGTGACCCTTCTTCGGAAGTTCCGAAGAAGGGTCACTGACCCGAAATGTTAACTCTGCTTCTCTTTCCACAGATGCTGCCAGACCTGCTGAGTGATTCCAGCATTTCTTGTTTTTGTTACAGATCAAGTATGTTCGCTTAAAGGAAAAGTGTGGAACTAACAAATACAGAGTCCCCTGGATGTCAAGGGGTTTAATGGAGAGTATAAAGAAAAAAGAAAAGCTTATGACAGGTACTAGGGCTCAATACTGCAGAATATCTAAAAAATGTAGGGGTGAAATTAAAAAGTAAATTAAGAAAGCGAAGGGAGAGCATGAGAAAATGTTAGTAAGTAAAATCAAGGAAAACTCAAAACTAGTATTTTTCATAAATACATAAAGAGCAAGAGGATAACTAAAGAAAGAGTAGGGACTATTTTGGGACCATAAAGGTAACCTGTGTATGGAGGCAGAGGACATTGGTTGGTTCTTAATAAATACTTTGCATCTGTTTTTGCAATAGAGAAGGACCATATAGGCATTACAATCAGGGAGGAGGAGTGTGAAATATTAGATGAAATTAAGATAGTGAGAGAGCAAGTTTTAAGGGGTTTAACATCTGTCACTGGGTCAAAATCCTGGAACTCCCTTCCTCACAGCACTGTGGGTGTACCTACCCCACGTGGACTGCAGTGGTTCAAGAAGGCAGCTCACCAACACCTTCTCAAGGGCAATTAGGGATGGGCAATAAATGTTGGCCTAGCCAGCGATGCTCACATCCCATGAACCAATAAAAAAAGTGGAAAATCCCTGGGCCCAGATGAAATGTATCCTAGGCTGTTAAGGGCAGCAAGAGAAGAAATAGTGGAGGCTCTGACCATTATTTTCCAATCCTGTCTGGCTACAGGCATGGTGTCAGAGGACTGGAGGACAGTTAACATTGTACCATTTTTTAAAAAGGGAGAAGGGGATAGGTGAGTAATTACAGGCCAGTCAACCTATTCTGGTGGCGGAAAAGAGGGACAGACTAAATCTTCGTTAGAAAGACATGATTTAATCAAAGTCATTGAGCATGGATTTGTTCAGGGAAGGTCATGTCTGAGTAACATGATTGAATTTTTTGAGAAGATAACAAGGAGGGTCATGCATTTTACGTAGTCTATAGGGATTTTAGCAAGGCTTTTGATAGCATCCCACATGACAATCTGGTCACAAAAGTAAAATCCCATGAGATCCAAGGCAACGTGGCAAGTTGGATCCAGAATTGGCCCATAGACAGGAAGCAAAGGGTAATGGTCGATGGGTGTTCTGTGACTGGCGTGCTATTTCCTGTGGGCTTCTGCAGGGCTCAGTACTCGGTCCCTTGCTTTTTGTGTTATATATCAATGATTTGGACTTGAATGTAGGGGCTATGATTAAGAATTTAGCAGACATATCTAAAATTGGCCATGTGATTGATGATGAAGAATAAAGCTGAAGACAGCAGGAAGATATCAATGGACTTGTCAGGTGGGTAGGTGAAACAGTGGCAAATGGAGTTCAATGCGGAGAAGTGTGAGGCCATGCATTTTGGGAAGGCTGACAAGGCAAGGGAATATACAATAAATGGTAGGATACTGAAAAGTGTAGAGGAATAGAGGGAGCTTGGAATGCATGTCCACAGATCCCGGAAGGTGGCTGGACAGGTAGATAAGGTGGTCAAGAAGGCATATGGGATACTTGCCTTTATTAGCCGAGGTACAGAATGAAAGAGCTGGGAGGTAGTGCTGGAACTGTATAAAACACTAGTTGGACCCACAGCTGGAGTACTGTGTGCAGTTCTGGTTACTGCACTATAGGTTGGATGTGATTATACCAGAGAGAATACAGAGGAGATTTACGAGAATGTTGTCTGGACTGGAGAATTTAGTTATGAGGAAAGATTGGATAAGCTCGGGTTGTTTTCTTTGGAACAGAGGAGGCTGAGGGAAGACCTAACTGAGGTGTATAAAATTATGAGGGGTCCAGATAGAGTGGATAGGAAGGCCTTAGTCCCTATGTTTGAGGGGTCCATAAAAAGGTGGCATAGATTTAGGGTAAGAGGTAGAAGGTTTAGAGGGGAAATTATTTCATCCAGAGAATGGTGGGGATCTAGAACTCTCTAGGGTGATAGAGACAGAAACCCTCATAACATTTAAAAAGTACTTGGATATGCACTTGAAGTGCTTTAACTTAGGAGGCTACGGACCAAGAGGTAGAAAGTGGGTTTAGGCTGGGTGGCTACTTGATGACTGGCGTCGACACGATTGATCGAATGGCCTCCACCTATGCTGTAAAATTCTATGAATACCAGTATAAATATCTAAAAAAATATATATGATCTTGTGGATATGAATGTTCAGAGTAAAACTGATCGGTGTTCTGTCATGAGTCAGAATGCATTCATTTGGTGATTTTTTTTTCTCTAAGCAGTGATCCCACATACAGACCTGAAAGATAGTCTTCAAATATGCAGGTTTTTGTTTTTCTTGCACTGATGAGTAAAAAAATTCTGATTTTGGAGGACATTCTGTGATGCAGAATTAAAAAACAAAGGTGTAACTTTGTTCCCATTAAACTGCAAATTTCTGCAAATTAATGAAATGATGAGTTTTGTAAATCTATACAGCAGCGAAAATGGCAATTAAAATTCCTCATCTTCATGATGGGACTTGTATTACAGAGGTGGGAATTGTGAGGCTGTTATTGAGGTAGGAACCTTTGGCTAAAGTAAGAGCAAAATACTGCGGATGCTGGAACTCTGACATGAGAACAGAAAGTGCTGGAAATACTCAGCAGGTCCAGCAGCACCTGCGGAGAGAGAAACAGAGCCAACGTCCCAGGTTTCTCTCTCTGCAGGTGCTGCCGGATCTGCTGAGTATTTCCAGCACTTTCTTCTCATTTCATGGACCTTTGGCTGTTGTGATGAAGTTTTTTTATATATCATATTTGAATGAAATCTAACTTTAACATATTTTCAAGAGCACCCCAAAGGCTCAGTTATTGAATGCATGGCTAATTATAGAAGTGTGCTGTGCAGGACAGAAAATGCCAGATACAATCTCCATTGCCAGGGTATGGGGAGTGGAGGGAAGGTGGTAGGGCAGGGGGTGGGGGGGAGCAAAGGTGGTGGTTTCTGAAAATTAGTTTTCAGCATCCCTAGGCTAGAGTGTAGTTTTTAAAAAATCAGTCTTGGTTCCCACTCCTGATGGGTATCCTTTGACTTCTGCTGGAAAGTGTATGTGGGTGGACATCAGGTGAGGGCAGCATTCTGCTTAACTGTGATGCTAGCCATGGGTGAGTAGCTTCCAGCATTCGATGTTTAGGTTCACTCATGATAATTGGCAATTTGGGTCAGATATTGAAGGTTGCTCATTTTACACGTTATCATACACCAGTCAGTGCCTTCAGGAGAGGAGGCAAGAAATATAGATAAATTATAATCTGATGTGAAATATATCTTGGTGTATCACTGGTGTTCAAATGGCAGAAGTGATCACAGACCCTAGGCGTGTATCTATTTCCTCATCTTGCTATGACATGCAGCCAGCAAAAGGAATAACAACAGTATTTAATTTGACATAACTTTACAGAATACTGAGGGATGTGTTCCAAGGTACTAACATCTGAGGGTTTATCTGTTGTTTCCTTATATGCTACAGAATATGCATTATATCTAATGTTATATACTCCCAGGAATCATATAACCATATTATACATTCAAAGTACCACAGTAGCCTCGGTCTATAATTAATGCAGTGCTTTCTCTGATACCTTCATTGGGCCGTCAAACCACAAGGTATATAGGTACTAGCTTTTAGAACCAATGCGGGAGTAGTCCATTAGCAATTTACTGCCAATAAAGGTGCTAAAGAACCACAATAATATCTTACCAGTGGACTAACATGACTCAAGCTTGCATTCTTCGTTGAATGCAATTTCATTTTATTGAGATAATTAAAAATCATGTTTATCAAATCATAGATGGTGACAAGTCATTGTGAGACTTCTCTGTCCTAACTTTTAATGGCATCCAAACTGTGGGAAAAGAAAATCATTAGTAATTCTGTATATTATTAGATGATCTTCTGTGGTATTGTTCAAAGTTAGCCTGGGTCTGCACTACAGTTATAATAATTGCTGCTAAGAACATGCTGTGCTAATGTAAACTGTTCCTTTAAGGCCACTGCTCAGGCACTCCCTGTTAAGAGATGTTCTAGATAGGTACACCCTGAGATTAATTGTTGAGGTATGTGTCTAGATTGGTAGCTACTTGAGGAGAGGATTAATAATCAAAGTCGTAAAAGCAGTAGAAAATGATTGGCTTTCTTCAGCATATTAGACATAAACTAGACACAAGAATTTTCTATATATAAATGATTATGGTAATTAATTTGTTGCCACTTAGATCTGCTTAGAAATCAGTTCTTTTCACAACAATACAGTTTTTGGGAAGCAAATCACAGTAAGTGTAAAAATTTGTGAGGTTTGTTGTGTGGTGTTGTACTGTGCCAATCACTTGCCTAATTGTGGTGGGAATAAACTTATCCTTCCCCCTCCCCTCCACCCCCAGCCCTGCTCCGTATTACAAGACATACAATATTTAATTTATCCCTTTACGCCATTTCAGTGTTGCCAAGGTTACAGAATGTTTGAAGGATTCTAATCTGGGTACATGAAGATTCTTTCCACCGCATAATCTTTTGTAATGTCATCTACCATCACGACCATTGCTTCCTGATCATTTGATTGTGACCTTGTGCTTTTAAAAAACTTTGGCAATTCCAAATTTGGCAATTAATTGCAGTGCCATTCATAAAGTTAATGAATACACTTGGAATAAATTTCTGTATAAAATGGCCGTTATTTCTCAGAAGCAACTTTGATGTATTATGAGAGAATTGATAATATGTAGATTAGTTAAGTAACTAGCTGATCTCCATGGCATTACTTATGGCCCGTGGACACAGTGGAGCCTATGAAATTAGTGTCACCGGTCAATGGCAGTGAAGGATGTACATGTGCATGTCAAAGGAAGTAAGGTCAAAGAGACCCAATTAGCAGGGAGGTGACTATCATACAAGGAGTTAATAGTAGGAATAAAGGAGAATGCTGGGACAGGAGGGACATGCAGAGAGGCATTGGTGTAGTGGTAATGTCACTGAACTAGTAATCCAAAGGTCCAGGCTAATGTCCTGGGGACATGGGTTCAAATCCCACCACGGCAGCTGGGGGAATTACAATTCAATTAATTAATAAATTCAATTAATAAAAATCTGGAAAACCTAGTCTCCTTACTGGTCTGGCCTACATGTCACTCCAGACCCATAGCAATATGGTTGACTCTTAACTGTCCTCTGAAATGGCCAAGCAAGCCACTCAATTGTCAAAGGCAACAGATACTGGCCTTGCCAGTGTTGCTCACATCCCATGAAAGAGTTAAAAAAAAAAGGTTTCTGCATGTATGGTAAGAGGTTTTGGCTAACTGTTGCTAAGTTTTGTATTTCTTCTTTCAAGGTCTTTAAGTACATCTTCATTATACTATAAAATAAAAACAGAAAATGCTGGAAATACTCAGGTCTGACAGCATCTGTGAAGAGAGAAACTGAATTAATGTTTCAAGTCAGAACAGAAAAGTTTTAATTGAAAAGTTAACTATTTCTCTGTAGACAGTGAGTATTTCCAGCATTTTCTGTTTTTATTTCAGATTTCCAGCATCTGCAGTATTTTGCTTTTTCATTATAATATAATTTATTCTTACTTTATTATAGAGTTGGTGCGGAAATAATTCACCCACTGGTAGCTTTTGGTATTTTATTACCTTTTTATGACTTTTTCTTTGTTAAAATGTGCAAGTTGAATGAATGAAAGGGACATCATGTTAATAAAAAAGTGATTGGTGAACCTATTGTTTTGGCTGTTGAGGGAGAAAATCATGA
This sequence comes from Heterodontus francisci, assembly GCF_036365525.1. Taxonomy (NCBI): domain Eukaryota; kingdom Metazoa; phylum Chordata; class Chondrichthyes; order Heterodontiformes; family Heterodontidae; genus Heterodontus; species Heterodontus francisci. The sequence continues at coordinate 108,623,128 of NC_090383.1, forward strand.
AGTGCTCTGGTTTCCTTTTGTTCTGATTATTCTGTGTATGAATGTAATATGTTTCAGCTCTATTTATATTAGCCCACCATCACATACTTGCAAACAAAATAAAAACAGGTACAGTAGTGTAGTGATTATGGTACTGGACTAGCAATTTTAAATACCACTATAGCAAATCGCTATGACTATTGGTCGCCTACTCCATCAGTGGGAGTGTAGCTCTGTGTAAGCGACAATTCCAGCCTTTTCTGTTTTCGTGCAGTGTGGAAGCCTAAGTTGAACTGTCTTGGGTCCTGCGTGGATCCAAGTGTTTCTTGATGGGCCTCAAAATCTGACAATCTGCAGGTAAATTGGGCTGTAGGGCTCTCTTCATGTCAAAGTGCTCCATATGGCCAGGTGATATATCTGATTAGTTGCACTCATTGGAGACAGATTCAACCTATGGCTAGCTGAGAAATTGAATTTAATAAACCTGCCATTTTTGAAATTTTCTATCTATTACTTGAAAAACTTTTTTTAACTAAAATTTGAATAAAGAGGAACAGCAACAGTGAGAAACCATGTCATGTGGTGCAGCTTGCAGTGTTGAAGGTAATTCTGTGAAAAGGCGGTATCCCACTGCTGTTGGCAGTGTATAAATACACTTCAGAGTTGGCTTTTCAATAAACCACTGATCTAGAGAATTGTTTTCCTTACAGGGATCATTTGGTCTCTTTCCACCCCACCTTCCTAAATTTCTTTCTTCCTGTTGAATGTCTGCTTATTCCCCTTGCAAATTGCTCCAAGATTTTTTTTACATGAGGCCTGCTATATAAATGTAAGAAGTTGTTGTTGTTGAATAAACTGTGCATCAGTCAACACTGAACCTGATTTCTGTTTGCACATGTATTTATAGATTTTTTTTAAAAAACGCTATACATGTTCACGCCTATACAATAATCTGTGAATAAGCTGCAAAGATGCAAGACAGCTACTCTAAATTGTGCATGTACTCTTGTTTCTATTTAAAGTGCTATGAGTGGTTTTTTTTGTTAAATTATGAGGATTTGGGTTTTAAAACTGAAAAAAATTCCATAGATGCTGGAACTTTGTGTTTTTTTTAAAAAGATGCTATCAGAAGGTCTTTTGGACTGAGCTTGTAAACAACTAGTTACTGGAAGACACCTGTTTTCAGATAAATACCCAGCAGAGGGCTTTTTTGACTTGGGGAAGATGTTTACAGAGAAGTGATGGGTCAGGAGGTTTGACTCCTGAGATGTTTTTGGTTTCACTTTGAACAAGCAGTTGGGATATGGACGATGATTTGAAAAGGGGTTAAAGAATCAACCTGCCAAGGACAAACCCCAACTCAGCCTGTTCCAGCTCTTTGAAAAGCCTGCCAGTTTTCCACCTTTTTGAGAAGCTCTGAGAAGCAAGTGTAAAAAAACAGACTGAAACTGTTGCTGCATTTGTCCTGGAAAGCCTGCCCAAACTGATCTTCAACGTCGCCAGACAAGAACTTTCTATGAAGATCCCAGTGACAGCCGTCTATGCATACTTGGGATGCCAAACCAAAACAAAGAACATCTGACATCTTTCCATATCTTTCTTCAAGAATTAGCAAGCGTCTGGCCAAAGTATTCTTTTTGTCTGTTTTTTTTTGTAATAGAGCTCTAAAGAGTAAATCTCTTTATATGTGTGTGTGTGTGTGTAAGGTGAAAAGGGAACTTTTATATTTCAGTCTGTGTGTTTATGCTTTGCTTCATTACTGGTTAAGACTTGTTTTATAATAAACTGATAATTTTGTTGTTTATTGAAGGAACTTGGTTGGTGTATTTTATTCTGGTATTGATCGTATCGTTAACTGGGAAAAAATTTAAATATGTGTTATGACCTGTGGAGAAGTGATACTAGAAAAACAGTGCACTCCCGTTTGGGTCATAACAAAAGTTAAATAAGAAGGTCAAGGAATTATAAATTAAAATTAATAAGTTATTAAAATAAATGCTGGTTAGGGTAGTGCCTGTCTATTAATTTAAATGTTGACTTTCAAAGACACTTTCAAGATGATGGCCAGTATCGTCTGAAGTGAGCTGAAAGCTGATTCACATTAATACATGAGAGGTACTCAAGTGCTTTCCTTTTTTACAGTAACCCACATTGAAGTAAAATTGATTCAGTAAGTACTTTCTACTGTTTTCATATTTTATGCAAATAATTGAAAGTAAACCAATGACTATGAAACTGATTGCAGTATTGAATTGACTCAGAATACATTCCTTACAAATAAATTCCACATTAAGCAGTGTGCCTTTGAATGTCCTTAATATATTGCTGTAAATGTTAGAGTTTACTAAGCCCCCATTTCATATTTAGATTGATTATATGCAAGCACAAACAGCTTACTTTTTGAAAATAATTGGACAAAATGTTGAGATGAAATAATTCAAGGATGTTGCATTGTTTGGTAACTTTTATTTTAGTAACTTGTTACTTATTAGTGTGAGTATTATTTGTAGATATTTACACTGCCGACATTTTGCAGCAAAAGTTATCTTTCAAAGTGTAGTGGCTGTAAGAACTAGCTGTGATGCAGTCTGCAACCCGATGTGCTGGTCAGTTGTCATCCTGCAGACTCTCTGTGTATGCCACTTAGTTCTGATTATTGTGAGGTCATCTGACTTTTTTTTGTTTACTTCATCTGAGTTTCTAATTATTTTATAATTTTCCTGACTTTTCTGTTTTTCAGATTATCATGCAAATGTGAAAATTTATTTTTTTAAAACACTTTTTAGCAAAAATTATACCTGCATGAAATTTGGCTTAGAGGTTGTAAGGCTAGCACAATTTGTTCAATCACAAAGTTAACTTAGTTTACATGGCTTTCCTTTTTTAAAGGTGTATCTCCCAGTGCTTTACAGGTTGGGTGGGTAAAGGGTGGGGAGGAGGCGACCACGCCTAAGGGATCCCTAAGGGATTTTGGGGAAGATCAAGCACACAGTTGAGGAAGTTTTTAAGTGGATTTGAAAGCAGGGATAAACTGTATTTACCATGAAAAGAAATAATTTAAGTATAGGAATTTACAGCAACCACGTCCGTTAGTCAAGTGAACACTACATGGAGAGCAGTCTAACACAGAGAAAATACAGGTGACAAATACCATTTCTTTAGTCTGTACAGATGATGGGAAGGCATTTGTTGCATGAGTGTATGGTTAGCAATTCTAAATAAGCTTAATGTATAACCATTTAATAAGAGTATGCAATAAATGCTCTCCAGGGCATCGACATTATGCAATGGAATAAATCACCTCACTGTTATGCAGAAATGAATTCTCATTTATCTTTTATGTTGTTTTTATTCCAATGCAGTAAATACTGGATTTCAGTATAATGTCCCCCTAATTGCTGTGAACTATTTAGTTGTCTTCCAAACACCAGGCTCGAATAAAAGGCAACTGTATTTCAGTGCTGTGTGTTGTGTTTTTCATTAATGGGTAAATCTGAAGGGTCAAAGAGATTTTTGATCATTATATCCCAAGTGGATTGAGTCTGGCTCACCCCGTATTCTGTTTGGCTTTTATTTTTAAACAATTGCTAACAGTCGCTGACATAAACTCGCAGACTGTGAGAGGACACATTGATGCGATTGATGTTCACACTGGAACCAGAAGGTTGGCACTTTAAATAAATAGCGTATTAGTAATGTATTAGTGCTTTTGTTTGAGATTGTGAGAGTTATGTTCCATCTTTACAGTTTAAAACATGAGACACAGCTTCTCAGAGATCAGCAAATCAATTATTTATTTTTTCGGGCGATACATTTTGAACACGCATGTCTTTAGTCTGGTTTTGTTGAGCACATTTTATTTTTGCCTTTTGATTTGGCACCAGAATTATGCAGCTTCATTACAGATAGTTACAAAATGAGTATTTAAACACATCTGAAACTCAATGTGTGGAACTTTGCATTTAATTTGAAACTGGAGATTGGGAGGAGGGCGAGCGGTGACATGCAGCGATCTACAGTTTTAATATGAGGTTTCGAGTTCAGGTTTTTTTTATGAGCTTTTGCCAGCAGCCTCTAGCTGTCCCTTTAAAGGCTGCACATAGACCACATTTTCCTGAAGGCAGCCAGCCTGGCATTGCCTGCATTTAGGACAACTGGATTTTGCATGGGGGTCTCAGTTAGGCGCCTGCCCTGGATGCCCTTTTTACCCTATACCAATATGGAGGGTGTCACACTTCCCACTGATAATGATTGTGCACTTTTTAACCACCATTGGTTGCAATCTTCCAAAATTTCTAGATTCTGGAAATGTCCCAGTGGATTGGAAAACTGCAAATGTAATGACCCTATTCAAGAAAGGAGGGAGACAGAAAGCAGGAAACAATAATTCAGTTAGTCTAGCATCTGTCACTGGGAAAATGTTGGACTCCATCATTAAGGAAGTAGTGGCAGGACATTTAGAAAATCATAATACAATCAGAGTCAGTATGGTTTTATAAAAGGGAAATCATGTTTGACAAATTTATTAGAGTTTAATTTATTTTATTTAGAGATACAGCACTGAAACAGGCCCTTTCGGCCCACCGAGTCTGTGCCGACCAACAACCATCCATTTATACTAACCCTACAGTTATCCCATATTCCCTACCACCTACCTACACTAGGGCAATTTACAATGGCCAATTTACCTATCACCTGCAAGTCTTTGGCTGTGGGAGGAAACAGGAGCACCCAGTGAAAACCCACGCGGTCACAGGGAGAACTTGCAAACTCCACACAGGCAGTACGCAGAATTGAACCCGGGTCCCTGGAGCTGTGAGGCTGCGGTGCTAACCACTGCGCCGCCCTAATATTCTTTGAGAATGTAACTAGTAAGGTGGATAAAGGGGAACCAGTAGATGTAATGTATTTGGTTTTCCAAAAGGCATTCGAACGTACGAGTTAGGAGCAGGATCAGGCCCCAAGGCCCTTCAAACCTGTTCCGCCATTCAATAAGTTCATGGCTGAACTGATTACTCCACATTTCCACCTACCCCCAATAACCTTCCACCCCTTTGCTTATCAAGAATCTGTCTACCTCTGCCTTAAAAATATTCAAAGATTCTGCTTCTACCGCCTTTTGAGGAAAAGAATTCCAAAGACTCTCGACCCTCAGAGAAAAAATTTCTCCTCATCTCCGTCTTAAATGGGTGACCCCCTTATTTTTAAACAGTGACCCCTAGTTCGAGATTCTCCCACAAGGGGAAACATCCTTTCCACATCCACCCTGTCTAGACCCCTCAAGATCTTATATGTTTCAATCAAGTCGCCTCTTACTCTTCTAAATTCCAGCGGATACATGCCTAGCTATTTAACCTTTCCTCGTAAGACAGCCTGCCCATTACAGATATTAGTCCAGTAAACCTTCTCTGTACTGCCTCCAACGCATTTATATCCTTCCTTAAATAAGGAGACGAGTACTGTACACAGTACTCCAGATGTAGTCTCACCAATGCCCTGGATAGCTGAAGCATAACCTCCTTACTTTTGTATTCAATTCCCCTCGCGATAAACGATAACATTCTATTAGCTTTCCTAATTACGTGCTGCACCTGCATACTAACCTTCTGCGATTCATGCACTAGAACACCCAGATCTATCTGCATCTCAGAGCTCTGCAATCTCTCACCATTTAGATAATATGCTTCTTTTTTATTCTTCCTGCCAAAGTGGACAATTTCCCACTTTCCCACATTATACTCCATTTGCCAGTCTTTGTCCACTCACTTAATCTATCTATATCTCTTTGTAGCCCCCTTATGTCCTCTTCACAAGTTACTTTCCTACCTATCTTTGTGTCATCAGCAAATTTAGCAACCATACCTTCGGTCCCTTCATCGAAGTCATTTATGTAAATTGTAAAAAGTTGAGGCCCCAGCACAGATCCCTGTGGCACACCACTCATAACATCTTGCCAACTAGAAAATGACCCATTTATGCCTACTGTTTCCTGTTAGTTAGCCAATCTTCTGTCCATGCCAATATGTTACCCCCTACGCCATGAGCTTTTATTTTCTGCAATAACCTTTGATGTGGCACCTTATCAAATGCCTTCTCGAAATCCAAGTACAATACATCCACTGGTTCCCCTTTATCCACAGCACATATAACTCCCTGAAAGGACTCCAGTAAATTGTTTAAACATGATTTCCCTTTCACAAAACCATGTTGATGCTGCCTGACTACCTTGAATTTTTCTAAATGCCCTGCTACAACGTCTTTACTAATAGCTTCTAACATTTTCCCTAAGACAGATGTTAAGCTAACGGACCTGTACTTTCCTGCTTTTTGTCTCCCTCCCTTTTTGAATAAAGGAGTTACCTTCGTTATTTTCCAATTTAACGGAACCTTCCCTGAATCTAGGAAATTTTGGAAAATGAAAACTAACGCATCAACTATCTCACTAGCCACTTCTTTTAACACCCTAGGATGAAGTCCATCAGGACCCGGGGACTTGTCGGCCCGCAGCTCCACCAATTTGTTCAGTACCACTTCCCTGGTGATTGTAATTTTCTTGAGTTCCTCCCTCCCTTCCATTTCCTGACTTACAGCTAATACTGGGATGTTACTTGTATCCTCAATAGTGAAGACCGATGCAAAATATCTGTTCAATTCATTTGCCATCTCCTTATTATCGATTATTAATTCCCCTGACTCACTTTCTATAGGACCAATGCTCACTTTGTTAATTCTTTTTAAAATATCTATAGAAACTCTTACTATCTGTCTTTATGTTTCTAGCTAGCTTTCTCTTGTACTCTAATTTTACCTTCCTTATCGATCTTTTAGTCATTCTTTGCTGTTTTTATATGCTGTCCAATCTTCTGACCTGCCTCCCACCTTTGCGCAACTATAGAATTTTTCTTCAAGTTTGAGGTATTTGATAAGGTGCCACATGAAAGGGTACTACACAAGGTAAGAGCTCATGGTGTCAGGTGTAATATATTAGCATGGATAGAGATTGTCTAACTAACAGGAAACAGAGAGTCAGGCTAAATGGGGCATTTTCAGATTGGCATCAGTGCTGGGGCGACAACTATTTACGGTCTATATCAATGTCTTGGATGAAGGGGCCGAGTGTATTTGTAGTCAAATTTGCTGATGATACAAAGAAAGGTAGGAAAGCAAGTTGTGAGAAGGACGCAAAGAGGGCCCACATGCATGGGTTGCGGGCCACCAAGTGGCCGTGATTTAGTGTGCAGCGGCTCATTTAAATATGCCGGGTGGGCCGCACCCCAAAATCACATGGCAGGGGCAGCCTCAGCGACGCTGTGACCGGTGTCAGCTGCCTCTGCGCAGGCGTGGTGCCATTTTTAAAGATCTGCCTGACCTGCCACAAAAACTGCAGTTGAATCCCGTACCACCGCCCCCCCCCCCCCCCGACTATACAGCAAATAAATTCTCGCCCTGTACCCCCTCCGAAAAGACTTAAATTGTAAAGTTGCCCTCTACCCCTCCCCAAAACACTTAAATTGCTGAGTTGATTTCCCCCCTCCCCCAACTGTACAAAGTGGAGAGGCACCCCTTCCCACCCCCCCATCCCCATACTAGAAGTGCAGAGTTAATCCCATCCCCCCCATACCCCCACTACACTAAAAATCCTAAATTTCCCCTTTCCCCACCTCAGCACTAGCTTTCCGTGGACGAAAGATCCCAGACAGCTGGTAAGATCGTGGGGAATTGTATGTAAATTTATTCATGAGGTTTAAATATTTAAAGTCAGATCCTGTCGCCGAGTGATGGGGGTGTCATCATGGAGCCTCGCTGCCGCCGGGAAGATCGGGCCTGGCAATCCCGGCATCGGGCTCTGTGGTGGGCCACTGCAATCTTCTGGGCATCTCAACTGCCCCCTCCCCCCACCGTCATGGAGCCTGACGTCGGGAGCTCAGCAAAATTCAGCCCAGAGCCTGAAAAGGGATAAAGATAGGTTAAGTGAGTGGGCAAAAATTTGGCAGATGGAAAATGTGAGATGGTCCACTTTGGCAGGAAGAATAGAAAAGCAGAATATTATTTAAATGGAGAGAGATTGCAGAATGCTGCGGTGTAGAGGGATTTGGGTGTCCTTGTACATGAACCACAAAATATTACCATGTAGGTACGGCAAGTAATTAGGAAGGCAAATGGAATGTTGGCCTTTATTGCAAGGGAGTTGGAGTATAAAAGTAGAAAAGTGTTACTACAAATGTACAGGGCATTGGTGAGACCGCACCTAGCGTACAGTTTTGTTCTCCTTACTTAAGGAGGGATATATTTGCATTGGAAACAGTTCAGAGAAGGTTCACTCGGCTGAGTCCTGGGATGAAGGAGTTGTTTTCTGAGGAAGGGTTGAGCAGCTTGGTCCTATACTCATTGGAATTTAGAAGAATTGGAGGTGATCTTATTAAAACATAGATTCTGAGGGGGCTTAACAGGGTAGATGCTAAGAGAATGTTAGGGAATCTAAAACTAGGGGGCACAGTTTCAAAATAAAGGGTCTCCCATTTAAGATGGAGGTGGGAGGAATTTCTTCTCAGAGGGACGTAAATCTTTGGAATGCTCTTCCCCAGAGAGCAGTGGAGGCTGGGTCGTTGAATTTATTCAGGGCTGAGTTAGGCAGATTTTTGATCAACAAGGGAGTTAGTGGTTATGGGGGGGCAGGCAGGAAAGTGGAGTTCATGGTGGTGGGAGTGCCACCAGTGCTGGAAAGCGAAAGGACTGTGTCCTGGCAACACTGAGGTGGATTTGACTGTGGCAGCACTTGGGGAAGGGAGCTGGGACCACAATCAGATCAGCCATGATTTTATTGAATGACAGAGCAGGCTCGAGGACAAATGACCTACTCCTGCTTCTATTTCTTATGATTTTTATTGGAGACTGAGGCACTTAGCGTCCAAGGAGTGGCATAGCACCAAGTTTAAATTCCTGCTCCCATTAACTTGTATATATCTTAATTTACAGATGTTAATATCCATTAATGAAGCAATAGTGCAAAAAGCAACACTTTCTAGACCTACAATCCCATAAAATTCAACTAGGACAAGCTATCAAAAAAAGCAAATAGGACTGAGTTACCTGGGTTTTGAGGAATGATTGTTTGGATTTGGGGAGTTCTTTGTGGCACTGGGGCTACAGATTTCAACCTTGCTGTGAATGAATACAAGAACACAAGAAATAGAAGCAGGAGTAGACCATATGGCCCATCAAGCTTGCTCTGTCATTCAATACGATCATGGCTGATCTTAGGCTTCAACTCCACTTTTCCACCCGCTTGCCATATCCTTCGATTCCCTGAGAGACCAAAAATCTGTCTATCCCAGCCTTAAATATGTTCGGCGACGGGGCATCCACAGCCCTCTGGGGTAGAGAATTCCAAAGATTCGCAACCCTTTGAGTGAAGTAATTTCTCCTCATCTCAGTCCTAAATGATCGGCCCCTTATCCTGAGACTGTGCCCCCCACCCCCCCTTGTTTTAGGTTCCCCGACCAGCGGAAACAACCTCTCACTGTATAACCTATCCAGACCCTTCAGAGTCTTATATGTTTCAGTGAGAATCTTATACAGATGTAGAATACATTTTACAGGAGGAAGAAAGTTGACTATAAATGTTTAAAATGTAAATTTATAACCAACATAAAAAACAAATCCTCAATGAAATCACTAAACCTTGCCAATAACCTACTTATTTTACTGTAGGGCCCACTCTGTCAACTTTAATCTGCATCGGCCTGTCACTTTTTCTGGGCCTGCACTCCAATTAGATTTCCAGTGCTTGTAACAATTACCTGGGCTTTCCTGCTAATATTTCCTGGGCTTTGAGTATTCTCCAGCTCAGTTCACGCTTGTGATAATTAGGGAACTGCCATTCTTGTGTCTGGCAAATTCTCACTCCCCGTAGCTGCAATGAATAGATGAAGTCAGGTATTTCTATGTACTGACTATTTATTTTGGCAATAGATATTTCATAAATAAAGATTGAAGTTCATGCAGTACAACTTTACTTATTTGCAACATCTACTCCACTAACTTGAAGTCAGGAGCCACAAACTGGAAGTAGTGCTCTTGCTCAGCCAGCACATTATAGAATGGGCAATAGGTGTCACAGGATCTCCCCATCTCAAATCATAATAGACTCCCAGTCCTGGCCCCAGCTCCCTTCCCCAAGTGCTGCCACAGTCCAATCCTCTTCAGTGCTGCCAGATCACAGCCCTTTCACTTGCCAGCACTGCTGGCACTCCCACCATCATGAATTGAAACCTTTGTTACTGCACACCTGATATAAGACCTATGTGAAGTCTTCTGTAGCTGCATCTCTTGAAAGCCTACCCAGACTGTTCATCAATATCGGCGGGAAGGAACTGTTCTAAATTCCAGAGGCAGCCACCTATTTGCCTTTGGGACACCTCGCCAAAACAAAGAAATTCCATACCTTCTCTTCAGTCTAAGTTTTTTTTATTCCTTCAATTTCTTTGTAACAGCTGTAAACAAAATCCCTTTTTTTCCCATTTATCATGTGTGTGTGTGTGTGTGTGTGTGTGTGAGAGAGAGCGCGCTAGGATAAAGATGAGGGGCTTTAATATTTCAATTCGTGTGTATGTTTACTTCATTAATAGTTCCGACTTGGTTTATAATAAATGGATAATTTTTTTTGTTTATTAAAGAAACCTGGTTGGTGTGTTTATTCTGGGGAAAAATACAGTGTAAGATTGACTGTTCAGTAAGTGGGAAAATTTAAATATGTATTGTGAACTGTGGAGAAGTGGGACTGAATTAACAGTGCACTCCTCCGCCTCGGTCGTAACAGCATCATAAGATCTTGTCTGTGTGTGAGGTCTGAGAGTGTCGTGTGTGCTCGCAGGAGACTTACTGCATCATGAGTGCTAACTCGCATGAGAAGTGGATGTGGCATTGGACTCTGGATAGGGGCCATTATATATAATCTGGATGTCTGGCTTAGATGATTCCATTGGAGGATCTGCCGTCCTCAGCTGCCAGCAGACTGACTTCTTCATTATCTACAGAGATGCAAATGGAAATGAACACTGTGCAATCATCAGAGGACATTCCTACTTCTGACTATTTTGTGGAAGGGAGATCATTGAGGAAGCAGCCAAAGGTGTTTGAGCCTAGGTCACTACCCTGAGGAACTCCGGTATCGATGTCCTAGGGCTGAGATGAGTGATCTTCATCAACCACAACCGTCTTCCTTTGTGCTAGGTTTGACTTTAGCCAGCGGAGAGTTTTCTCACTAATTCTTACTGATTTCAAATTTAAGGCCCCTTGAAGTCACACTTGGTCAAATGTTGCCTTGATGTCAAGGGCAATCACTCTCATCTCACCTCTGCAATTCACCTCGTTTGTCTGTGTTTGGACCAAGGCTGTAATAAGGTCTGGAGCCGAGTGGTCCTGGCACAGCCCAAACTGAGCATCAGTGAGCAGGTTATTGGTGAGTAAGTGCTGCTTGAAGGCGCTGTTGACAACACCTTCCATTACTTTGCTGATGATTGAGAGTAGACTGGTGGGGAGTGATTGGCCAAAATTGATTTGTCCTGTTTTTGTGGACAGGACATACCTGAGCAATTTTCCACATTGTCAGTAGATACCAGTAGTGTTGTAGCTGTAGTGGAATAGCTTGGCTAGAGGCATGGTGCAGCTAATTCTAGAGCACAAGTCTACAGCACTACAGCCAGGATGTTGTTGGACCCCATAGCCTTTGTTGTATTCAGTGCGCGCAGCCATTTTTTGATATCATGTGGAGTGAATCGAAATTGGCTGAAGACTGGCATCTGTGATGGTGGCATCTCAGGAGGAGGCTGAGATGGATCATCCATGCAACACTTTTTGCTGCAAAAGCTTCCGACTTGTCTTTTGAACTCACAAGGGGGGTTCCATTATCATTGAGGATGGCAATGTTCATTGGAACCTTCTCCTCCTGTTAGTTGTTTAATTGTCCACCATTATTCACAACTGGATGTGCAGGACTCCAGAGCTTTGATCTGATCCATTGGTTGTGGAATTGCATGCTGCTTCTGCTGTTTAGCATGCATGTAGGCCAGTGTTGTAGCTTCTTCAGGTTGGTACCTAATTTGTAGGTACACCTGGTGCTGCTACTGGCATACTCTTCTACACTTCACGTTGAACCAAGGTTGGCTAGAGCTGAGGAATAAAAAAGGTGCAATTACATTGCTTGGTGTAGTCTATAGGCCACCAACTAGTGGGAAAACTGGAGAGGAACAAACTTGCAAGGAAATTACAGAGAGGTGCAAGAGTTGTAGAGTGGTTTTAATGGAGAACTTTAATTGTTCGAATATAGACAGGGATAGTAGTAGTGTAAAGGACAGAGAGGGGCAAGAGTTCCTAGAGTGTGTTCAGGAGAATTTTCTAGAGCAGTATGTTCCCAGTCCAACGAGAAAGAAGGCACTGCTAAACCTGGCTCTTTAGAATGAGGTGCACCAGGTGGATCAAGTGGCAGTAGGGAAACATTTAGGAGACAGTGATCATTGTATCATAAGGTTTAGGTTGGCTATGGAAAAGGACAAGGTACAATCCAGAGTAAGAATAATTAACTGGGGGAAAGCCAACTTCAGTGGGGTAAGAATGGATCTGCCCCAAATAAATTGCAATCAAAGGTTGGCAGGCACAATGGTAACTGAACAATGGGCTGCCTTTAAAGAAGAGGAGGTAGTTTGGGCAGAGTTAAGGTATAATTCCCACGAAGGGGAAAGGTGTAGGGCAAGCAAATCCAGAGCTCCCTGGATGACAAAAGAGATAGAGATTAAGATGAAGAAGAAAAAGTGTGCTTATAACAGATGCAAGGTGGATAATAAAATTGAGAACCAGGCGGAATATAAAAGGTTCAGAGGGGAAATGATAAAGCAAATAAGAGAAGCAAAGCAAGAGTATGAAAAGAAACTAAAATAAAAGCAAAATACTGCGGATGCTGGAAATCTGAAATAAAAACAAGAAACGCTGGTTCAGGTCACTGACCTGAAATGTCAACTCTGCTTCTCTCTCCACAGATGCTGCCAGACCTGCTGAGTATTTCCAGCATTTCTTGTTTTTATTTTATGAAAGGAAACCGGCAGCTAATGTATAAGGGAATCCAAAAGTCTTCTATAGATGTAAGAATAGTAAAAGGGTGGTATAAAAAGGAGTGGGGCCAATTAGGGACCAAAAACGGAATTTACGCATGGAGGCAGAGGGCATGGCTGAGGTATTAAATGAAAACTTTGCATCTTCTTTACCGAGGAAGAAGATGCTGCACAGGCCATGGCGAAACAGGAAGTAATTCAGACAGTTGAAGTTTTTAAAATTGATAAGGAGGAGGTATTGGATAGGTTGGCTGTACTTAAAGTTAATAAGGCACCAGGACTGGATGAGACACATCCAAGGATGCTGAGGGAAGTGAGAGTGGAAATTGTGGAGGCACTGGCCATAATTTTCCAGTCTTCTTTAGATTCAGGGATGGTGCCAGAGGACTGGAGAATTGCAAATGTTACACCCTTATTCAAAAAAGGGTGTAAAGATAAGCCCAGCAACCACAGGCTAGTCAGTTTAACCTCGGTGGTGGGAAACCTTCTAGAAATCATAATTCGGATATAAATAATAGTCACTTGGGCAAATGCTGGTTAATTAGGTAAAGCCAGCATGGATTTGTAAAGAACAAATTGTGTTTAACTAACTTGCTGGAGTTTTTTGATGAGGTAACAGAGAAGGTTGATCAGGGTCATGCTGTTGATGGGTGTACAGAGACTTCCAAAAAGCATTTGATAAAGTGCCACACAACAGAATTATGAGCAAAGATATAGCTCATGGAATAAAAGGGACAGCAGCAACATGGATACGAAATTGGCTGAGTGACAGGAAACAGATAGTAGTTAATGGATATTTTTCAGACTGGAAGACGGTTTTATTTTTATTTTATTTATTTATATTTTATTTAGACAGCACTGAAACAGGCCCTTCGGCCCACCGAGTCTGTGCCGCCCATCAACCACCCATTTATACTAATCCTACACTAATTCCATATATTTCCCTATCACCTACCTATACTAGGGGCAATTTATAATGGCCAATTTACCTATCAACCTGCAAGCCTTTGGCATGTGGGAGGAAACCGGAGCGCCCGGAGGAAACCCACGCAGACACAGGGAGAACTTGCAAACTCCACACAGGCAGTACCCAGAATTGAACCCGGGTCGCTGGAGCTGTGAGGCTTCAGTGCTAACCACTGCGCCACTGTGCCCCAAGGGTCGGTGTTAGGACCCTTGCTGTTCCTGATATATATTAATGATCTAGACCTTGGTGTACATAGCACAATTTCAAAATTTGCGGATGATGCAAAACTTGGAAACATTGTGAACTGTGAGATGGATAGTGTAGAACTTCAAAAGGACACAGGTTGGTGGAATGGGCGGACAAGTGGCAGATGAAATTTAATGCAGAGAAGTTTGAAGTGATTCATTTTGCTAGGCAGAATGTGGAGAGACAATATAAAATAAAGGGTGCAATTCGAAAGGGTGTGCAGAACCTGGGTGTGTATGTGCATAAATCATTGAAGGTGGCAGGATAGATTGAAAGAGTAGTTAATGGAACATGCAGCTTCCTAGGCTTCATTTAATAAGGGGTGTAGAGCATAAAAGCAAGGAAGTTATTGTTAAACTTGTATAGGACACTGGTTCGACCTCAACTGGAGTATTGTGTCCAGTTCTTGGTGCCACACTTTAGGAAAGATGTGAAGGCATTAGAGAGAGTGCAGAAAAAATTCATGAGGATGGTTCTGGGGATGAGGAAATTCAGTTACGTGGTTAGATTGGAGAAGTTGGGACTGTTTTCCTTAGAGAACCAAAGGTTGAGAGGAGATTTGATAGAGATATTCAAAATCATGAGGGGTCTGGACAGAGTAGATAGGGAAAATCTGTTCCCATTGGTGGGAGGATTGAGAACAAGAGGGCACAGATTTAAGGTAATTAGCAAAGGAAGTGATAGTGGCATGAGGAAAAACATTTTTAGGCAGCGATCTGGAATGCACTACCTGAGTGTCTGGTGGATGCAGGTTCAATTGAGGGATTCAAGAGGGAATTGTATTTTTATCTGAAAAGGAAATCTGTGCAGGGCTACGGGGAGAAGGCAGGGGAGTGGCAATAGGCAAATTGCTCTTTTGGAGAGCCAGTGCAAACATGTTGAGTCAAATAGCCTCTTTCTGTGCTGTAACAATGCTATGATTGTGATCCCTTGGCTTGATGGTAATGAGAGAGTAAGGGATATTGCAGACCGTGGCACTACAGATTGAAGTGGAATACATTTCTGCTGCTGCTGCTGCTGATGCCCCACAGTGCCTTGAGGATGGCGAGGTGTGAAATGCTAGATCTGTTCTGAATCTATCCTTTTTAGCATGATGGTCGTGCCACACAACACAATGGAGGGTGTCCTCAGTATTAAGACAGGACTTTGTCTCTACACAGACCGTGCAGTGGTCTCTCCTACCAATACTTTCATGGCTAGATACATTTGCAACAAGTAGTTGGTGAGGATGACATCAAGTAGTCTTATCCCTCATACTGGTTCTCTCACCACCTACTGCAGACCCAGTTTGGCAGCTATATTCTTCAGGATTCAACCAGCTCAGTCAGTTGTGGTGCTACAAAGCCATTCTTTGTGATGGACATTAAAATTCTGCACCCAGAGTATGTTATGTTCCCTTTTTAAAGATATAGGCTCTGAAAATCAATTGTTGCTTGTGTTGCATCTAGTTTCAGTGTTGGGACCTGCACCCCCCCGCCCCCCCCCCCTCCCCCCCCCCCGCCCCTGCAACAGTGACCTTGTCAAAGTTCCCTGGGTCAGAGAGCATGGCGGGCGGCCACACCAATGGTACCTGCCATGTTACACAGCCACAAAAGTCCGGCTTTGATGTATCAGGTCAGTAGGGGCAGGGGTGCTGTATGTCCCTCTGTCTCTGCTAACCATCACGCACTTCCCTCCATTTCTTCCTGTTTCTTTCTCTCATTTTTTTCTTAAGTACCAGAGAGCTTCCGAGCTGTGATAGTCCTAGAATTGATCTTATCTGGCTCCCTGGGAATAAAGCAGGGGCGGCGTCATGTCATAGTGGAATTTTATGCTGGCAGCGGGGGTCTCAACGTCGGGGGAAATCGACGCCAAGATCCCCGCTTCGGCTCCTGTACGGAAAGCCCACCAAATTTAGTGTCAATCAGGCACTTAACTGGACAGTGGCAGATCTTCCATACGATTTAGGACCCCGCCGCTTCTAGTCCACCACTCTGCCCATTCTGCTAGCCTATCTATGTCCTGTGCAGGCAGTTCATATTATGCTCATTGTTTGCCTCACCTCCAAGTTTGGTGTCATCATCAAATTTTGAGGTTCTGTTCTTTATTCCAAGATCCAAGTCATTTACAGATGGCTAAAAGAGCAATGGTCCCAGCACTGACTCTTGGGGAACACATATGTCCACCATCCTCCAGTCTGAAAAGCAACTATGGGGATGGTTGTGCCCACATATGGAGACAACTGGTGGCTGGATCTGCTTCTTCCTGTCACTCTGCCAGGCACAGAGACCTAGACTCAGCGAGTCCAAGTGCATCCAGCAGCTGCTGCAACGTGGTTGGTTGGAAGAGACATTTTGGGCAAGGAACCCAGGCTAGAAGGCAATGGGAGGCCTGGAATCTGAGCTACCTCTGATGCTTAATCATAGGCCTGGGCATGTAAAGCGATGGTATCCCAGTTAATGTTTTGACATTTCTCGGGAAGAAAAATATCCTCCTGGTATTGATGCAACCAAAGTAAAATTGCTTCATTGCCTGACAGCTAACACTTGGTATTTTGCACAAAAATAATTAAGTTTTTGTTTTATTTAGAAGCTATTAATAAGGACTGATTTTTTTTGACACTAAGAGTCCAGAAGCAAAGACCTTAGCTGTTAATGAGCCAGATCCAGACTTGGTATTGGGACCACAGTAGACATTGGGATTGTTCTACTTTTTTTAAGCTGGGTGCATTGCTGGAAGCTACTGTGCTGGAACAGGAAGGCAGTACAGTCCAAGCCTGAGCAGGGATGGAGTGAAGAGAGAATGGAATCTAACTGGCACACTCAGGCCAGTCCTACTGAAAGGGAGGGAGCAGAAGTGAAGCGATCAGGGTGGGTTTAGGAGGGAGGGAATGTAGGCAGAGCTTTAGTGTAAGCAGGACCAGGAGTTGTTGATGTCTCATTAAAGCCAGAAGCTTGTGAAGATCTAGACGTGCCTACATCAGAATCCTGTAAATGCCATGGCAGATTTGTTCAAATAATCTCCCTAACATTTTATTTGTAGGCTATATGGTGATCCACTGACCTCAAAATTCACACTATTTAAAGCAATCTGTTAGGAATCGCAATCTGATTCTGAGTGCGAAGTGTCATATCAGCTATAGCTTGGAGGATTTTTTTTTAGCTTATGTTGAAAACCAAATCTTGTGTTTATATTTCTGTGCATAATAAAGTAGAAGAGAACTCATTAGAAAAGAAAAAAACACTGAGTCTTGAACTCTTAACCCATGCAGAAGAAGAAAATTAACTGGCAACTTCACAGTCAGGATGCAAACAACAAAAGTTTTGCTATATTTATAAGATAGCAGTGCATGCCACAAGAAAGTATGGCAATGGAATTGGTTTTAAATGCTCTGACAAAGAGCTGGAACAGATAAGATGGGCCAAACAGCTTCTCTCTCCAGGTCTATGATCTAATATCTAAATGTAAAACAACATTTGAGGCAACTCTGCAACTTACACAATGAACTTTGGAAAAAAATTGATCACAAGCTATTCAAATCATTTTTGCTTAAATTATCTTTCTGTCATATGTACATGATATACATGCATACATGTGTTATGGGATAACCAGCTACTAAAACAAGTTTGGTTGGCAATACAAATTTCAAGTATAGCAAACATTTGCGAACATCCAATATCAAAGCTAAATTTCATACTGCCTCTCATGTTAAACACGGTGGCCAGGTACAGCTAGCGGCAGGAAGTTGGAATCCAAAATTGACTGAAAAGCGGAAGCTAATTCTCAAATGGAATTCAGATTTGCTTAAGTTTCTCAAATGATTTTACTTGAATTATCAATATGTTACAAAACAAAATACTGCAGATGCCAGAAATCTGGAAAAAAACAGAAAATACTGGAAATACTCAGTGGTTCAGGCAGCATCTCTGGAGAGAGAAAGAGTTAACCCCTCGTCCGAAATCATAATCTATATGGTTGTCAGAATATAAGCATTTAAATCAGAGATTGCATATTAATGCTAATTCTTTTAAAACATGAATAGAGTGATAGTATTGCAGTCAGATTAGCATTTTAGAAGCCAGCTCACAATGCTAAAATGAGTGGTTTTCCATTGGCATTACAGTTGGAAAACATATGCCATTATCTGTAACAAATTTATCTCGCTTATTTTACTTCGTATCCTCAAGAAGTAGGAGGATTGAGAAAGAAGAGAATCAATTCAGAGGGAAAGGTCATAATCACAAAGTCTAATCTCTGCTTAATTGACCAATGTAATATAAACTCTTCTGCTTTTATTCTAGTTAATGAACTGGAGGCCCTACTTAGTTCACAGAATACACTCATAAACAAATTGAAAGCAGAGTGTCACACTTTAAACCAAAAGCTGCAAAAGATCACAGAGAAAAACAGGTAGGAATCATTTCTGAATTTATCCCAGGTTATGAGTTTATAATTATTGCTGTAAAGTTAAGTAATTTCTAACTGTCCCAGTAGTGTTTTCTTTGTAGGATATGATTATTCTGATCTCAACTATCAAAACTTAAGGTGCCTAGAAATTGTTTTTGTATTAACAGTCTTATTTATTATGTTGTCTTCTATGATTTTACATCTACTGACTTGCAAGTAATATCCTACAATATATACACAATATAGATTGTAGTCCCCACTGGATTTTTCACTTGATGGGCAGGGGTTCTGTCATTGCAAGATATTTGAAATTTGCTGGTAGCATAATGCTACTGCAAGGATCAGAACAAAATTCCTCTTGTATTCATCAACATTAGCAGTGATTTTTTTTGCTGTTTTAAAAAAAAAAGACACAGTCATCCAAAAAGAGACGGAGGTAGGTTTACTCCAGGAATTAGAGAATTTTCTCCCAAACACTCAATGTAATCCATAACTCAGAAGGAAACAAATAGTTAAGTCCAAACAAGGCTTAGGTTAGGCCTCAGTGTGTTAAGACAGGAGCCAATATAGGCAACAGCACTTTATAGGAAAATGCATGCATCTAGTTACTACAATGCCATGCAAAGGAAAACAAAGTGTCTATACTGGTTTCCTGACCCTATTCCTGGCGCTGGCTATTTTTTGCTGAGGCGGTTTTGGAGCCGGCAGGGCTACCCACCCCCATGCAGGTTGCCAATTGGGCTTATTAAGAGCCTTGTTAACCTCAGTTAAAGGAGGCCAACTGGTTTTTCCAGTCAGCCTCCAGTTTCCCCACGTGATGAGTAGTTTAACTGCCTGGAGGCGGGCACCCAGTTGCAGGCTGGGGGGCCAGTGCTCCAGGCAGGCCTGCAGGCCCCCTCTGCCTACCTGGGTGCGGATGCAGTCAAAAGCCGCCGTGTGGTGGCCTGGCTGCTTTTTCTGTTTTTATTATTGTTTTTAAAAAGTTAGTGAGAGGACACCTCTATGTTGAACCGCCCTCTCAGTTACTTACCCTCTTCTACAGGCTGTTGCTCCTCTGAAGCTGGAAGGCCTCTGATTTGCCTTTGGCTTCGAGAGCCCACTGTCATCCTTAATTGGACAGGGCACCTGCCTCCATGCCAATTGAGGGGCGTTTCCTTGAAAATCCAAAAGAGTGACTGTTTTCCCCATCCCCATCCCCAGGGGCAGGTTCAGGACCTGGAAACAGTCCCGACTCCTGATTCCTGCCCATGGAGGGAAAATCCAGCCCAGTGTTTTAGGCATTCTTACAATACTGGACAAAATATTGAGGTTAATAGGAAAACTGAGGGAATTGGCAACTGGTTAGATACACGAGTACATCAACACCTGGGATTCTTTTCCAGATAAAGGGTAATGTGTTTTGCCTAAATAGGACAGGCTATTGAACTGCCTCACATTACTAATGAGAATTATCTAAACTAGAAGGGAGGAGGAAGGTTCAGATCGTGCACAAGAACATTAAGACCATGCAATTTTGTCAGGGGAATAAGGAGGCGAAGAGCACAATTCAAGCAGAAAATGCTTAGAGTACAGGCTGTACATATTCCCAAAAGAAGCTAAGGGTCTGCAACAAAAGCTGTACTTCCTAAGGTGAGTACAGAAGTTTCAAATAAAATTAGCCTTAAGAAGAGATTCACGGCTAATCATAAAGGAAAAACAGATGGAGTATAAAAATATAGAGGGGATTCCAATATTCTTTTGGGCCTCCTTATCTCGAGAGACAATGGATACGCGCCTGGAGGTGGTCAGTGGTTTGTGAAGCAGCGCCTGGAGTGGCTATAAAGGCCAATTCTGGAGTGACAGGCTCTTCCACAGGTGCTGCAGAGAAATTTGTTTGTTGGGGCTGTTGCACAGTTGGCTCTCCCCTTGCGCCTCTGTCTTTTTTCCTGCCAACTACTAAGTCTCTTCGACTCGCCACAATTTAGCCCTGTCTTTATGGCTGCCCGCCAGCTCTGGCGAATGCTGGCAACTGACTCCCACGACTTGTGATCAATGTCACACGATTTCATGTCGCGTTTGCAGACGTCTTTATAACGGAGACATGGACGGCCGGTGGGTCTGATACCAGTGGCGAGCTCGCTGTACAATGTGTCTTTGGGGATCCTGCCATCTTCCATGCGGCTCACATGGCCAAGCCATCTCAAGCGCCGCTGACTCAGTAGTGTGTATAAGCTGGGGATGTTGGCCGCTTCAAGGACTTCTGTGTTGGAGATATAGTCCTGCCACCTGATGCCAAGTATTCTCCGAAGGCAGCGAAGATGGAATGAATTGAGACGTCGCTCTTGGCTGGCATACGTTGTCCAGGCCTCGCTGCCGTAGAGCAAGGTACTGAGGACACAGGCCTGATACACTCGGACTTTTGTGTTCCGTGTCAGTGCGCCATTTTCCCACACTCTCTTGGCCAGTCTGAACATAGCAGTGGAAGCCTTACCCATGCGCTTGTTGATTTCTGCATCTAGAGACAGGTTACTGGTGATAGTTGAGCCTAGGTAGGTGAACTCTTGAACCACTTCCAGAGCGTGGTCGCCAATATTGATGGATGGAGCATTTCTGACATCCTGCCCCATGATGTTCGTTTTCTTGAGGCTGATGGTTAGGCCAAATTCATTGCAGGCAGACGCAAACCTGTCGATGAGACTCTGCAGGCATTCTTCAGTGTGAGATGTTAAAGCAGCATCGTCAGCAAAGAGGAGTTCTCTGATGAGGACTTTCCGTACTTTGGACTTCGCTCTTAGACGGGCAAGGTTGAACAACCTGCCCCCTGATCTTGTGTGGAGGAAAATTCCTTCTTCAGAGGATTTGAACGCATGTGAAAGCAGCAGGGAGAAGAAAATCCCAAAAAGTGTGGGTGCGAGAACACAGCCCTGTTTCACACCACTCAGGATAGGAAAGGGCTCTGATGAGGAGCCACCATGTTGAATTGTGCCTTTCATATTGTCATGGAATGAGGTGATGATACTTAGTAGCTTTGGTGGACATCCGATCTTTTCTAGTAGTCTGAAGAGACCACGTCTGCTGACGAGGTCAAAGGCTTTGGTGAGATCAATGAAAGCAATGTAGAGGGGCATCTGTTGTTCACGGCATTTCTCCTGTATCTGACGAAGGGAGAACAGCATGTCAATAGTCGATCTCTCTGCACGAAAGCCACACTGTGCCTCAGGGTAGACGCGCTCGGCCAGCTTCTGAAGCCTGTTCAGAGCGACTCGAGCAAAGACTTTCCCCACTATGCTGAGCAGGGAGATTCCACGGTAGTTGTTGCAGTCACCGCGGTCACCTTTGTTTTTATAGAGGGTGATGATGTTGGCATCGCGCATGTCCTGGGGTACTGCTCCCTCGTCCCAGCACAGGCATAGCAGTTCATGTAGTGCTGAGAGTATAGCAGGCTTGGCACTCTTGATTATTTCAGGGGTAATGCTGTCCTTCCCAGGGGCTTTTCCGCTGGCTAGGGAATCAATGGCATCACTGAGTTCCGATTTGGTTGGCTGTATGTCCAGCTCATCCATGACTGGTAGAGGCTGGGCTGCATTGAGGGCAGTCTCAGTGACAGCATTCTCCCTGGAGTACAGTTCTAGGTAGTGCTCAACCCAGCGGTCCATCTGTTTGCGTTGGTCAGTGATTATGTCCCCCGATTTAGATTTGAGGGGGGTGATCTTCTTGATGGTTGGCCCAAGAGCTCTCTTCATGCCATCATACATTCCTCTGATGTTTCCGGTGTCTGAGGCCAGCTGAATATGGCTGCATAGGTGTTGCCAGTAGTCGTTTGCGCAACGCCTAGCTGTTCTTTGTGCAGTACTTCTGGCTGCTTTAAGTGCTGCGGATGTTAAATCGCTGGGGGCTTTCTTGTAGTTCAAAAGTGCAATGCGCTTAGCGGCTATGACAGGTTCCAGCTCTTCATTATGAGATTGAAACCAGTCTGCATTTCTCTTCGCACTTTTGCCGTAGGTGGTCAAAGCTGACTCATAGATGGCGTCTCTGATGTGGGCCCACTTGGTCTCAGCATCCCCTGTGGGAGTGTTTTGAAGGGCTGTTACAAGTGAATTTAGAAATTTTTGTAACAGCTGTGGGTGAGAAATTCTGCTCGTGTTGATGCGCGGGTGGCCCTTCTGCTTGGAATGATGCAACTTCTTTGGTCTGAGTCTAACCTTGCTGCACACCAGGGAGTGGTCGGTGTCGCAGTCCGCACTGTGGAAGCTGCGTGTGATTTGAACACTGTTTAAGGCGGCTCGCCTTGTGACAATGAGGTCTAGCTGGTGCCAACGACGTGATCTTGGGTGCCTCCATGAAACCTGGTGACAGGGTTTAGTGTGAAAGAACGAGTTGGTGATGCAGAGGTTATGATAGGTACACAACTCAAGCAGTCTCTGCCCGTTCTCATTCATCCTTCCAACGCCATAGCGCCCAAGGCAGGAGGGCCATGAGTCATGGTCGGCCCCAACCCTGGCATTAAAGCAAGATAGTTAAAGGATATGGATGATTAGAAATGAAACGACAAATATTATGGAGTATGAAGCAATGGCAGAGATGCTAAATGAATACTTTGCCTTGGCTTTCACAGTAAGTTTCATAAAAGGAGGTGACCCAATTAGATAGGATATCATAGGTAAGGAAGTAGTACCGCAAAAAAAAGATAGAAGTCAAAGTGTACAAATACACTGGGCCCTGATGGCATGAATCCTAGAATGCTGAGTGAGTCAAAAGGAAAATAGCAGAGACTGAACATAATGTTTCAAATATGCTTGAACATGATATAACCTGGGACCTGCATCATCTGAAATAAAAACAGAAAATGCTGGAAATACTCAGCAGATCAGGCAGCATCTGTGGAGAGAGAAACAGAGCTAATGGGCTGAACATCGGCTCCCAAAAATGGGTGGATCGAGGTCATGTCAGATGTTAAAATGAAAAAATCTGATACAGGAGCCCAACCCGCCTCAAATTTGTCCACTTCTGATTTTAACAGAGATGAGATGAGGGGTTGGTCATTTAAATATTTTAATGAGGCTGTATTTCTTCATTTTAATAGTTATTTTAACCCAGATGGCCCAGTTTCCCAGACTTCAGAAAATTTGTCAGCTTAAAGAGCTGAATCCGTAAGCACTGCTTTTGGCCAAGAGGAGCAGGAATGTTTCCTCCAGGTCAAACAAGCTAACAGTAAACACCCCCGCCACCTCCATGATCTGTCTGCTCTCCACCCTGACCTCAATTTCAGACCACACCCATGCCCCATACCCCCCTCACTCCTCACACCACAGTAATCTAGACCTCTGCTCCACACACATGCATCCATCATTTTGAGAGAGGCCATGATAATTGTGAGCATTTGACAGACTTAACATAGAAACATAGAAAATAGGAGCAGGAGTAGGCCATTCGGCCCTTTGAGCCTGCTCCGCCAATTCATTATGATCATGGTTGATCATCCAACTCCCTGTTCCCGCTTTTGCCCCATACCCTTTGATCCCTTTAGACCCAAGAGCTATATCTAACTCCTTCTTGAAAACATAGTGTTTTGGCCTCAACTGCTTTGTGTGGTAGCGAATTCCACAGGCTCACCACTCTCTGGGTGAAGAAATTTCTCCTCATTTCAGTCTTGAAAGGTTTACCCCATATCCTTAGACTATGACCCCTGGTTCTGGACTCCCACCATCGGGAACATCCTTCCTGCATCTACCCTGTCAAGTCCTGTTAGAATTTTATTGGTTTCTATGAGATCCCCCCTCACTCTTCTGAACTCCAGCGAATATAATCCTAACCGACTCAATCTCTCCTCATACGTCAGTCCCACCATCCCAGGCATCAGTCTGGTAAACCTTCGCTGCACTCCCTCCATAGCAAGAACATCCTTCCTCAGATAAGGAGACCAAAACTGCACACAATATTCCAGGTGTGGCCTCACCAAGGCCCTGTATAATTGCAGCAAGACATCCCTGCTCCTGTAATCGAATCCTCTTGCAATGAAGGCCAACATACCATTTGCCTTTTTTACCACCTGTTGCACCTGCATGCTTACCTTCAGTGACTGGTCTACGAAAACACCCAGGTCTCGCTGCATATTCCCCTCTCTCAGCTTATAGCCGTTCAGATAATAATCTGCCTTCCTGTTTTTGCTACCAAAGTGGATAACCTCACATTTATCCACATTATACTGCATCTGCCATGCATTAGCCCACTCACTCAACTTGCCCAAATCACCCTGAAGCCTCTCTGCATCCTCCTCACAACTCACCCTCCCACCCAGTTTTGTGTCATCTGCAAATTTGGAGATATTAGATTTAGTTCCCTCATCTAAATCATTAATATATATTGTGAATAGCTGGGGGCCTAGCACCAACTAGTCACTGCCTGCCATTCGGAAAAAGACCCATTTATCCCTGCTCTTTGTTTCCTGTCCGCCAACCAATTTTCTATCCATCGCAATACATTACCCCCAATCCCATGCGCTTTAATTTTACATGCTAATCTCTTATGTGGGACTTTGTCGAAAGCTTTCAGAAAGTGCAAATAAACCACATCCACTGGCTCCCCCTCATCAACTCTACTAGTTACATCCTCGAAGAATTCTAGTAGATTTGTCAAGCATGATTTCCCTTTCGTAAATCCATGCTGACTCTGCCTGATTCTACCACTGTTCTCTGAGTGCTCTGCTATAAAATCTTTGATAATGGACTCTAGAATTTTCCCCACTACGACGTCATGTTAACTGGTCTATAATTCCCTGCTTTCTCTGTACCTTAGTTAACAAACTAAGTTTAGTAATTTTGAGAATAAGACATGGATGTGAAATAGTAATTAGCTATAGCAAGGGAGAGCAAGATTGAAATGGGGAAATATTAAATGATGTGCCCCACGGATTAGTGCTGAGATCCATCTTGTTCCTAGTATACATGAGTGACCTAGATTTGCAGTTTCAGTGCAAAGCAGTTAAATCACAGATGACACAAGCTCAGAGAAGGCAGCCAAAATCCTACAAAGAGAGCTCAATGAGGTCTGCAGCTGGGCTGATCAGTTGTAGATCAATCCAGACAAATTGGAAGTAAAAATAGCAGGCAAATGTAGTTCATGGGTGGGTTAGATTTTACCAAGGGTTGAGTTGAAAGAGTCCTAGGGGTATAAATTTACTTGCCCTAAACAGTGTGAGGCAGTAAAATGAACAGGATGCTGGAGTTACATTACCAAATCAGTTGAGTTCAAACCCCTAAAGGTCATAATGAAGTTCGCACAGTCCCCTGATCAGGCTGCACCTGGAATACTGCATATAATAACGCAACATAAGTGGTTCATCCTACCTTCAGAAGCAGCGCACAACGAAATAGCAAGGCTGATGCCTGTTACCAGAGTGATGAACTATGAAAAATGATTAGATAACTGGTGCTGTTCAGCCTCAAAGATGTATCTCAAAGGGTTGCTTATGAACTCATTATTTAACAGAATAGAGAAATGAAACAAAGAACAATGATTTCAGATACACAGGTAATCTGCAGGTATGCAGGTAGGGCAAGAGAACATAGGACCAGCATTGTGAAAGGCAAGTTTAGGACATACAACACAAAGTGTTTCCTTAAATAAAGATCAACAGATGGAGCAGGTTGCCAGAAAGCGTAGGTAAGACCACAACATTGGATTCAAATTTAAAAATAGCTGAATACTGTAATTGTAAAATGCTGGGGTTAATATTCTAGAAAAATGAGCTCAGGTAAGCTGAAGGGCCATCTTCATCCACATATATTTTATGATGCGATCAGGCCAGTCATGGTTTCTGTCTTGTAGTGATTTCAGCAGCTCAGTCTCTGTCTCAGTTTTGAATCCTTGTCAGAGTACTTCATTAGGTCCTTCGTCAAGAGCTTGTACACAGGTAGGTGGTTCTTTTCAATAGCAGTGAAAGTACACATTTTAAGGCCCAAAGATTTTATTTCAGAATTCTTAGTCAATCAGTTGATGGATGACTTTGCTCCATCCTCTTCTAAGACTGTCCCTCATTCCACTAATTCTTCAAAGATATTGAGAGGAACAGGATAAGGACTGATCCCTATGAAGACCCCCCTGCCCTATGTGACTCTGACGGCCATAATTCTCATCTGGTCTCCTTCATAAAGAGCGAATCATTTTACCTTCCCGACAGGCAAGAGCTTCTCCCTGAGAGTTTGGCACCATAAAACATTCAGCCTCCAGCTGCTGGCTTGGCTGTTGAACAGGAATGGTTAAAAAGCCCAGGGCTTATGAAAAGAAGTGATAGAGATCATCATAGCTGCAAGGAAATCTTCCACACAGTCTGTTTGCAACAGTAAGTGGAAAAGGTTTGCCATCTGGTGCCAAGATCATGGACAGGATCCCGTGCTGTGTAGGATCCTTGTGATTCTCGACTATTTGGGTATTCTGGTAGAATCTGGACTGAAGCCCAGTTTGATCAGAGTACATGCAGCAGCTTTCCTAGTGTCAGTATAAAAGAGCCAGGTGGGTGTTCATACTATGCTGTCACAGTTTACAAAAGGAGTTTGGAAAGTCAGAACTCCACATTAGTCCTTTGCTCCTTGTATGAGCTAAATCTGATTTTTTTTTTTATAATTGTTTTGATTTTATCCTCCTTTTCCCTTTGTGGACTTTCACCTACATCATGCATATTTCCTGAATGGGAGGACAGGATGAGTATTTGCTCCTAGATCTTCCCTAACTCCCCTCTGTTGCCAGCCACCAGGGGGTGTGCTAGTGTGACTCAAGGTGACAGGTCTGCTTATTTTCCTTTCTTCCCTGTGGAGAAGCACCTGTCCTTCACTCAGTGGTTTCTCATTGTGGCCCCACTTAGGAACAGATCAGAAACTCAGCCTGGGGGAAGAACTGCTCTAATGTGTTTGCAGTTTTGCTGCACATAGTAATTGCTGCAATTTTCTTCCCCCCCCCCCCCCATCACCTTTCCCTTCACTTATGGGGAATCATTTGATATAAATTCATTTCATACTGCTTTGCAGAGTAGAACATCGGCGTGCCAATCCACTGCGCAGCTCCAAAAACTTGGGAGCTCTTGTAACCTCTTTTAGGGCCCATGTAAAATGTACACTCCGGGTTAGTGAGTAACAAAAGTTAGTAATAGACCTTCATTGTGTCCAGATGGGGAGTTGGTGGCGTTGTTTTAATGTCACTGAGCTAGTAATCCAGAGGCCCAGACCAATGCCCTGGGGACCCAGGTTCAAATCCCACCACGGCAGCTAGTGGAATTTAAATTCAATTAATTAGTAAAAATTTCGAATTAAAGCTAGTCTCAGTCATGGTGCCATGAAATTCTCATCGATTGTCGTAAAGACCCATCTGGTTCACTAATGTCTTTTAGGGAAGGAAATCTACTGTTCTTACCTGGTCTGGCCTAAGTGTGACTCCAGGCCCACAGCAATGTGGTTGACTCTTAACTGCCCTTTGAAATGGCCTAGCAAGCCACTCAGTTGTCAAGGGTAATCAGGGATGGGCAACAAATGCTGCCCTTGCCAGTGATGCCCACATCCCATAAAAGAAAAAAAAATAATAGAGAGCGCAGTAACACTCTACCTTTTTTCCCAATCTCTACAACTTTCCTTCTTTCTTGCCTCTCACTGGTCAGTGATTATGATATCTGTAAAAGCATGCTGTTCTTACTTGAATAGAACAAAATCTCTGAGAATACACAGTCAAGGGGGTAGTACAGTGGGACGAATTTTCCTGGCCCCGTAGCGGTGGGCTTGGAGACGGCAGTGGGTTGAGAAAATAGGGCGGAGCCTTGTCTGGACAGCTCCATGGAGGCAGGCAGCCAATTAAAATAGTTAAGGCCTCAATTAGAAACCATTTTGCTACCTCGTTGGAATTTTGCTGCGGGTGGAGTGGCCCTCCCGCCCATTGCATGCGGAGGCTGCCAGTGCAATGGAGGTGGCCTCCTGCAGCAGGTCAGGGGACCATTGGAACCAGAGGCTCCATGTGCCAAGGGACCACCTCCACGGAAAAAAAATTCCTCCGAAGGTGTTTCTTCTCTGCTCCGAGTGGCCTACCAGTTTTAGCCCTCATAAATTTTGATTTGGATCCACGCCTCCAAGGGTGCCTCCATGTTGAGGTGGCCTTGTGGTCTCCTACCTGTCCTAGCAGCGCCCATCTCTCCCGATGGGGTTACTGAGGCTGCAGAGCTGCTGGCCCTCTGATTGAACCTGCGGCATCAGGAGTCTGTCAGCCATCCTTAATAGGACAGCAAGTCCAGGGGCGGCCAATTAGGAGGCAACTGCAGGTCTTGCTGCCAGCAGGTGCAGACTTGGGACTCCCATTTGATCACGATGTCAGGGTTCTGAAACCCGCAGGAAAATCCAACCCATTAGACTAGAGTATCACCTGTTCAGCTTAAGTTTCAAGTCCAGCTCAGAATGAATGGATGAAAGCATTTTTTCTAATCACTTTGAATAATTAGTGAAATAAGTTTCAGTGGGCTGAATTCAATTGATGGTGGGGAATGAATCCACAGAATAATCTGTCCATAATTTGCAACAAATTAGCTGTCTCTCTCAGGTTAACAAAGAGTTTGCGATAAAACACATTGATAAAACAGTTTAGGAGGCATTTTTACCATTTTTGACTTCGGCTTTAGTTAACTTGACAGACATTTATGCTGATGCTGGCTGTAAAGTTTGGGGGGGAAATCTCCATTTTTTTGTAATGACACCCTTAATCATCTAATTTTTTTTACATTTTCATTTTTATGTAATTTTTATTCTTTTTAAATTCTCAGCATATTTTGTACTCTTTCCTTTGGTTGTTTTACCTTTACCTTCCTACTTTTAATTTTGTTTTTCTGATGATCTCTCGTTGTCAATGTCATTCCTGTTTTTATATTGTAATCTCTTTTTTTAATTTGATAATTTTTCTTTTTTCCTTATTTGTCCTTTGTTCACTTTGTACCTTTTGCTTCCCTTGTTCTCCAGATCTCAAAGGTCTGACTACAAAACAAGGTGCCCTACTTCTTGTCCTCCCTCCCCATAATTGGTGTCTCTTTGCTTCCTACCACATCTCCTGCTTCTACTTCCTACTTATTGCATATTCTTGCCCACTGTTCATTCTCTTCCCACATCAGCAGCCTATTCTTCTGTCATCAGACTTTGATCAGCTCCCTTTCCCTGCTTGTGATAGAGAGCTTCATTGAATCTGTGGGAGGTGAAGTTTAAGTAGACTCTATTATGTCACAGAGTTGCTGCATAAATATATTGCCACACTGGGTGTACACACCTATGATGGTTTCAAATTCGGGCAACAAATTTGATAAAATGGCTTACATGAGAATTTGTGGCCAATACATTAAACCATGTGCTAAAAACAGCCTACAGAGAAAATTAAATTTCAAAAAATCTTGGTAAGCTGTGCCTTCTAAAATAGCAATGCTTTTAGGGACAGCAATCAATTCAGGGGCAGAGAAAAAGAGAGCAGCAAATAACAAATAAAGTCATGGATGTATAAAGGCTGTCTGCAAAGTGTTGCTATTGCTTAAAGAAAGAAAGAATTGGCATTTATATAGTGCCTTTCAAAAAGGTAAGAAAGTCCCAAGGCATTTTAACAGGCAATGAAGCACTTTTGAAATGTAGTCACTGATGTAATGTAGGAAACACAGCAGCACATCTGCGTGACAAATTGCGTAAGAAGCATGCGATAGAGTGAGCTAAGCGATTCCATAACTAACAGATCATATCTAAGCTCTGCAGTCCTGCCACATCCAGACATGAATGGTGGTGGACGATTAAACAACTAACTGGACGAGGTGGCTCCACAAGTATCCCCACCCTCAATGATGGGGGAGCCCAGCACATCAGTGCAAAAGATAAGGCTGAAGCATTTGCAACAATCTTCAGCCAGAAGTGCCGAGTTGATGATCCATCTCGGCCTCCTCCTGAAGTCCCCAGCATCACAGATGCCAGACTTCAGCCAATTCGATTCACTCCATGTGATATCAAGAAACAACAGAAGGCATTGGATACTGCAAAAGCTATGGGCCCTGACGGTATTCCAGCAATCATACTGAAGACCTGTGCTCCAGAACTTGTCGCGCCCCAAGCCAAGCTATTCCAATACAGCTGCAACACTGGCATCTACCCTGCAATGTGGAAAATTGCCCAGATATGTCCTTTACACAAAAAGCAGGACAAGTCCAACCCAGCCAATTACTGCCCCATCACCCTACTCTCAATCATCAGTAAAGTGATGGAAGGTGTCATCGACAATACTATCAAGCGGCACTTGCTTAGCAATAACCTGCTCAGTGACGCTCAGTTTGGGTTCCTCCAGGGCCACTCAGCCCCTGCCCTCATTACAGCCTTGGTTCAAACATGGACAAAAGAGCTAAATTCAAGAGGTGAGGTGAGAGTGACTGCCCTTGACATCAAGGCAGCATTTGAACCAGTATGGTATCAAGGAGCCCTAGCAAACTGAAGTCAATGGGAATCAGGGGGGAAACTCTCCGCTAGTTGGAGTCATACCTAGCGCAAAAGAAGATGGTTGTTGGAGGTCAATCATCTGAGCTCCAGGACATCACTGCAGGAGTTCCTCAGGGTAGTGTCCTAGGTCCAAAGATCTTCAGCTGCTTCATCAATGACCTTCCTTCAATCATAAGGTCAGAAGTGGGGATGTTTGCTGATGATTGCACAATGTTCAGCACCATTCGCAACTCCTCAGATACTGAAGCAGTCTGTGTAGAAATGCAGCAAGACTTGGACAATATCCAGGCTTGGGCTGATAAGTGGCAAGTAACATTCGCACCACGCAAGTGCCAGGCAATGACCATCTCCAACAAGAGAGAATCTAACCATCGCCCCATGACATTCAGTGGCATTACCATCGCTGAATCCCCTCACTATCAACATCCTAGGGGCTACCATTGACCAGAAACTGAACTGGAATAGCCATATAAATACCGTGGCTACAAGAGCAGATCAGAATCCTGCAGCGAGTAACTCACCTCCTGACTCCCCAAAGCCTGTCCACCATCTACAAGGCACGTCAGGAGAGTGATGGAATACTCTCCACTTGCCTGGATGGGTGCAGCTTCAACAACACTCAAGAAGCTCGACACCATCCAGGACAAAGCAGCCCGCTTGATTGACACCCCATCCACAAACATTCACTCCCTCCACCACCAACACACAGTGGCAACAATGTGTACCATCTACAAGATGCACTGCAGCAACGCACCAAGGCTCGTTAGACAGCACCTTCCAAACCCGTGACCTCTACCAACTAGGAGGACAAGGACAGCAAATGCATGGGAATACCCCCCACCAGCAAGTTTCCCTCCAAGTCACACACCATCCTGACTTGGAACTATATCGCCGTTCCTTCAATGTTGCTGGGTCAAAATCCTGGAACTCCCTTCCTAACACACTGTGGATGTACCTACCCCACATGGACTGCAGCGGTTCAAGAAGGCAGCTCACCACCACCTTCTCGAGGGCAATTAGGGATGGGCAATAAATGCTGGCCTGGCCAGCGACGCCCACATCCCATGAATGAATTTTGAAAAAAGCCAATTTGTGCACAACAATGTCCCACAGCAATGAGATAATGACCAGATCATCTGTTTTCATGATATTGATTGAAGAATAAATATTGGCCAGGGCATGGGGGTAAAGCTCCCCTGCTCCTCTTCAAAATAGTGCCATGGGATCTTTTACATCCACCTGAGAGACATAAAATCACTTGGGTCAAAATTCTTTGTTTAAACAAGGAACACAACGATGACAACAACTTGTATTTTTCTAGCACCTCTAATGTAACAAAACATCTCAAGGCACTTCACAGGAGCATTATAAAACAAAATTTTAGCCACAACACTTGCTGCAACTGTATTGACGTGTTCTGTATCATTTCATTTTTGTATGATTATGCCTCTGTGAAGCACCTTGGGAGGTTTTCCTACATTAAAATGCTATATATATGCAGGCTGTTGTTCCGTATCATTCTAAAATATCTGTTCAGGTTCTTGTGACTAAAGATTTACACACCACTTCTTCTGCCTGTGGAACTTTTTTCCAGGTAGTATTATTGTCTAGAACTCTGTCAAGGATACAATACAGACTTAACCATCACTTGCTAAACCAGGATTAGACCATACATTAGGCTGTGAGAAATATGTGGTTTCCTTCTTGACATTTCCTAATATCCTTTAGAAATTCGAGCTCTGCAATAGCCTTCTGGAACTTTTTTTCTTGTTATAGGTGTCGACAGCTGCACTTAAATAAACAAAGCAAGAATTTTTTGATTTACCACTTTATTGTGTTGCGATGCAAGGAGTTAATTTGAATTGCAATCACTGTTGTTCTCCATGTAAACATAGCAGCTGTTTTGCATGTAGCAACATTCCCACAAAAAGCAATGAAATGAATCTGTTCTTACTGGTGGTGGTTTAGGCAAGAACATTGGCTATGCCACTGGGAGCACCAGATCTTTGAATAATGATCTTTAATATCCACCCGATGATAGGAACCTCAATTTAAAATCTCTGCCACAAAATGGATGTCGAAATTTTTAAAAAGCTGTACAGTTGGAGAATATGTGTAATACTGTCACTTGGTGAAGTGCTATGAATTTATTAAGCATCACTATTTTTGACTAAATCTATCCTCCATTAATTTTGAATTTGGCAATATAGTTTTATTTTCATTTGATAGTTCTAAAATTACTTAATATAGACGAGTCAGATGTTCCAGGTTTTGCACTTATCCTGTTGTGGTGCAGTGAATCATTGTTTTAAGAACAGATGATTTTTAAAAATTTACTGTCCTGTACATACCCGAGAGAACACTCAGAAATTCAACCAGCCAATTGGACACTGAACTGTTAAAATTTTTAGATGCTGTGATCTTCATATGTTACAAATACACCTGTTCCTAGACTGATCATTTTATTCTCTTGTTATCTGTGTCAGCAGTTGACTTATGTATTTTGTAAAATTCTGGTTGTAGAGAATTTCCAAACTACTCTTTAGTCATTTAATTGCTCCACTGTTGATAGTTCTTAACGAGTGATATTCTATGTCTCTTTCTGAAAAACATCAGAAGGGTCAGTAATCAGATTTCAAATAATTGGCAAAAAAGCCAGGGGTGAGATTAAAGGAATTTTTTTTTACGCAGTGAATTGCTATGTTCTGGAATGAATTGTCTGAGGGGTGGTGAAAGGTAGTGGTAACTTTCAAAAGGAATTGGATCTTTATTTGAAAAGGCTATGGGGAAAAAGCAAGGGAGTGAAACTAATTGCTAGTTCTTTCAGAGAGCTGACACAGGTATGATGGGCTGAATGGTCTCCTTTTGTGCAGTGTGATTCTATATAAATTTTTGTCCTCAGCAAAGTGAGGAATGTCAGTGGTGGCGAACGCAAATTTTTTCCAATTTTTAGCAGCAAGTGTCAATATCAGGTATAGTACAGGCGGATCCAGATTAAAGATTTTTTTTTATTTGTCCCTGGAATGTGAGTGTTGTTAGCTAGGCCAGCATTTATTGCCCATCCCTACTTGCCCTTGAGAAGGTGCTGGTGAGCTGCCCTCTTGAACTGCTGCAGTCCATATGGGGTAGGTACACCCACTGTGCTGTTAGGAAGGGGGTTCCAGGATTTTGACCCAGTGACAGTGAAGGAACGACGATATAGTTCCAAGTCAGGATGGTGTGTGGCTTGGAGGGAAACTTGCAGATGGTGGTGTTCCCATGCATCTGCTGTCCTTGTCCTTATAGGTGGCAGAGGTCGTGGGTTTAGAAGGTGCTGTCTAAGGAGCCTTGGTGTGTTGCTGCAGTGCATCTTGTAGATGGTACACACTGCTGCCACTGTGTGTTGGTGGTGAAGGGAGTGAATGTTTGTGGATGGGGTACCAGTCAAGCAGGCTCCTTTGTCCTGGATGGTGTCGAGCTTCTTGAGTGTTGTTGGATCTGCTCCCATTCAGGCAAGTGGAGAATATTCCATCACACTCCTGACTTGTGCCTTGTAGATGGTGGACAGGCTTTGGGGAGTCAGGAGGTGAGTTATTCGCTGCAGGATTCCTAGCCCCTGCCCTGCTCTTGTAGTCACAGTATTTATATGGCTATTCCAGTTCAGTTTCTGGTCAATGGTAACTCCCAGGATGTTGATAGTGGGGGATTCAGTGATTGTAATGCCATTGAATCTTATGGGGAGATTGTTAGATTCTCTCTTGTTGGAGATGGTCATTGCCTGG
Organism: Heterodontus francisci; assembly: GCF_036365525.1. Lineage (NCBI taxonomy): Eukaryota > Metazoa > Chordata > Chondrichthyes > Heterodontiformes > Heterodontidae > Heterodontus > Heterodontus francisci. The sequence goes on from NC_090383.1 coordinate 108,658,037, forward strand.
CACTTGTGTAGCGTGAATGTTACTTGCCACTTATTAGCCCAAGCCTGGATATTGTCCGGGTCTTGCTGCATTTCTACACAGACTGCTTCAGTATCTGAGGAGTCGCCTCTGCTTTCCGAATAAAATAGCTTCAACTCACCCCAGGATGAGCAAACCCCTACTACACAAGTGCAGATTTATCTATTTTCTGAAGCAATGATCTGTGTGATCTCTGAGTGGAATTTCTAACTTAAAGGCAATTTGTGGCATATTAATTCCCCATGCTATGCTCTGGACCAATGCCCACTAGGAATTTGGTTAAAATTGGCCAGCCGGCAGAGAATGGACATTCACCCCATCTGTCTGCACTGAATTTGGTCTCCAAGGTTAAAAGTAGTGTGCTACCAGTCTGCACTGTTTTCTGTATTCTTTTGCAAAGGCACACAATTTATTCCTGGTGAAATAGTCTGCATCATACTTTTCCTTTACTCATCACCTTTCTTTTTGAGAAGATTGCTACAAACCCAGTTCACTGAGGCAAATTGCTTACACCCACTAATTAGAGCAGAAAATGGAATTATTTTAAGTAACTTCCTAGAGGGTGATTTAAATTGTCACTGGCAGTAAATTACAAAGCAGTGGGTCTGACAAGTTTCTGTTTGCAGGTCAGCAGCAGTAACTGCATGTGGTTAATGCCCAGTCACAACACAAAGACTCTTTAGGGGTGATTTTAATCACACCTGCCTGGCAAGAATTGGGGTGGATGGGTGGTAAAATCGCTGTAGAATATTTAACCTGCCAGTGGTTATTTTGACCACATTTTTGTTAGGAAGCTGAGCTGCCCGCCTTATAAATAAGTGCAAATTGAGATTCTATGATTTAATAGGACCCTGACACTATTTTAAGGTGCAAATCATCGAAATGTCATCTGGTACCCAAACTACTAATAAATCCTTGCTGGATTGGTCATTTGGAGCCACTAAATCAGTATTTGAAGGAGCAGTCAATTGCAACTAATTGAATGATAGGATCTGTGTACTATTGTGCTGTTTGGAATGCCAGGAGAGTTTCCAGCTTCCTGCTTTTTATCACAAATTCTTTCTTGCCTACTTGCAGTCTGCAGTATACAGCTGTATTAAGCAGGTCACCAATGCAAGCAGACTGCTCCATACTTTCAAACATCATACTGAAACTCCTTGACACACCTTCCATTACCTGATGTAACTTCCAATTTTCTATGAGTCATGTATGATGCTAGCAGAATATTCTGTGTCCTGCTACTGAGATGCTTTATGGTGTCTTAGTGCTCACCTAGAGCTGAGAAGATTATTTCTGAATATCATAATGGCTATTCATGCATACTCCAGAATAATGGTTAAAGTTAATGATATTAACTCTCAGAAAAAACAAGTACACTCAAAGACAATAAACAAGGGTATTATGTAACCCATCCTACCCTTTGCCTTAATCATTAAGGCATTAATTACAGCAGTATAAGTAAGTGTGAGTATCCAAGTAAACTGCTGCTCCTCCACATCCACATGTTAAAATACAATCCTTGTCGTGAATTGTTTAGCTGCACTAAAAGAACAGCTCTGGTTTTGGCCATGAGAGTGAAGGAACTTGAGTCCTCAATCCCTGTGCTTCCTACCTCTGATTTGATGGCATGACATGAGAAGATTGGGAAAGCAATAGTGTTGGGGAACAGATAGTGTTATGAAGGTGCTTTAAAAAAATTTTTTTTTGAGGATTCGTGTGTTAGAATAGTGGTGATGGATTCATTGGAGAACAGAAGTAATTTCATAAATATTGGACTGTGTTTTTTAAAAGAGGTCGCCGGAAGGACACTTGAGGTCTTGTTTGAAAAAAACCTTTACTCTTAAGTCACATGCCTTAAACTCAATAAACAACAGAAACCTTGGTGACTTGGGGGAGATGTTTACAGAGAAGTGAAATGTCACGATTTATGAGGGTCAGGCAGTTCTGACTTGCTGTTTGGTTTCGCTTATGAGATATTGTTTTGGTTCAGTTGGGGTGTTCAAAATAGGGTGTAAGGATAAATCCAGCAACTACAGGCCAGTGAGCTTAACTCAGGTGGTGGGAAAGCTTTTTGAAACGATACTCTGGGATAAAATTAACAGTCACTTGGGCAACCGTGGATTAATTAAGAAAAGCCAGCACAGATTTGTTAAGGGCAAATTGTGTTTAACTAATTTGTTTGAGTTTTTTGATGAGGTAACAGAGAGGGTTGATGCGGGTAATACGATTAATGTTGTATATGTGCACTTCCAAAAGGCGTTTGATAAAGTACCACTTAATAGGCTTGTCAGCGAAGTTGAAGCCGATGGAATAAAAGGGATAGTGGCAGCATAGATACGAAGTTGGCTGAGTGACAGGAAACAGAGTAGTGGTAAACATTTGTTTTTCGGACTAGAGGAAGGTATATAGTGCGGTTCCCGGGGTCAGCATTAGGACCACTGCTTTTCTTGATCTATATTGATGACCTAGACTTGGGTGTGCAGGGGCACAATTTCAAAATTTGCAGATGACATTGAGGAGGATAGTGATAGACTTCAAGAGAACTTAGACTGGTGAAATGGGTGGACAGGTGGCAGATGAAATTTAATGCAAAGTGTGAAGTTTTACATTTTGGTAGGAAGAATGAGGAAATGCAATATAAAATAAAGGATAGATTTCTAAAGGGTGCAGGAGCAGAGGGACCTGTGGGTATTTGTGCACAAATTGTTGGAGGCGGCAGGGCAGATTGGAAAAATGGTTAATAAGGCAGACAGGATCCTGGGTTTAATAAATAGAGGCATAGAATGCAAAAGCAAGAAAGTTATGGTGAACCTTTATAAAACATTGGTTTGGTCACAACTGGAGTATTGTGTTCGATTCTGGGCACCACACTTTAGGAAGGATGTGAAGGAATTGGAGAGGGTGCAGAAAGGATTTACGAGAATGGTTCCCAGGATGAGAGACTTCAGTTATGAGGATAGACTGGTGAAGTTGGGGCTTTTTTCTATGAAAAAGAGAAAGTTGAGAGAAGATTTGACAGATATGTTCAAAATCATGAGGGGCCTGGGCAGAGTAGATAGCGAGAAACTGTTCCCATTGGTAGAAGGGTTGAGAACCAGAGAACACCGATTTAAGGTGATTGACAAAGGAACCAGAGGTGACCAAGGAAAGACCTTTTTATGCAGCGAGTGGTTAGCATCTGGAATGCACTGCCTGAGAGTGTAGTGGAGGCAGATTCAATCATGGCTTTCCAAAGGGGAAGAATTTGCAGGGCTATGGTGAAAAGGCTCATTCTACATTAAATAGAATTTTACCAGAATAGTAACCAATTCATGGCAAAATCTGAACAATTATAGGACATCTGCAATTTAGCCATGAGAAATAACCCATTCACCTCAAGGTACATACAGCCTTGACCTTGTGCTAAGGCAGGCATCCAATTTAGCAAAATTGCTCTAACTTCAGTTTGTAATATGCACCTTATTGTTCTTCCCACAAACTAATATTGATATTGTGCCATATATCTATAGAATGGATTATCCCTAAATATAGAAAATAACAGGTAGTTTCATTACCCTCAAACATTTCAACCATCATTCTTCACATGATTACGTGTTCCAAATGCCATAGTTTCCACCCTTTTGGACTTGTGTAAGTTTATCTCCTAAGGGCTTGTTAGTTTGTGAGTGCTTCATCCAAAAGTTTCCTTTACCTGCTTGGGTATGTAGATGTTTTGAAGAATAATTGCCTTCAGGGCTGACAAATTTTGCAAAGGCGTCCTCAAACAGTTGTTAGGCCCTTTATTTGCATAAACAAAGCGTAATGCCTTGTTCAGGCACAAACCCTGGGGGACTTCTTTTTCTGCCTTTACCAATATAACAACAGCACAATTCCAGCATGGAATTTGCACGCGTGTGCCGTCTATCCAATTGGATGCATTGTCACCTGTCTTACACCTGTAAAGTGGAGGGGGAGATCTAAAAAAATGGACATAACTGTTTCAAACTATGATGTCTAGTCTCTGCTGCCAAAAATAATCCACTACTATGGGCTGAATTTTATCACAATTGAAGAAGTCCCACTGCTGTATCCGTAAGTGGGAGCTGACCTGACTCCGGCAGGTGGCGAGACCCTGGGGTGACATTTTACCAGTGGTGCTTAGTTAACAGGCTGCCACTGTCTGACTAAGGAAGGCCCAATCAGAGGGCTGGCAGCACGACCGCCTTGGCAGTGCCACTATTAGAGGCTGCAAGATCAAGGAGAGGGTACCTCCATGGCAAGGCGTCCTTGAAGACAAGGTAAGATTATTTAAGAGCCAGGGCCAGGCAGGCAGGCCTCGGCGAATGGGGGAGGGGGGGGGGTGGGGGCCACCTTCAAATGACGACACTGTAGCCGTGGGCCATGGAGCAACTATAAATGAGGCCCCCCCCTCAACTGAAACCCATTAGGATTTACCTGGCAGTCGCCCCACGCAGCGGCGACCCCTCCCAACGCTGACAAAATGCTGATGGGGGTGGGAGGCGGCCCTTAATTGGCCGCTGAAGTGTCTCAGTTGGCTGCCTGATGGGCAGCCACGCCACTGAGGTTCTTGCCACAGGTAACATGCCATGTTGGTGGAAAGATGTCAGACTCCCCTCTTGATGCATTCCACTGCCATTTTACCAGCCCTCCTGCCTCCAAAGGGCTGGAAAATTCAGCCCTGTATGTCTGAATTGTCTGCAGCTTTGATCTATCTTGTACATAGTACCTGGGGATTGTTATTTCTTTTTTGCATTCGATTCATTCTGGTTATAGTCCTTAGTAGTATAGCCACTGTGCTATATTGAATTTGGCAATCTAATAATTTTAAACCAGACAGCTAAAGTCTGGTTTTCCAATGTTGGACTTTCTCACATCACCTGGTGGCTGTATGCTTATGTGTAGTTTGTTTGTTTGTTTGATTATTGACCAAGGGGAAGGATTTGAGATTCATGATGTGGGACATCACCAAAGTTGAAAGTGTAAAAAAAGGTGAGGTAAATAAGGAAGTAGTGATTGGGTGATGTTAAACTTAATTTTTTAAAGCCTGAAGATTATAGGGGGAAGGAGGGAATGAATCTAACAGATTTGAGATCCTGTGGAAGAATGAGTTAGAGTAGTAATCTATAAAATGACAGCATTGCTAGCATTTGTAATGTTTAAAAAGAGGCCTGTCCCAACCTTCAAGCAGGAGTCTTAAGATTCCACTACCTCTAGACTCCTGTCTGGATGCTAGAGTCCATTTCAGAATTGCAAATGTTGCCAACACTGGATGAGTCTTGATTTCAACAGATTGGCAATATAAAGAAGAGGAAGAATGTGGCAGATGGTGAATCTGCAGCTTTGGAGGAACCAGAGAGGAAATTTCAGAAGAGTACTCAGAATACTAATGATGAAATAAAGAAACAGTTGTGATGGGGTGAAGGAGGATCTGTCTACCAGATTACTAGCCTGTTCTTGTATTCTATTCTGGAATTTAAGAGGGATTAAAAGAACCTCTCTAGATGTAGGAGTGGTACTCAAATCTTGGGCTGAGGCTTCATAAAGAATTAAGAGTTTTTGAAGGAAAAATGTATGTTTGACATGAAAGAGGAAATAGAGCTGCTTAGAGGAAGCTTCAACGATGGGTGAGATATGGGAGATCCATTTGAGGTATCTGGATAAATTGAGACCAAGAACAAAGAATGAGGAAGAGCAGGATTTTCCCTCCGGTTGGGTGGGAAACAAAGGCCAGGACTGTTTCTGAGTCCCAAAGCCGCTCCCAGGGGGAAACAGTTACTCAATGTGGTTTTCCCCAGAGCAGCTAATTAATGGCAAGAGAGCAGGCTGTCTATCCAATTAAGGATGGCAGATGGGCTCTTAAAGCTGGAGGCCCGATCAGAGGCCTTCCAGCTTGAAAGGAGCAGCAGACCGCAATAGAGGGTAAGTAAGGGAGAGGGTACTTCAAAATGGTGGTGTCCTCAAACTTTTTTAAACCAATTAAAAAATGGATCCTGCAGCAAGGCCACCACTGTGAAGGGTGGGGTGTGGGAGTAGCCCCTCTGCAGGCTGGCCTGCTGTTGTGAGGCTGTCGGCAGGCACTTAAACTAGCCCATGCTGCCTGCAGGAACCTGGAGGCTGACTGGAAAATCCCAGTAGGTGTCCTTTAATTGGCTGTGTCGGCTACCCGCCACGTGCAGGCAGATAGCCCTGTTGCCCTCCCACTCCGCCTCCAGGAAAATGGCCCGGAGGCAGGATGGAGCCCGGGGTGCCAGTGGAGCTCATTTTGGCTCCCGCCCGCCTCCCTTCCTGGCTCCCCCGGGAGCTCAAAATCCTGCCTTAAGATTTGAGACTATTGTTGAGTGGTGCCTATTGTTGGATTGGCAAAAGATGACTAAACACTGTTCAGTAAAGAATTGAAAGAAACAAGGAATTAATTGGTTCATTGAAGAAGTGAAGGAAATCAAGGAACAGCCATTGCAATTAAAGAGGAATAAGCCTTCTAATGTGCTGAGCAAGTGCAATCTAAAGTAAGTTGATAAATGTAGAGCAGAATCATCAACAGAATTGGGCATAGATTGAAAGATTAGAGGAGGAGATCATCAATACAAAGAAGGAGCAGAGTGGAAGGGCTGAATTTTCCTGGCCCCATGGTGGTGGGATTGGAGGTAGGGAGGCCAGGAAAATAGGGGAGAGCTAGATCGGGACGGCTCCCTGATGCATTATCACTGCGGGGGAGCTTTCCCAGGGAGGAGCTGGGAGTATGATCAGCTACCCGCAGAGACAGGTAATTAGGGGCGATTTAGCTGGATCACCAGCATTTTGCTGCCATTGGAGTGGCCGGCTGCGGTGTACGGAGGCAGCCATCTCAATGGAAGTGGCCTGCCTGTGGCAGGCCGGGGAGCCATCGGAGCCAGAGGCTCCATGCTGCAAAGAGGGATTCGCTAGCAGGAAAGGCCACACCTAGAGAGGTTTCCCTTCTGTTCCAATGACTTGGCCCCTATTCATTTTTACTGTAAATGCACACCTTCGAGGGCCCCTCCATGTTGATTGCTTTCTGATTGGGCTTGCAGCATTGGGAGCATGCCTGCCATCTTTAATAGGATGGCAAGTGCAGAGACTGCCAATTAGGAGGCTGCTTTGGGGAAGATTGCGCCAGAGGGCATGCTGCTGGCAAGTGTGGGCTCGGGATCCCCATTTGCCTCAACGTCGGGGTTTCTAAGGCTGTGGTAAAATCTAGCACAAAGAGAGGACCCAGCCCTGGGGAATCCCTGAATTAATGGAAACAAGTCATAGAATGAACTATCAGTAACAGCACAAGTTAAACTGTGTGTGTGGAAACCAGACAGTCATGAGTATAACTTGGTGGGAGGATAAATAATGGCAACCCCTTTAGAAGTACAAGCACCAGACCGGGTCAGAGGCTTTGGAGATGTCTGTTACAGTAACAAATTATTTATCATTCCGTTCAATGACAGGGTTACTGACGTGTACAACAAAGGTCATGTAGATCATTAGTGGAATGGCCACCAATGGAATGGGCATGCGGATAAGCCCAACTGGATTTGTTTTGAGCTGGACTTTTACAGTGATGGATAATGCAAAAATTAATTTGAAATCTAGCCAGATTTCCCTATACAGACCAGTAAGACTCCAGATTTAATTACTCACCATTATGCATTAGTTGCTCTTAGCTGTTGTAGTATGAAACTATAATTTGCCTTAGTCGTTCTTGGTTAGAGAGGGCAAAACTGGCCAAGGTTTCCACTCCTAGACATTATACAGTGGTATCCCTGCTGCTAATGCTTATATGTGATCTTGGTCATGGTGAAAGCTGCAGTTGAGCATGAAGACCGGCTACATGAGAACAACCAGCCCCCATGGAGGACTTGGAAAGGAATTGGTCAAAAACACATGCCTAGCTCATTTATCATTTTGTATTGTGACTTTGGAGCCAGAGTTAAATTCCATTGATGCCTTTTATTTGAAGAACATGCAGCTTAAATGCTAATCTTATAAAGATGTATGCAAAAAAGAGATAACTAAACTACTGGGTGATGTTTATATGCATGGGATATGGGGATAGTGCGGGAAAATGGCATTGAGGTACAGATCAGCCATGATCTGGTTGAATGGCGGAGCAGGCTCCAGGGGCCAAATTGCCTACTCCTATTTCCTGTGTTTAATAGTGTCAATCATAAATTTAGCCAGTTCACCTTCTTGTATTGTGTATTGTAAGTAGATTTTGAAATTCCATGCATAGCTGTCCTGCAAATGTGAAATGTCATGCATTCCTGTGCTGCAGGTGTGAAATGCTATGCATGTCTGTGATCTATGGTAAAATGAAACCTGATCACTTAAAAGAGTGTGACTAACCCATTGCAGTTCTGCACAAGTCAATTATATATTTTTTGAAAGAGGTAGCATTTGAAGTTCTATTAAGTATAACATAATGTATGAAGCTGAAAACCAAATCAAGCTCCCCACTTGAAATGACACAAGTTAAGTCAATTATGTGGGTTGCTGCAAAAGAGAAGCATTAAATCGTTGCTCACCTTCCCCAGAGCTACATCATGGTTGGGGAGCTTGGTCTAATCAGTCACAGGAAACAATGGATTTTAAAAGTGATATTGTCAGTTACTCCCAGATTGAGAATTAGCTTCCATCTCTAAACTGCTAGTTGATGTTTGTTTGATGTTGGTTTGACTGGTGTTAATAATCTAGGCAGATACCTCAGTGCAGTGCAGTGCTGAGGGAGTGATGCAGTCTTTCCAATGAGATGTCAAGCCACTCTGTTCTCTTAATATCCTGGCCAAGATTTATCCTCAAGCAACACTACTAAAACAGATTATTTGGTCATTCATCTCATTATTGTTCATGGGACCTTGCTGTGCATACATTGGCTGCTGTATTTGGCTACATTACAACCATGACTACCCTGAAAATGTACTTAATTGGTTGTGAGGTGCTTTGAGATGTCCTGCGGACATGAAAGATACTATATGTATGCAAGTTCTTTCCTCCTTTCTTTCAAATCTCACCATGTCCAGTTTTGCACTGGTCAAAAAGTTGTCTCCCTACTGTATCATAATATTAAATGATATGTAGCTTTGCTTTAAGCCTATCTTGGGGAATTTTAGTTATTAAAATAAATATATATGTTGTAAATAAAGTAAAATATTGCAATATGCAAATCAGATGGAAACAATTTTGATCCAAATTGGAAATGCATGCTGAATTTTTCTGTTTGAAAATTTGAAATGCTTTTTTTTTCTTTTTGAAATGCTCCACTTGCTTTATACTTCTCCTTTTGTCTAATTCCAGATTATTTGGCACTTTTCCTTTTCTCTAATAGACTGCTTAGTATTTGATGGGAGAAACTTGCCTTTACAGTCATACCTGTATGGCAATTTAAAAAAACGTATGCAGGTATTAACCAAATAGCCTGGTTCATAACAAATGTTATTGTATTCTGCGATGAAGAAGTGTATTGTAACTGAGAATTTGGATAATAGCATGTTTTTGTTACGCCAGAGTACATCCAGAAAACAGCCTATCAAATCTATCCAGAAAAAAGGGCACATAATGATCTGTTTGGATTTTTTTCCCTTTTCAACCACTATTGTTTGATATTTCTAGGCAAGTAAATTTCTTCACTCATTAGTAAATTAAATTTTTTTTTGCAAGTAGATTTTAATGTGAGAATGTGTTTTGGACAGTTTTCTTGGAGTTGGTATCCTCTTTAAGTGTTGCAGCCAGATATGGTTACTCTGTAGATGAGGCATCTGTTAACTAAATAGCAGCAGGAGTCAATCCTGAGTTAAATAATTCTGAATTGATTACAGGACGGTTTTTCTTAATGTTATTGCCCATATAACAGATGTGCAGATTTCTGCACATGTGGCATTGCAAATGATATGTAGCCTATTGCACACAAGCTTACCATAATTTGTTTCATCATGAGTGTTGCCAGCTGTCTTTAGGACATGAAAGAAATAGATTCTTTTCACAGAAGAATTAATTTTGTTACACCGACCATATCAGATTCGCAGAACCACAATATTTGCAATCTTGACTTCACAGTAATAGCATAGATACTTTTGGCAGCAGTATTTTCTTAAATCTAACCCATTTAACTCTTTCCTTAAACCTTTCTCCCCTGCTTCCTCCCCACCCTCACCTCCAACAAATGTGAAGAGCATGTGGACTTCTCTGTCAGTAGGATTAAGACCATTCAGCTGCCTCTGCTGCGACCCCCCCCCCACTTCCCTTTTCTCATCAAATCAAACCTACTTGTCCCTTTTGTTGTCCCTTTTGTAGCCTTGAGCCCATATCTTTCTCTGTTTTTTCTCTTATCTCCCCTCATGCCTTCCATAATCTCATCTTGCCCATGACACCCATCTTCTTTCTCGACCTATTCCACTAAACTTCTAACCGTCCAACTTTCCATCTTGTCACTGCCTCACTTTAACCACTCCATTGCCTCTATGTTGTCAGCCTACTTGTCTGGCATCCAGTGCTTGATGAGCCACAATTTCTTCCAATTAAATATTGGGAAGATCAAAGTCGTTGCCTTCAACTTTTCAACAATTGCCATTCCCTTGCTACCCTTGCCACCGATTTCATTTACCTCTTTGGCCACTGATCAGCGGCATGCTGATTGGTCGGCAGCTCCAATAGGCAGGACTTCCTGCCTCAGAGAGGTGGGAGTCCCGCCCAAGGCCAATTCAGGGCCTTGGGAGTGAAAAATCCCGGTGTGGCTCCCCAGACCCGGCGGAGGCAGGCTCCCCCACCACCCCCCCCCCCCCCCCCCCCACCCGACGTTTCGGTTTGTGGGTGGGGCCTCCCACCCAACATTAAATTCTGGCCATTAAGTGAACTATGGCAGGAGTTAATACTCATATCTCTATTATTTTCTCTTTGCACAAATAATCAGGATGCAGAATCCATTTGTAAGCTTGTGAACTTTTCAGAAAACACTAAAATAAGGATGGAAAATGCAGTTAACAATTTGCAAAAGAATTTACACCATTTATGCAATTAAGCAGATAACTGGCAAAAGGAATTTAATACTGGCGAATAAAATATACTGCATATTGGGCAAAAAAAGATGTGACATAAATATAAAATGAAAAGAATTGAAATAACACAGCAATACTTAGAAAGTGAGTGGGCAGTAAAATGTTCACTCACAATGTGCAGAACCATTTAAAATCAAATAAAATGTTGAATACATAGCCAGAACAGTGGGGAAAAGTCTATAAAGGTTGTGATGACGTATTATAATGCATCCTTCAGCCCACATTAGGAGAACTGTGTACAATTGCATCTGCTTAAAAAGAGCAATTTGCCCATTGTAAATGATGCAAGGAAGATGAAAAAGGATTATTCCAAGTGTAAATGAGATGAGCCATAAGGGGTAATAGGAAAAACCTAGTCTGTATGGACCTGAAAGGAGAACATTAAGGGTGGACATCATCAAAGTATACAAAATGGTATGCATAAGAGATCCCAGAATATTATTTCAAGGTAAATCAGGTCAACAGGTTCAAAGAAGATAAATTTAAACTAGTGGGAATTAAATTTAAAGTAAATATATCAGAAGGAAGAGATCTTAAATCAAAGTGATAAGCATTTAAAATAACCCACTAGGTAAAGTAGTGCATGGTCGCATCAAGGAACCTGTGCAAAATTGAAGTCAGTGGAAATCAGGAGGAAAGCTCTCAGCTGGTCTGAGTCATACCTAGTACAAAGGAAGTTGGTTGTAGTTGTTGCAGGCCAATCATCTCAACCCCAACGCATCGCTGCAGGAGTTTCTCAGGGCAGTATCCGAGGCGCAACCATCTTCAGCTGCTTCATCAATGGGCTTCCCTCCATCATGAGGTCGAAGTGGGGCTGATCACTCATGATTGCACATTGTTCGGTACCATTCGCAACTCCTTAGATGCTGAAGCAGTCCATGCTCGTGTACAGCAAGACCTGGACAACATTCAGGTTTGGGCTGATGTGGCAAGTAACATTCACACCACACAAGTGCCAAACAATGACCCTCTCAAACAAGAGAGAATCTAACCACCTTCCTTTGACGTTCGATGGCATTACCATTGCTGAATCCCCTACCGTCAACATCCCGGGGTTACCATTGACCAGAAACTTAACTGAACCAGCTATATAAATACTGTGCTACAAAAGCAGGTCAGAGGCTGGGAAGTCTGCAGTGAGTAACTCACTTCCTGACTTCCCAAAGCCTGCCTCCATCTCCAAGGCACAAGTCAGGAGTGTGATGGAATACTGTCGACTTGCCTGGATGAGTGCAGCTCCAACAACACTTGAGCAACTCAACACCATCCAAGACAAAGCAGCCTTACCAGTGGCGCCCACTAACATGAATGGATAAAAAAAAAGTCAGGATATTGAAAGCATTGCAGTTGAATGTTTGGCTGGGTGAATTAGACTATTAGAAATACTGATGGCTCACAGTTTCTTTTTTTCTTCCTTGACTCTTGCATTCCAACATCTTAAACATGTGTTGGGAACTGGTAACTTCAGTCTGTAATGGCCACCTGACTTGATGTGCATACCATCAGACATATTACAGACACCAGGAAATTCATTTCATTTGCACTCATTTCTCACTTCTATTCAGCAACATGCTGAATCTTCGTCAGTGCTGTGTCTGTAGTGGAATTTCTATCATTTTTACTCATAAGAAACAAGAACATAAGAAATAGGAGCAGGAGTAGGTCATTCAACCCCTCAAGCCTGCCCCGCCATTCAATAAGATCATGGCTTATCTGTCCCAGGCCTCAACTCCTCTTTCGGGCCTGCTCCGCCTAACCCTCGACTCCCCAAGATTTCAAAAATCTATCTACCTCCTCCTTAAGTACATTTAGTGACCTAGCCTCCACAACTCTCTGAGGCAGAGAATTCCAGGGATTCACTAGCCTTTGAGAGAAGAAATTCCTTCGCATCTCAGTTTTAAATGTGTGCCCCGTTATTCTGTACTATGTCCCCTAGTTCGAGATTCCCCCACTAGTGGAAACATCTTCTCAACATCTACCCTGTCAAGCCCCCTTAAAATCTTATATGTTTCTATATGATCACCTCTCATTCTTCTAAACTCCAATGAATAAAGGCCTAACCTGTTTAGCTGTTCTTGATACGACAGCCCCTTCATCCCAGGAATCAGCCTAGTGTACCTTTTCTGAACTGCCTCCAATGCTAGTATATCCTTCTTTAAATACGGGGACCAAATCTGTACGCAGTACTCCAGGTGCAGCCTCACCAACACCCTGTACAGTTGTAACAAGACTTCCCTATTTTTAAACTCTAACCTCCTAGCAATAAAGGCCAAAATTCCATTTACCTTCCTAATTACTTGCTGCACCTGCATGCTAACCTTTTGTGTTTCATGCACAAGAACACCCAGATCCTTCTGTACTGCAGTATTTTGTAGTCTTTCTCCATCAAAATAATAATCTGCCTTTTTATTCTTCCTACCAAAGTGGATTACCTCACACTTTCCCACATTGAACACCATCTGCCGAGTTTTTGCCCACTCACTTAACCTATCTATATCCCTTTGCAGATTCTGTGTCTTCATCACAACATGCCTTCCCACCTAATTTTGTATCGTCAGCAAATTTGGATACACTACACTCTGTCCCTTCTTCTAAGTCATTAATATAGATAGTAAATAGTTGAGGCCCTAGGACCGATCCTTGTGGCACCCCAATAGTTACGGCTTTCCAACCTGAAAAAGTTTTGTGTGCGTTGAAAGGTTGGATGACTATAATGCAGAACTGATTTTACACCTGGTAAAAGTGGGGACATTCAAGTTTGATTCTACACTTGTGTCATGCAGGCCCCCACCTGCCAAGAATGAGGAATATTAATTTCGCCACATGAACATTAATTTTAAACTGTTACTGGAGTAAAGAAAGAACTGGTTAAAAAACCCACAATGGATCCTTAGCTGGAGAGACATTTTTGCATATTAACAGACAGTACTTGGAAAGGACAAAGGGGTTACTCCTTGCTCCAATTTAATCCACAATGAACTTTTGATTACCAGACATTGAGGGTGGAGGATGCTCGCATTCCAGGTTAACTGCTGAGATGGCCGAATGCACAAACAGACGTGGTCGGACCTGTTTAGTCACATGACTAACTGTCTGTTGCTGAATTTTGAACTGAGAGTTTTAAATTAGAGAAAACTGTGTTTGAAGACAGAAAGCTCTTTGCTCCTGGACTGAAAAGACCTCTCATGGCTGGCTCACCGCATCCTCTCCTGTCTGCTCCATCTCTTTCTCACGGAATTCCAAGATCCATTGAAGACACATGAACCCCAAGAGAGAAAAGTCTCCTACAGTGAACAAGGTTTGAGAAGAATACTGGGCCCCAGCGAGAAGCAAGATCCACCTACAAACAAGGACTGTACAGTGAGCTTGAAGACCCATAACAAACAAACTCTTCAGATATTGCCTCAAATTTTTCCACTTTATCTTTTCTTCTGCTGTTTTCTGTCCCTATCTGCATGTGTGTACCGCATATGCATCCTGGCGCGGGCGCGTCGTGTATCCGTAGGCATTAACCGAATTAGAGTTTAAGTTTAATAAATTTCACTTTTCTTCTTTAAACCTAAGAAAGCCTGTTTGTGCTCATTTCTTTGACTTATCATTGGAAAGCGGTGAACAAGGATTCACCAAGGGGCAGCTCAAAATACGGTGTGTTTAAAATCAAACCCTGTTACAGTAAGACCAGGTGACGGCTGAAAGGGACCCCTAGACACCTTTCTCACCTGGGCGTAACACTTGGCTAAATTTCCAGTTTCACTCTTGTATCTATAGAGAACTGCCAAGCAAAAGTTATATTTTTATCTGCAGATGTGAGGGGAAAAAAATCCAATGCAGAGTTTTCACTCGGACACGGTCTTGTACCTCCTGTTGTCCAGTTAAGAAGGTTGTATTTGAGGTGGCTTTTTAGACACAGTAGGTGAAAGCACAGATTGGGGATCAAAATCCAAGGGGGTTAGGGAGAGATGTTCAGAAACACTTCATTGGCTGTAGAGCAGTTTGTGATGTCCTGAAGTTGTGGAAGGTGCTATATAATAGCAAGTCTTTTTCTTTCTTTAGCTTGGTAATGGCTCCTTTAATTCTGTCACAATAAAGAAATAAATAAAAACCAGCTGCACTTGGAGGTATCATGTCCCAGTGTTGCTAGGACTTATCAGTTATTGCAGTGAAGGAACAATAGGATCAATACCCTAACAGGAATACTTATCAAGGGCACCAGACAAGTCCTTAGTCTGTCATCTTAACTCTTCATCTAGGAACAATCAGTGGTTTACTGCCCAGTTTATGCCTAGAAGCTGCTGATGTATAAACTTGGTTCACCAAATTCTCATCATCCAGTTTGAGTTATATTAGTGTTTACATTGCCAACCTCCCATCAGGATTCACGCAAGCTACTGAATGAACAAGTTAATCCTTTCTTATCAAAGAAGTTAGACAGCAAAGTCATAAACTAACAATTGTTTATTAACCTTAAAATCATTTGTAGTACTTGAACAGAAACATTGAGTATGCAAATAATTACTAGATGGGGATAATTAATAAGTTACAAAAGCAGTTTGGTTCTATTGGAATAATTCAGCAGTAACTATTTTCTGCACATAAATTTGCAATTGAGATTAGTTTTAGAGATTGATATAAATTGATGAGATTAATTTAGGATCTCACTCCTTTAGCTATCTGACAAATTACCAGCATTCGATAGCTTGTCTATTGATTAGATTAAAGTCTATAAGATTGTAGTTAGTAATGTTTTGAGAACTTATAAAACCTCAGGAGCTGCCGTGGATGAACTGGTTTCCTCATCTTCCTCTGGAAGAATGGTGTTAGTCTTCTGAGACGTCAGAGTAATGAACCTCCATCTGTAGAGGTGCTATTCGTTCCTTCTGGATCCTCTGTTCCTGGGTAAATTTCCCTTCCCTGCTGGTAGCTGTAACTGGACTATCTGGTTTAATTCTCACCTTCTGTAATCTCAGGGAAATTTTTATATCTAAATTGCACACTTGTATAGGCTGGTATAATTGCATAATTTGAACTTTTATAAATTTTCTCACTTTCTAGTCTTTCCTATCTAATAATTCAGACTGATTACTGATTTTATTTTGACGACAGATAAGGCAATCCTTATGGCATTACTCCTACAGCAGTTTGTAGAGGGAGAAGTTAAGTCACACAATTCAAACTCAAACGTGCTTAATGATTAGTTCAAATATGTCCATGATTGGCAGCTTTTTCAATTGAACCTATAGTTATGTAAAATTCTGGTGATTGTACCATTGAAGATCAGGAGAATTGGTTAGGTCTCCTCTTGTTGGAAATTTTTATTGGCTGCCACTCATGCGACACTAATGTCAGCTGCAATTATCAGCCCAAGCCTGGATGCTATCCAGGTCCTGCTGTAGGCTGGCATGGGCTGATACACAATTGCAGGAGATGTGAGTGGAACTTATCACTGTAGAATCATCAGCAAACAGACCCACTCCTAACATTATGATGGAGGAAAGGCCATTAATGTAGCAGCTGAAGATTATTGGGCCTAGGACACTGTCCTTAAGGAGTCTTACACTGATGGCCTCCAACAACCACGGTACGATTCTAGCCACTAGAGATTTTCCATATACACCCATTGACTTCAGCTTTGCAAGAGCTCCTTAATTACATACTTAGTGAAATGCTGCCTTGAGGTTGAGGGAAGCTATTGTCATTTCAGGATAGTGCGGCCAAACATGTCAAAGGCCGTAGAGAGGTCGACGACAATTAATGAACTATCATCACAGTCATGGAGGATTTTATTTGTGACTTTGGTTAGGGCTGTTTGGAGGGACATTTTGTCATAAATAATTAATATTTTACCACCTCCTTCCTCTTCCTTACCCCTTCCCATGACAATACATTTGCACATGGACAGGCTTTATTGTTTTTTTTGTTCTGTGCTTCGTTATTGTATTTGGTCTTTCCTGATTTTCTCTCAGCTATTATCATCTGTAACATTACATATTCCAGATCGGAGGTTGGCCAACTTTGCCAAGAAAAAGAGTATTTACAGGAAAGATTGGAGAAACTGCAAGCAAGAAATGATGAAATGGAAAACCAATGTATCCAGCATGGAACGATGCATGAGAGAATGAAACAGAGGTATGCAGCATTCCCACACTATCTGTTGAGTGTTCTTATCCTGAATTTTTTTACCAGCATTTTCTCGATTTTGAATTGGACATAAACAATGAATTCTTAAAGCAGAGTAAAAATCTTGTACAATGGAACAGAACACAATTATGTTCAGTGTAGTTATGTTCAGATAAATTTTATTTTGAAACTACAAAGAGAAACATCCTAAATTGACTTCCAGATATATGAATACCTGATCAAAGTATGGAAGTCTATTACACTTAATCACTGATAATGTATAATTCCTGGTCAAGACATAACCCTTAAATGTACAATCCTATCACATTAATAAATAATCTCCAATTATCTGTTTTTTAAAAATCTGTCGTCATGAAAAATAAAATCTGAAAACTACAGTCATCAAAATGCCATAGGCATTACATATTGGTGGTGACTACAGTTCATGCTTCCAATCAGTTACCATTGGAAATATTGGAACGGGAGGGGCTGAATTTTTCTGGTATGTGTTCTGTTTCTTTTAAATGGTTTTACTCAAGAAGAAAGATATAGTTAGAGAAATTAATTGCTTCTCAATGTACTTTTGTTGATTTTGGGCCTCCTTCATTTAGCATCAAGCTGTTCCTGTACAGCCTCACACTACAACTATAGTAGTAAGTCTACCTAGAATTGGTGAATCGCTAAAAATGTTATTTAACTCAATCCTGTTGCATAACCTGAACATGCATCAGGGACCTACAAAAATAACCCTTCCACTTCTGTCATGCCAGGCATAATGCACTTGCTCCGTGACACTTATGTGGTCAGACACAACTCAATTTTTCTTAAGCCAATGATCGTTGACATACATTGATCACCCAGTTAGCAGTCTTTTCTGAGCAAATCTAATTTTTGTGAATTTTCTGTTACTGAACACTGAATGTTATCATTCTCACAGATTTAAGTCACCTTTTCATTACTGGAAATCTGCTGCAGAAAGGCGTATTATAGGCAAATTATTTTCATTCAAATTCAGGAGTAGCATAAGTTGGATAAGATTCAAGTATTATGAGCTGGTTGTTTTCTTTACAAACAGTCTATAGAGATCTTTGCATATAATTCTGATCCAAATGTAACATTTTTTTGGCCAGCTTGTGATTCATTAATCAGGATTCAACTGCAGCCCAATTAGCGTTATGATAATCTACTCCATCATAAGCATTCTGTTCAGATTGATTAAAATACACCCACACTTTTCAAATCTGATATGAATTATTTAAAAACTTAAAAACTTTCATATAGAAATTAACAGTGAGAAAATAATAAATGTGTGGTCAAGTTTACTTAAGTTATTTGCTGCAAGCTGTCCACTCTTCACATCAGCAATAAATATAATATCTGCTACCTTACTGGGTCCAGAGTCTTTAATGGGAATAGTGCAAGATGGTGTATCTGTGCTGAGGTAACCACTTCACTATTAAAGCAATTATTATTTGAATTTGTGTTTAGTACAGTCCCCACTTTGAATTATTTTATTTTACTGATCATTTGTTCTATTACTTGTTAATAGTTTGATATATTTTCTTCAGGCCAAATTGTGTTAATCTTAATACAAATCAGACCTGTCACAGCTAGAACAACAACAGCTTATATTTATATGGCACCTTTAACGTAATAAAATGTCCCAAGGCATTTCACAGGAGCATTATAATATAAAGTATGACACCGAGCTGCAAAAGGAGATATTAGGTCAGATATCCAAAAGCATGGTCAAAGTAGTAGGTAGGCTTTAAGGAGTGTCTTAAAAGGAGGAAAACGAGGTGGTGAGGCGTAGGGAGGGTATTCCAGAGCTTGTGGCCTTGGCAACTGAAGGCACGGCCACAAATAGTGGAGCAATTAAAATCAGGAATGCACAAGTGGCCAGAGTTAGACGAGCGCAGATATCTTGGAGGGTTGTGGGGCTGGAGGAGATTAGAGATAGGGAGGGGCAAGGCCAAGGATGAGAATTTTAAAATCAAGACATTGCTTGACCGGAAGCCAATGTAGGTCAGCGAGCACAGGGGTGATAGGGGAACGGGACATGGTGTGAGTTTAGACATGGGCAGTAGAGTTTTGGATGACAAGCTTACAAAGGGTAGAATGAGGGGCATCAGCCAGTGTGTTGGAATAGTCAAATTTCGAGGTAAAGAAGGCATGAATGAGGTTTCAGCAGCAGATGAACTGAGACAGGGGTGAAGTTGGGCGATGTTATGGAGGTGCAAATAGGCGGTCTTAATGGTGGCGTAAGTATGAGGTTGGGAGCTCATCTCGGGGTCAAATGTATCACCAAGGTTTTGAACAGACTTGCTTAATCTCATACTGTTGCCAGGGAGAGGAATGGAGTCAGTAGCTAGGGAATGGAGTTTGGAGCAGGGACTGAAAACAATGGTCTTCCCAATATTTAATTGGAGGAAATTTCTGTTCATCTAGTACTGGATGTTGGGTAAGCAGTCTAATAATTTAGCAACAGTGGAAAAGTCGAGAGAAGTGGTGGTGAAGTAGAGCTGAGTGTCATCAGCATAAATGTGAAAACTATTGCTTGCTTTCAGATGATGTTGCCGAGGGGCAGCATGTAGATGAGAAATAGGAGTGGGCCAAGGATAGATCCCCGGGGGAAATCAGAGGTAACAGTGCCGGAACAGGAAGAGAGTCATTGCAGCTGATTCTATGGCTACAATTAGATAGATAAGAATGGAACCAGGTGAGCGCAGTCCCACCCAGCTGGATGACATGGAGAAGCACTGGAGGAGGATGATGTGGTTAACTGCGTCGAAGGCTGCAGAATTGAATGAAGTATAATTAAATCCCACTTGCCAAAATTGTCACAGATCAAGTTTGATACAAAGGTGCATTAACTAATGCTACTTTTTAAAACTAATATCTTTGATAACGCAACCAAGCATCAGAAGGGTAAACATTGAGAATTACATTAAGTACTTGATCATATATTTTCATTCAATTGTCTACGGTGCAACCGTAAGAAAGAAAAAGGTAGAATTTGCATTTGTAAAGCACCTTTGATGACCTCGGGACACCCCAAAGTGCTTTACAGCCAGTGAAGTATTTTTGAAGTGTATTCACTGCTGTAATGTAGGAAACTGAAGTGTATTACAATATCTCAGCTTTAACTGGGTTTTCCATAATAACGGCATCACGGTGCTGTGCTCAATTACGAAGATTAAAAAGCAACAAGGCAAGGTTAAGTTTGCAGTTTGTCCTCAATGTGTCACTCTAAGTTTCCAGCATTTAGCTATAATATGAGTCTAATACATGTCTTTCAGTCGGGTTGGTTGCTGTAGCAGTTTTGCTTTCCTTTGGGATGCTTAGCTACACTTGTCCTTTTTTTTAAACCTGTGCCCAGATTACGAGCCTTGACCTTATTGTTTTCCAATGCTTTTGCTTGCTTTTCACTTTTTTTTTTGCACATTACTCTGTCCATTGGCCTACAACTTTGAGAATTCTTATTCTGATCCCACTGAGCAGTTAAATTGAGAACTTTGATAACATTGGATGTAAAAGTCCTCCGTTGAGTTTCAGATTTGCAGAATTCGAGGATTAGTGCAATTTCTTTTAACAATGTTTGTAATGTGTATGGTCTGTTCTCCCACAGCAATGTCTTGCTGTTACTTAAACTCGTCCAGTGCTCTAGATTCACCTATTTCAGCTGTTGATCACCCTCTTGTGTAAAGGAAAAATAATTATATTAAATCTACTAAGTACCTCCTTCTGACTAATTTTTCATCCTCTTCCTAGTAAAATAGATTCAAAGTACACATTGGACAAGTCTTTTTCAAAACTGGGGAAAATCAGCAGCTCTTGAAACTTATTGATAATTTTTCACACCTCAGTGATTTAAAATATTAATTCAAAGAATGGTTTGTCATAACAGAGATTAAATATGTGTAATTTTGTGGTGATCTTTTACTCCTTTACATACACACACTATGTGTACGTGTGTGCCTGAAGGAGTGGGTAAAATTGTGGCGAAAAGTATTGTATTTTGGATTGATTACAGCCAATTGCTTTTTTCGAGTTTGCTAAATAGATTGTAAAAGAATAATTGATCCTAGTTGGATCAGGCAGAATATCTTTGTATTATTGATCTCAAATGTATTGGTATAGATTCTCCACTTGGAGAGGCAGGGATTAATCAGGGATAGTCAGCATGGCTTTGTCAGGGGGAGATCGTGTCTAACTAACTTGATTGAATTTTTCGAGGCGGTGACAAGATGTGTAGATGAGGGTAAAGCAGTTGATGTAGTCTACATGGACTTCAGTAAGGCTTTTGATAAGGTCCTGCATGGGAGATTGGTTAAGAAGGTAAGAGCCCATGGGATCCAGGGCAATTTGGCAAAGTGGATCCAAAATTGGCTTAGTGGCAGGAGGCAGAGGTTGATGGTCGAGGGTTGTTGTTGCGATTGGAAGCCTGTGACCAGTGGTGTACCGCAGGGATCGGTGTTGGGACCCTTGCTACTTGTAGTGTACATTAATGATTTAGACGTGAATATAGGAGGCATGATAAATAGGTTCGCAGAATACACGAAAATTGGTGGTGTCGTAAATAATGAGGAGGAAAGCCTTAGATTACAGGATGATATAGATGGGCAGGTAAGAAGGGCGGAGCAGTGGCAAATGGAATTTAATCCTGAGATGTGTGAGTTGATGCATTTTGGGAGGACTAACAAGGTGAGGGAATATACAATGGATGGTAGGACCCTAGGAAGTACACAGGGTCAGAGGGACCTTGGTGTACTTGTTCATAGATCACTGAAGGCAGCAGCACAGGTAGATAAGGTGGTTAGGAAGTCATATGGAATACTTGCCTTTAAAAGCCGAGGCATAGAATATAAGAGCAGGGAGGTTATGATGGAGCTGTATAAAACGCTGGTTAGGTCACAGCTGGAGTACTGTGTACAGTTCTGGGCACCACACTATAGGAAGGATGTGATTGCACTGCAGAGGATGCAGAGGAGATTCACCAGGATGTTGCCTGGGCTGAAGCATTTCAGCTATGAAGAGAGACTGGATAGGCCAGGGTTGTTTTCCTTGGAGCAGAGAAGGCTGAGGGGGGACATGATTGAGGTATACAAAATTATGAGGGGCATTGATAGGTTAGATAGGAAGAAACTTTTTTCCTTAGCGAGGGGTGAATAACCAAGGAGCATAGATTTAAGGTAAGGGGCAGGAGGTTTAGCGGGGATTTGAGGAAAAAAAATTTCACCCAGAGGGTGGTTGGAATCTGGAATGCACTGCCTGAAGAGGTGGTAGAAGCAGGAACCCTCACAACATTTAAGAAGTATTTAGATGAGCACTTGAAATGCCATAGCATACAAGGCTACGGGCCAATTGCTGGAAAATTGAATTAGAATAGTTTGGTGCTTGGTAGCTGGCACGGACACGGTGGGGGAAGGGCCTGCTTCTGTGCTGTATAACTCAATGACTCTATGAGTAAAACCTATCCCACCATAAACAGTTTACTTTTTATTACATTTTATTTATTTAATTCCTTTGGAATTATTTTATTCCATGATTCTTAGTTCCCATCAAGTGATGCCAGCCTTACAACACTCTGAGAACTTTGCATTCCTCCAATTTTGGCCTCTTGTGCATCTCCCACTTCCTTCGCCCCACCAGTGGTGGCTGTTGCTTCGATGAATTAGGGCCTAATATCCGGAATTCTCTCCCCAGACATCTGCGCCTCTCCACCTCTCTCTCCTCCTTTAAGAGGCTGTTTAAAAACTACTACTTTGGCCAAGTATTTGTTCATTTGTCCTAATGCCTCATTCTTTGGCTTGGTGTCAATTTTTAGTTTGATTACACTCCTGTGAAGCACCTTGAGATATTTTACCATGTTAAAATTGCTATATAAGTGCAAGTTGATGTTGTACTCGACATTCACTGATTGAGGGGGCTTGGGAGATGGTTTGCCTCTAGGCCGCTACCACTGTCCCTTTTTAGTATTTTTTGTTTGTTCGTGAGATTTGTTGCTCGTAAGGCCAGCATTTATTGCCCATCCCTAATTGCCCTTGAGAAGGTGATGGTGGTGTTGGTAGTGAGCTGCCTTGTTGATTGGTCATTATCTGATGCCTGAGAACTACTTGTGTGACTTCTAGTTTTCCTCTACCTTCTTGTGGAGAAGCGCTTAGACTGAAGGTCCAGTGAAAATTAGGAAATTTGTGTGTGGAGCAGTGCTTGACATGGTTGACCACACCATCCTCCTCCAATGCCTCTCCACTGTCATCCAGTTAAGTGGGACTGCTCTCACTTGGTTCCATTTTATCTAACTAATCGTAACCAGAGAATCACCTGCAATGACTTCTCTTCCTGCTCCCACACCATTACCTCCGGTGACTCCCAAGGATCTATCCTTGGCTCCCTCCTATTTCTCATCTACGGCTGCCCCTCGGTGACATCATCTGAAACCACAGTGTTAGTTGTCACATGTATCCTGACGATATTCAGCTCCACCTCGCCACCATTTCTCTCGACTCCTCCACTGGTGCTAAATGATCAGACTGCTTACCTGACATCCAGTACGGATGAGCAGAAATTTCCTCCAATTAAATATTGGGAAGACTGAAGCTATTGTTTTCAGACCCACTCCAAACTCTGTTCCCTAGCTACCGACTCCATCCCTCCCCCTGGCAACAGTATGAGATTAAGCTCGTCTGTTCGCAACTTTGGTGTCACATTTGACCCCGAGATGAGCTTCTGACCTCATACTCATGCCGTCACTAAGACCGCCCATTTGCACCTCCATAACATTGTACAACGTCGCCCCTGTCTTAGCTCATCTGCTGCTGAAACCCTCATTCATGCCTTCTTTACCTCCACATTCCTCATGTGGAATGTCTCCCACATTCTACTCTATGTAAACATGAGGTCATCAAAAAGTCTGCTGCCTGTGCCGTAACTCTCACCAAGTCCCGTTCCCCTATCACCCCTGTGCTCTCTGACCTATATTGGCTCCCGGTCAAGCAATGTCTTGAATTTTAAACTCTCATCCTTGTTTTCAAGTCCCTCTTTGGCCTCACCCCTCCCCATCTCTCCAGCCCCACAACCCGCCAAGATAATCTGTGCTCCTCTAACTCTGGCCTCTTGTGTAACCCTGGTATCCGCCCCTTCAAATGCCCTGCCCCCAAGCTGTGGGGCGGTACAGTGGCGCAGTGGTTAGCACCGCAGCCTCACAGCTCCAGCGACCCGGGTTCAATCCTGGGTACTGCCTGTGTGGAGTTTGCAAGTTCTCCCTGTGTCTGCGTGGGTTTCCTCCGGGTGCTCCGGTTTCCTCCCACATGCCAAAGACTTGCAGGTTGATAGGTAAATTGAGCATTAGCAATTGCCCCTAGTATAGGTAGGTGGTAGGGAAGTATAGGGACAGGTGGGGATGTGGTAGGAATATGGGATTAGTGTAGGATTAGTATAAATGGGTGGTTGATGGTCGGCACAGACTCGGTGGGCCGAAGGGCCTATTTCAGTGCTGTATCTCTAAACTAAAAACTAAACTAAAACCTCTCTGCCTCTCCAACTCTCTTTCCTCCTTTTGAGACATTCCTTAAAATCTACCTCCTTGATCAAGTTTTTGGTCATCTGACCTAGTGGCCGGAATTTTATGCCACCCCAATGAGCTGGATGGTGGCTGGGGGGTGGGGTGGGGTGACGTAAATTAGAGTGGGAGGCTCCAGGAGGCTTTTTCAACCCGCTGCCCCCTCTGCCCCCCTTTACGTAGGGCGATGAGAAACAGCCCGCCAGTCCCAGGACAATCAGTGCCCTTAAGTGGCCACTGAACAGCTACTTAAGGGCCTTTGTCCCCTCCATGCGGATTTTACGCGAGACGACCGAGCATCCTGGAGCTGGGAAAAGCCACCTGGGAAAAGCAGCCAGCTTCTGATCATCTCGTGAGGTGGGGAGCCCTTTGTGCATAGGGTGCATGATGGAGGGCCGCCCCTGCTACCACAATCACTCCCAAGACCCAACACTACCACCCCCCCCCCCCAACCCCCGCCCTTCCTCCCAAACTGATTACCCCTGGCAAGGCAACCAAAACTTAACCTGGACTCTCGGCTCCATGTCTTTCTCGGCGGTCGGCTGGGCTGCAGTCCCAGTAGTGGTCACTGCTCCTGGTGGCGCTGCTGAAACTAAGAGCTGCTGGCCCACTGATTGGTTGGCAGCTCAATGAGGCGGGACTTCCTCCCTCAAGTGGGTGGAAGACCTGCCTCGGAACAATTAAAGCCTGGGGACCCGTAAAATGTGGGTCGGATCCCCAGGCGTGGCGAAACCTGGTCCGCTACAAACTTTTCAGTCGGTGGCCGGCTCCTGTCTGCCCAATGTGAAATCCCGGCCAGTATCTCCTTTTGTGGCTCAGTGTCATATTTTGTTTTATAATGCTCCTGTGTAGCATTTTTGGCTGTTTCATTAAATTAAAGGCACTATATAAATAAAAGTTGTTTTTCTGGTTACTTATAAAGCTACGTCCCATTAGCAGTAGGGTCTGTACGCTGTGGCCGTCTGTTTCTTTCTTTCTGTCAACATTAATGTTATGCGTGGTGGAAGCACTTCAGAAGTCTTATATTATGTACCATTGTGCTAAAGAACATGGTTAAGGTCTGGCTTTTAGACTTATCCAGTGTGATCCTTTACAACTGAGACACAAGGGTAAGTGGGAGGGGAACAGAGAGCGAGAGGGGAACAGAGACAGAGGGCTGAATTTACCTGAGGCGGAGTAAGCGGCGGGCTGGAGACACAGCCAAAAAAAATGCGGCGCGGGACAAAGAGAGATGGGGGGGACAGAGAGAGTGGGCAGAGAGAGAAAGGGGGGACAGAGAGAGGGGGCAGAGAGAGGGGAACAGAGAGGGGGGTCAGAAAGAGTGAGAGAGAGAGGGCAGGGAGAGAATGTGAGAAAAACATAGAGAGAGAGACAGAAGGGACAGAGCCAGAGAGAGAGAGACAAAGGGACAAAGAGGGAGAGAGAGGGGGGACAGAGAGATGGAGGGGAACAGAGACAGAGAGGGAGGGGAACAGAGAGTGGCGGGAACAGAGTGAGAGAGGGGAACAGAGACACAGGGCTGAATTCACCTTAAGCAGACGGGGCTTCACCACTTACATAAAAGTTGGTGGCGAACCCACTTCTGCCTAGCCTTGGGTCCAACCCGCATTTTACGGGTCCCCGGGCTTTAATTGTTCCGAGGCGGGAGGGCCACCCGCTTGAAGGAAGAAGTTCAGCCTCAGTAAGCTGCCGGCCAATCATCAGGCCAGCAGCTCTTAGTCCCAGCGGCGCAACTGGGAGCCGTGGCCACTGCTGGGACTGCAGCCCAGCTGACGAAGGAAGATGCCATGGAGCCAGGACTGCAGGTAAGTTGGGGTTGCCTCGCCGGGTGGGGGGGGGGGGTGATCAGTCGTGCCGGCGAGGCGTGTGGTCGTTTGGGAAGGTGGGGGCGTCTTGGGTTCTGAGGGTGGGTTGGGAGGAGGGGGCGGCCCTCAATCGGGCACCCTATGTCTGACTGCCATGGCACCCCTGGGGCACGGAAAGACCGGCAGCTATCGCTGGGCGGCCTTTCACGTCCCCAGCATGCCTGCTTGCCATGGGTAAAATACCCGTGGAGGCGGGCAAAGGCCATGTAAGGGCCTCGATTGGCCTGGGGTGGGCAGGCGGGCCGTTCCCCACCACCTCCCAGGGCGCCATAAAGTTGGCCGGATTCAGGAGTGGTGTGGGAAGACCTCCCGCTCGATTTTACGCCACCCCCATGCCACAATTGGCCCGCCAGGGCAGCGTAAAATTCAGCCCAGAGAGAGTGAGTGGGGTGAGCAGAGAGAGAGAGAGATGGCACAGCGAGAGAAAGCGAGGGAAGCAGAGAGAGAGGGGAGCAGAGAGAGAGAGAGATGAACAGATGGGGGGTGGGGGGAGACAGAGCCAGAGAGAGGGGGGGTGCAGAGAAAGATGGGGAGGCAGGGAGGGGGGGACAGAGAGAGGGAGGGGAACAGAGAGCGAGAGGAAGGGGAACAGAGAGGGGGGGTCAGAAAGAGAGAGAGAGAGGGCAAAGAGAGAATGAGAGGGGAACAGAGAGAGAGAGAGAGGCAGGAGGGACAGAGCCAGAGAGAGGGGGGTGGAACAGAGAGAGGGAGGGACAGAGAAAGAGTGGGGCAGAGAGAGAAAGGGAGGGCAGAGTAAAAGGGGGGCAGAGAAAGACGGGCGACAGAGAGAGAAAGAGGGGGACACAGAGGAAAGGGGAACAACACAGAGAGGGGGAACATAGGGAGAGAGCGTCAGAGAGGGAGAGAGAGTGATCAACTTCACTCCTGACAGATGGACATCTATCTGGAATACTCCGAATCGCTACAAGTAGTGTGCGGGAAAACATTGACTACTTGTGTAAGCAGAAAATGCCAGGTATCTCACTAAATCAGTGTCCAACATAGTGATGAGAAATTAAGTCAATAAATTAATCTTTTCATTTAAAGCTTCTTTCCAAAAATGCACATTTGTTGTTGTTTTGATTAAAAGTAAGATAAAATTTTAATGCCTTTATCTTTCCAAAATTGTCTCACCGGCCCCCCCACACGATAAAGGTTGGACAACCCTGGTCTAGGGGACTAATACACACTTTATTTATTCCTTTCCTTTTTAAATACCTGTAGAAACTCTTACTATCTGTTTTTATATTTTTAGCTCGCTTTCTCTCGCACTCTAATTTCTCCCTCCTTCTTAACCTTTTAGTCATTCTTTGCTGTTCTTTATATTCTGCCCAATCTTCTGACCTGCCACTCATCTTTGTGGAATTATATGCTTTTTCTTATAAGCTGCAGATATAATACATGCTCTTGTTTTTAAAGCAATTTAAAACAACTTTCTTCTATGAAATTTGCATAGATAGCAGATCTACTTTAGCTCATTTTACAGAGTTTTCCCAAATAATTAAATTTTATCACACATCAAACTTCACACATCAACTGCGCTAGTTAGCGAGGAAATTCTTGGAGCTCCAATAGCAACGGTGTCAAATACAGAAAACATCGAGTCTACTAAGATTACTAGGTCTCTTTCAGTTCTTTAGCTATTTCAACATTATTCATGAAATAGATGTCGCATCTATTTTCCCTGATGTGTTGTACATGTCTGCATTAAATTTTAGTTGTGTTTGTTCTGCCATTCATATACAGCAAAAGCTTTGTTATCCGGCACTTTACCAATCGGCAAACTCTATTATCGGGAATTTCCAAAATCTCCCTAAACAAATCTCGATTGACCATTTGGCAGCTGTCGCAGACCAAGTTTTCCTGGGTGCAGTCAATTGTTCTCGCCATTAGTTAATGATGCTGCCGATTATGATATTAGTGGCACTGCATTTGTACATCTTCTTGTACTTTGTATGTAATCATTTCTCTTAAAATTATAACTATTGTATTGTCTTGCTAAGTACAACTCTTGATTAGCCAGAATTTTTGATTATCCAGCACCTCTCAGATTTGGATAACAAAGCTTTTACTGTAATAAAAACAAGAAATGCTGGAAATATTCAGCAGGTCTGGCAGCATCTGTGGAGAGAGAAGCAGAGTTAACGTTTCAGGTCAGTGACCCTTCTTCAGAACTATTAGAAATGTAAAAGATTTTAAGCAAGTAAAGTGGGGGATGGGGCAAGAGATAACAAAAGAGAAGGTGTTGATAGGACAAGGTCACAGAGAATAACTGACCAGAAGGTCATGGAACAAAGGCAAACGGTATGTTAATAGTGTGCTGAAAGACAAAGCGTTAGTACAGAGAGGGTGTGAATAGACTAAAGCACAAAGCAGTTCATGCACAAACATTTAAAAAATTTTAAAAAACAGTGGGTAAGCACAGTAGAAACAAACTAAACACACAAAAAAATCTAAAATAAAATAACCAAATAAAAAAAGAAAAATAAAAAATTTAAAAATAACTAAACATAAAAATGGGGGGCCCGTCATGCTCTGAAATTATTGAATTCAACGTTCAGTCCGGCAGGCTGTAACGTGCCTAATCGGTAAATGAGATGCTGTTCCTCGAGCTTGCGTTGATGTTCGCTGGAACACTACAGCAATCCCAGGACAGAGATGTGAGCATGAGAGCGGGGGCCGGGGGGAGGTGTTGAAATGGCCAGCAACCGGAAGCTCAGGGTCATGCTTACGGACTTAGCGGAGGTGTTCCTCAAAGCGGTCACCCAATCTGCGTTTAGTCTCCCCCAATGTAGAGGAGTACTTCTTTCAATTTAGTATACTGTATTCGCTGCTCACAATGTGGTCTCCTGTACATTGGGTGACTGCTTGAAAAATTGAAAGCTAGTCTCAGTAATGGTGCTGTGAAACTATCATCGATTGTTGTAAAACCCATATGGTTCACTAATATCCTTTAGGGAAGGAAATCTGCTGCCCTTACCTGGTCTGGCCTACATGTGATCCAGACCCAGAGCAATGTGGTTGACTCTTAACTGCCACATGAAATGGCTTAACAAGCCACTCAGTTGTCAAGGTCAATTACGGATGGGCAACAAATGCTGGCCTTGCCAGCGATGCTCACGTCCTATGAAAGAATAAAAAAAATGGTGACCTGGGGTTGGGGGAGCCACTGGCAATGTGCTCACCTGCTCCACTGGGAAGGTGGTCTTGTCCCAGGAGGCTGCAGATGTCAGCAGCAACCTGCTGTGAGAGCCTGAGCCTCTTGAGGCTCTGGTGTTCAGACATTTTGAGAGCATTGATCTTCTGCCGATAGACCCTGTGTTGGGGATCTCACCTCCTTCCAGCTGGATTTTGACGTCCATCACCTGTGCCCTGTGGAGGGGCGTGCAGCTGAGGAGAAGGCAGCTTGAGAAGGTGCAGCTGTTGGTCCTATTAGCAGTGATGTTGTTTCTTCTCTTGCAGCTCATTAGAGGTGCAAGGTGCAGCTGCATAAGCAGTCCCCATGCCATGGTGGAGGTTGGCATCAGAGAAGTAAAGCTGAAGGTGAGTGAAGTTCTAGACAAGTGAAGTGCCTTCCAAGAAGTTGGCAGTCATACTTCAAGCATTGATGGCACTCTCTGAAAGAAGTTCTTTGAATAGCAATCTCTCAATGGCCATGGCTGGAGCTCCAGTATAGCTGATCAAAACCTTCCCAGCTTGTCAATTTCACTGAAGAAGCTCTTCTCACTGTGCACTCGCATTGGTGACCCTAGCAAGTTGTTGACAGGTCAGAAAACAGGAGTCCTGGCTGTTAAATCCATAATTGAGGGTTAAAACAGTTCTTAATTGGCTTTTTAAATACCTTAATTACTTACCAGACAGATCCAATGGAGTTCACTGCTCGCCTTCAATACCATCGCAATGAAACCCAGAAGAGGGTGGGATGATATCGGGATTCCGGCCTGACATCAATTTCAAGGGGTTTAATCCCCACCCGAACCTGCCTCCTCTCTTAGCAGTTAAAATTCTGCCCATTGTGTCCCAAAGAACTACACGTAGATGCACAGGGATCCTCATCACTGGTGGTATTATTAGAGCTACCTAGCAGAGAATCCCTGTGTTGATAGCAAAACTGTTGTTTTCCTTAACATCCAAAGCAAATTCTGGCCATTAAAATTGTTGCTGGTGGTATTGGTGGATCAACCTTTTAAGGATTGTGTTTTCGCAGGTAAAGGAATGGCATATGAATGTGTGAAACACTCATTGGCTAATATTGGCTAAAATACTTTGAACAAAAAGTACTGGTATATTTTCCTTTGATTTGAATTAATTCAAATAGCTTTAAAATGAAAAACAGCTATTTGCAGGCAGCAATAGTTACACCATTGCCACCTCACTAGATTACAATGTACAGTACCAAGAAAGCACTTGGTGAAGTCCACCCTGACACAGAACAACCTACTAGTATAAAGCAAGCAAAAGAAAGAAAATAGATTACAGTTCAATTGATTAAAGTACATCCTCAGTGTAGGCACCCTTCCATCTAAGAAAGAAGATGGACATGCAGCAAACAATCCATTTAGGTGGGGTTTCTTCTCTTGGTGCACCTATGCTGATGGCTGTGAAGGCCAATCGTTGGGAGGCAAGTTCTACCACAAGTGCTGCACATGAAGCTGCCAAGTGATGCTGTGGATTGTTGTTTTTGATGTTCGCGCCTGTTGCCTAGCTGCTGTAACAACTGGTCATCGTGGTAGTACACACCAGTCCACAGGATGTGTCGCCATTTCCCTCTTTCGCTAGCTAGTGACTCCCAGGTGCGATATTCGACATTTAAGGCCTTCATGTCACGCTTCCAAGCATCCTTGAAGCAGAGCTTTGGGCGCACCACGGGTCATCTGGCCCCAGCTACCTCACCATACAGAAGGTCCTTGGGTATGTGACCGTCTTCCATCCTGCGGACATGTCCGATCCACCGAAGCCGCCTCTGTTTGATTAGTGCCAACATACTTGGGAGCTCTGCCTTTGAGAAGACTGCTGTATTTGTGATTTTGTCCTGCCAAGATATACCCATAATTTGCAGCAGACAGCAAAGATAGAAATTATTGAGCTTCTTTTCCTGGAAGCTGTAAGTTGTCCATGTTTCACAGCCATTGAGCAAGGTGCAGAGAACACAGGCCTTATAAACCATCAGTTTTGTCATAAGGGTCAGCTTGGAGTTTCCCCAGTCGGCCAAAGCTGTTTTCCCTATGCGTGTATCGAGCTCTGCATCAAGGGACATGTATTTAATTTTCGAATTTCTCCTGTATGAGAGCCACTGCAGTTGCAAAGGAAGAAGCCATAATTTATAGCAGAAACAATTAATCCCCAAAAGATATGACTTATTACATAGTGAGTCAACAAGTGATATGCTCTCTGTCATTTATTTGGAGAGCCATTGTTCGTTAATTAGGTGACCTACTTTTCTGCATGGAAGAAACAATGAATATTGAGTAGATTTAGCCAAATCAACATAGATTCAAAGAGTCCTAACACGTGCAAATTGAATAATTGTTCTCCAGATTAGATTTGGCTGGGTGTGAATAAAAATGCCAAAAGATCATGAACTGATCTGAGATGAAAACTGAAAACCATTTTCAGTTTAGGATGAACAACAGCCTTGTCATTGAATTTTTGTAATGAGCCTTATAGTTCGTTCAGGCCCCTGACTGATGTAATGACCAGAAACAGTAGTGTTTTCCAGGATAGCTCATGTTGCTGCTATTCCAAAAGACTGTTCTGTGAGCTTGGACAGCAGCAGGTCAGAATCCCAACCTGTTAGGATAGGATAATGATCATGATCTAAAGGTTCCCTCTGTAAATTTCATTGGTAGGGTGCACACTTGATAGAACTTTTATCAAATCTGACACACTGATACCCTAACAGGCAAGTAATTAGATCATAAACAAGTGTCCTGCAATCTCTAGATACAAAGGATGCCATGTGACCAGATTCTTTAGTGCTGAGCTTTTTCTTGTTGTACATAGGCATAGTGGAAGGTTGAAGAGAAGCTGGAATCACACTAAATTTGGTGCAGGAGGCCATTTAGCCTCTTGTGCCTGTTCTGATGCCTCCAGCAAAGCTATCTACACCAATCACATTTCTAGTTCTGTCATGGAGGTGACAGATTAGAAAGCATCAATTCATTAAATGGGCATTGCCTTCATGAAAGAATGCTTGGCAAATCATGCTTCTGTTTGCCTACATTCACATGACTGAATGATACATCAAAGTGCATCAACATGTAACTTGTGTATGATAGTATCATGATAAAAATGGCATATATCCCCTGCCATCCCGCTCCAAAAAAGATTAGCCAGTTTTTAAAAATTAAAAAAGCGGCTCAATTGGAAATACAAAGTAAACTCCAACCAAAAAACAAAATACTGGAAAAGTACATCTCAATGTGACGAAACAAATACAGCATCTGCTGTCATATGAATTTAACTGTTCAAGTGAGCCATTCCAGTAAGTGATCCAGCTCAAAGCTCACCAGTGCAGTGATAATAACAGCTAATGCCGGGGAAAAAACCTTCATAAATAAATTGGGCTCATTTTGACCATTTTGAAAGAAACTAGGATTGAGTGGATACGATTTCAGTATGATGTAGAGCATAAGGTTGCAAGTATTATAAAGAGCGGTAGCATATTTTTCTGAAATAGTAAAAAAAACATTTTAATTGCAATCTGTTCAGTAAAATGTGCTATGTCTGAGGCAAAGAGTGTGACGGTGTAACAAGTACTGTTTTATTTAAACTGAATAAAGACAAAATTAAATCTTTATTTCCTAAAAAAACTTGATTTGACTAAAACTGAAAATTGAATTTTCTTTACACGCAGTTGCTGGTTTAAAAATAAAATCAAGTTTCTTATGAATAAGGGTAACTGGAATTTAAGGCTTGCATGGGCTTTCCAAATGTTCACATAATTAGAGGAAGTATAAATAGTAAGCCAAAAGACTTGCAGGTTGATAGGTAAATTGGCCATTATAAATTGTCACTAGTATAGGTAGGTGGTAGGGAAATATAGGGATAGGTGGGGATGTTTGGTAGGAATATGGGATTAGTGTAGGATTAGTATAAATGGGTGGTTGATGTTCGGCACAGACTCGGTGGGCCGAAGGGCCTGTTTCAGTGCTGTATCTCTAATCTAATCTATAGGATGGGTCAACTCCATGCAGGTCACAATCAATGCATTTGCATACAACCTCTGAGACAGGATTCTGTTCGGTATGTGTATGCAGGTGCCAGTTCACAGTAGCTCAGTAATTACCTCTGTTCAAACTAGGAGCATAGCAAAAGGGAAACTGAAATATCTGTGACTGAGATTTAATAATAAAACATTAAGAGATGAGGAGAAATTATTTCTCTGAGGGTCGTGAGTCTTTGGAATTCTCTTCCTCAAAAGGCGATGGAAACCGAGTCTTCGAATATTTTTATGGCAGAGGTAGATAGATTCTTGATGAGCAAGGGGGTGAAAGGTTATCGGGTGTAGGTGGAAATGTGGAGTAATCAGTTCAGCCATGAACTTATTGAATGGCAGAGCAGGCTTGAGGGGCCGAGTGGCCTACTCCTGCTCCTAATTCGTATAATACTACAAACTCATCATTTTATTTCGGCATATGTACAGATCAACAGACGACTAACAATTTTTGACATTGATTACAGGCTTTTCAGTAACTGCATTTCTGTTCCTTTATCTCTCTCTTTCTCTGTCCCCCCCCCCCCCCCCCTTTCTCTGTCTCCCCTCTGTCTCTCTGGACCCCCCTCTCTTTCTGTTCCCCTCTCTCTCTCTCTCTCTCTCTATCTGACAGTTGCAGGGAGCAGGAGAGCTCAGCTGAGCAGCTTTGTGGTGGGTCAGTTTTTTTTTAAAGATAGTGCTGTGTTTCACAGCTGACAACTGCTGCATGAGTGCGGTAACAGCGGTTTCCCAACTTCAGACAGATTCGGGGTTTTCCAGCGACCTTTTAAAAGAAAGTCAGAAAACTCCGAATCTTTCCGAAGTTGGGAAACCACTGTTACTGCACTCATGCAGCAGCTGTCAACTGTGAAATTGACTTGCGATTTTTTTTTAAAAGCCACTCTGGAAGAAGAAGACAATCGGCAATTTCTTATCTCTGAAATACACCCGCAGGCCAAATGGAAACCTTTGGCGAGCCAGATCCTGGCCCGCGGGCTGTATGTTGGACAATCCTGCTCTAGAGAGTGAGTCTGGGGAATTAATAATGGAAAATAAGGAGATAGTGGATGAATTGAACAGGTATTTTGCATCTGTCTTCACTGTAAAGGATACAAATAACATCCCAGACATAATTGTGAA
Organism: Heterodontus francisci; assembly: GCF_036365525.1. Lineage (NCBI taxonomy): Eukaryota > Metazoa > Chordata > Chondrichthyes > Heterodontiformes > Heterodontidae > Heterodontus > Heterodontus francisci. The sequence goes on from NC_090383.1 coordinate 108,692,990, forward strand.
TCAGAAGGTGAAAGGGAGGGAGGAACTTAAAATAATTATAATCACCAGGGAAAGGGTACTGAAAAAGTTATTGGAACCAAAAGCTGATACGTTCCCAGGTCCTGATGGACTTCATCCTAGGGTCTTAAAAGAAGTGGCTGCTGAGAAGCTAGATGCATAGGTTTTAATTTTCCAAAATTCCCTAGATTCTGGAAAGGTCGCATTGATTGGAAAATAGCGAATGTGACTCCTCGATTCAAGAAAGGAGGGAGACAGCCTAACTTCTGTCATTGGGAAAATGACAGAATCTATTATTATGGAGGTTATAGCAGGGCACTTAAAAAATCTTAATGCAATCAGGCAGAGTCAACATGGTTTTGTGAAAAGGAAATTATGTTTGACTAACTTATTGGAGTTATTTGACAAAGTAACAAACAATGTGGATAACAAACAAAGGAGAACCTGTGGATATGGTGTACTTGGATTTCCAAAAGGCATTTGACAAGGTGCCACATCAAAGGTTACGAAGCAAAATAAGAGATCATGGTGTAGGGGGTGACATATAAGATAAAGGACTGGTTGGCTAACCAGAAGCAGACAGTAAAGATAAATGGGTCTTTTTTGGGTTGGCAAGCTGTAACTCGTGGAGTACCACAGGGATCAGTGCTGGGGCCTCAACTATTTATAATTTATATCAATTACTGTATGAATGAACCGAATGTATGGTTGCTAATTTGCTGATGACACAAAGATACGTAGGAAAGTTGTGAAGAGGACATAAGGAAGCTACAAAGAGATATAGATAGGTTAAGTGAGTGGACAAAAATTTGGCAAATGGGAGTATAATGTGGGAAAATGTGAAGTTATCCACTTTGGCGGGAAGAATAGTAATGCAGCATGTTATTTAAATGGAGAGAGATTGCAGAACTCTGAGGTACAGAGGGATCTGGGTGTCCTAGTACATAAATCACAAAAGTTTGATATGCAGATACAGCAAGTGATTAGAAGGCAAATGGAATGTTGTCATTTATTGCAAGGGGAATGGAATATAAAAGTAGGGATGTTTTGCTACAGTTGTATAGGGTATTGGTGAGACTACATCTGGAGTACTGTGTACAGTTTTGGTCTCCTTATTTGCGAAAGGATATAGATGCGTTGGAGGCAGTGCAGAGAGGGTTCACTCAACTGATACCTGGGATGGGGGGTTTATCTTATGAGGAAAGGTTGGATACGTTGGGTCTGTATCCATTGGAGTTTAAAAGAATGAGGTGATCTTATTGAAACATATAAGATCCTGAGGGGACTTGACAGGGTGGATGCTGAATGGCTGTTTCCCCTTGTGGGAGAGACTAGAACTAGGGGACACAGTTTAAAAATAAGGGGTCGCCCATTTAAGACAGAGATGAGGAGAAATTTTTTTCTCTCAGAGGGTTGTGGGCCTTCAGAACTCTCTTCCCCAGAGAACGGTGGAGGCAGGTTCATTGAATATTTTTAAGGCAGAGGCAGATAAATTCTTGACTAACAAGGGAGTCAAAGAATATTGGGGGTAGGTAGGAAAGTGGAGTTGAGGCCACAATCAGATCAGCCATGATCTTATGAAATGGAACAGGCATGAAGGGGACGAATGGCCTATTCATGCCCCTAATTTGTATGTTCGTATGAATGGCTAAGTTGCTCAGACTGCTACATTAAGCCAAATCCTCAGGTTTGCAAATTGTTAAAAATCTATTTCAAGGTAAAACTTGTATTGCCAATTTTGTCAACTTTCTACTAATAAGATACCAACATGAAACCAGAGACAGAAAATGCTGTTCAAAAAAGTCCCATTCCTCCCCTCTGTGTCTATTTCCCAACTGCTTAAGTAAGATGTCAATCTGCCAGGGTTTTACAGAATAGCTTTTTGGATGAAAATTATTGTTGTAATGTTTTTCCTTAACCAAATCTATGGAAGATGTAAAGGCAGTGCTCCTAGACTGCTTGGATAAGTGCAGCTCCAACAACACTCAAGAAGCTCATCACCATTCAAGCCAAAGCAGCCCACTTGATCGGCACCACATTCACTACTTTAAAGGTTCACTCCCTCCACCATCGATGCACAGTGGCAGCAGTGTGTACCGCCTACAAGATGCACTGCAGCAACTCGCCAAGCCTCCTTTGACAGCATCTTCCAAAACCATGACCTCTGCCACCTAGAAGAACAAGGCAGCAGATACATGGGAACCACCACCTGCAAGTTCCCCTCCAAGCCACATCATCCTGAATTGAACTATATCATTCCTTTATTGTCACTGGGTCAAAATTCTGGAACTCCTTCCTTAACATCACTGTTAATGTACCTACACTACATGGACTGCAGTGGTTTGAGAAGGTGGCTCACCATCACCTTCTCCTGGTCTTGCCAGTGACACTCACATCCCAAGATCAGATTTTAAAAAAGACATTTCAGCTACTTCACTATTAATTTTGTCTTTAAGATAAAAACACCTTGGTTGAACTAGTCCGAATGTTAATGTTTTCCAACCTTACAAAACTTTGAGATCTCTGCGTTCCTTCAGTTCTGGCCATCTGCACATAGAAACATAGAAAATAGGAGCAGGAGTAGGCCATTTGGCCCTTTGAGCCTGCACTGCCATTCAATACGATCATGGCTGATCGTCCAAACTCAGTACCCTGTTCCCGTTTTCTCCCCGTATTCCTTGATACCTTTAGCCCCAAGAACTATATCTAACTCTTGAATATATTTAATGATTTGGTCTCAACTGCTTTCTGTGGTAGAGAATTCCACAGGTTCACTATTCTCTGGGTGAAGAAATCCCTCCTCATCTGAGTCCTAAATGACTTATCCCTTATCCTTAGATTGTGACCCCTCGTCCTGGACTTGCCCGCCATCAGGAACATCCTTCCTGCATCTAGTCTGTTCAGTCCCGTTAGAATTTTGTAGGTTTCTGTGAGATCCCCTCTCATTCTTCTAAACTCTAGCAGATACAAGCCTAATTGACCCAATCTCTCTCCATACGTCAGTCATGCCATCCCAGGAATCAGTCTGGTGAATCTTCGCTGCACTCCCTCCATAGCAAGAACATCCTTCCTCAGATAAGGAGACCAAAACTGCACACAATATGCCAGATATGGTCTCACCAAGGCCTTGTATAATTGCAGCAAGACATCCTTGCTCCTGTACCCGAATCCCCTCGCTTTGAAGGCCAACATACCATTTGCCTTCTTAACTGCCTGCTGCACCTGCATGCTTACTTTCAGCGACTGGTGCACAAGGACAACACCCAGGTCTCACTGCACTTCCCCCTTTCCCAATCTATCCCAATCTATCACCGTTCAGATAATTTGCCGTTCTGTTTTTGCCACCAAAGTGGATAACCTCACATTTATCCGCATTATACTGCATCTGCCATGTATTTGCCCACTCACTCAACCTGTCCAAATCACACTGGAGCTTCTCTGCATCCTCCTCACAGCTCACACTCCCACCCAGCTTTGTGTCATCTGCAAACTTGGATATATTACATTTAATTCCCTCATCTATATCATTAATATATATTGTGAATAGCTGGGGTCCGAGCACCGATCCCTGCAGCACCCCACTAGTCACTACCTGCCACTTGGAAAAAGACCCGTTTATTCCTGTCTGCCAACCAGTTCTCTATCCATTTCAGTGCCTTACCCCCAGTCCTATGTGGTTTAATTTTGCACGCTAATCTCTTATGTGGGACCTTATCGAAAGCCTTCTGAAAGTCCAAATACTGGTTCTCCCTTATCTATTCTACCAGTTACATCCTCAAAAAATTCCAGTAGATTTGTCAAGCATGATTTCCCTTTCGTAAGCCCATGTTGACTTTGTCCGATCATGTCATTGTTTTCCAAGTGCTCTGTTATTACATCTTTTATAATGGACTCTAGCATTTTCCCTACTGATATCAGGCTAATTCCCTGTTTTCTCTCTGCCTCCTTTTTTAAATAGTTGGGTTACATTAGCTACTGTCCAATCTGTTGGAACTGTTCCAGGGTCTACAGAATTTTGAAAAATGACCAGCAATGCATCAACTATTTCAAGGGCCACTTCCTTAAGTAGTCTGGGATGTAGATTATCAGGCCCTGGGGATTTATCGGCCTTCAATTTCATCAATTTCCCTAACGCCATTTCCTCGACTTTAATCACTCCACCATTGGCCCTGTGCCTTCAGTCTAGATGCTCAGCTTTGGAATTCCTTCCCTAAACCTCTCCACCTGCATCTACTTCTCTTTCCTCCTTAAAACTACCTCTTTGTCCAAGCTTTCATCATCTGTCCTGATATCTCCTTATGTGTCTCAGTGTCAAATTCTATTTATTAACGCTCCTGTGAGGCCCTTTGGGATTTTTAACGATGTTAAATAAATGCAATTTGTTTTTGTTGATTTCTTAGTTTAGATTGCACTTATTTTAGCTTAAACATTAATCTTCATTGGAAGTAGCTGCTAATGCATCGATGGCATTTCATTTTGATTAAATCAGCAGTGTGATGTTTTTTAAAGGTACGCTGTCTTCCGCTATATTAAAAAAAATTCTTAGTAGTTGATTAGAGCAGAATAACTTGCTAGCAGCATACCCTGCAAGGATTTTATTTTTTTGTGATAATTTGATTTAGCAAGGTGTGAAGATATTCCTGATGATTGCAGTGTAGGAGACATGCCATATGGTCTTGTGACCAGACAGCCTATCTGTTCCTTTCAGTGCATCAATACCCCCATTCATGTTAATGGCTTATAAGTAGAGTCACTTTGATTACTTTATTTAAAAAGAGTAATGTGAAGAGAAAAGACAATATATCTTTTTATACACAGAAATTTCTTGGTACTACAGGATTAAATTAGCTAAAAGAAGTGGACATTTTTGTAGGGTTGAAAGTATTGAGAAAAATATCTTATTGTTTTATACCTGTCCAGATTTGTTAAGAAAATCATAGGAGTATAATCTAGACATGAGGTAAAAAGGGCTTCGCTTTTAAATTGGCCGGTTAACTTTTGTTTGATCTTGTGTGGCATTAATATTTAAAACTTACCAAAGTACGGATTGTGATTTTATTTATTTACTTTAAATCTATTTAAATCCATGTGATTCCTAGTGAACTGTGTAACTTGCAGGAAAAAATTGATGTGCTAACTTGAATGCCATAATTTTATATGGGTGTACTATATATATATATATAAAGGCTGTAGGTTGTCATCCTTCCATCGACGAAAGATAATGGACACGCAGCAAACAATCTATTTATTTGGGGTGTCTTCTCTTGGTGCACCTTTGCTGATGGCTGTGAAGGCCAATCCTTGATGGACAGGTTCTACCACAAGTGCCACACATGAAGCTGCCAAGTGATGCTATGAGTTGTTGTTTTTGACGTTGGCACCTGTTTCCAAGCTGTTGGTCATGGTGGTAGTGCATACCAGTCCACAGGATGTCACCATTTCCCTCTTTCACCAGCTAGTGACTCCCAGGTGTGATAGTCGACATTTAGGGCCTTCATGTCATGTTTCCAAGCATCCTTCTGTGTGTGTCTCCTGTAGCACTGCTCACAATGTTAAATTATTTTTTTTTATAAGGACTGGAACTTTAGACCCTGTAAAACACAATTTAGTTTTCTTCTGCTAAATATGTTTATGTGGATGTATGTCCCTTTAAGGCTTCAAAATCTAATTGTTAAGTGAATATTGCATGAATTCATAGTTAAGAAGGCGTAGACTTTCTGGCTGTGGTGTTTTGAGTTGTTTAGTACTTTTTTGAGGTACGACACAGAAATTTGAGAGAGACAAAATTTGACAAGAGAGATGTGCACCAGACATACAGGGCTGGGTTAGTTAAAAGAGGAATGATTTTTTTTTTGTATGGTTGAAAGTATCCAATGAGGAAAAAATATAATATTTTGTTAAGTTGTCCAGATTTGTTTAAAAAAAAAATATTGTGGCATATGCTGCATACTTGAGGTCAGAAGTGACCCAGTTCATTGAAATGCTATAACGGTAATGATAATATCTGCTATTCTTACTTTCTCCAGGAGTAGTGTTGTTACCTTTCTTGTCCTGTGAAGATGAAAACAGCTCAAAGATGCCCTGGCCTAAACTTTCCTACCCCACTGCCCCCATAACTGATAATTTTTTTTCGCAGAATGTTGTTCAGGGATTTGGCGCTTCATGTCCTCGTTCTGATGTGATCCTACTGCACCCTCTTTCCCTCCCCTCCACAGTTTTCCAGGGCCCAGTTCTGTTGAGGCACAAAATTCTTGCTTGTCTATAGGATGGTGTGTTAGAATATCCGTGAGGGAAACACAGCCTCCGCTATATCTTCTGTTTAAATTTAAATACTGTATGCAAGGGTTTGCTCTTTTAGTCCAGGTGTCCAGTGTTTCATGGTATTCAGAAGGGAGGGGCCAGGACTCTTTGAGCATTGAAGGATCATCCAAGCACTTAAGGAACTCTGCTTAGCACATGCTGAACTAAGAAAAAACATCAGAACATAAGAAATAGGAGCAGGTGTTGGCCATTCGGCCCCTCAAGCCTGCCCCGCCATTCAATAAGATCATGGCTGATCTGCCCCAGACCTCAACTCCTCTTTCGTGCCAGCTCCTCATAGCCCTCAACTCCCCGATAGTTCAAAAATCTATCTACCTCCTCTTTAAATACTTTCAGTGATCTATCCTTCACAACTCTGTGCATAGAGAATTCCAGACATTCACTACCCTCTGAGAGAAGAAATTCCTTCGAATCTCAGTTTTAAATGTATGTCCTCTTATTCTGTAACTATGTCCCTTAGTTCGAGATTCCTCACTAGTGGAAACATCTTCTCAAAATCTTGTACATTTCAATAAGATCACCCCTCATTCTTCTAAACTCTCATGAATAAAGGCCTAACCTCTTTAGCCGTTCTTGATAAGTCAACCCCTTCATCTCAGGAATCAGTCCAATGAACCTCTTTTGAACTGCCTCCAATGCCAGTATATCCTTTCTTAAATTCGGGGACCAAAACTGTACACAGTACTCCAGGTGCAGCCTCACCAGCACCCTGTACAGTTGTAACAAGACTTCCCTATTTTTAAACTCCAACCCCCTAGCAATAAAGGCCAAAATTTCATTTGCCTTCTTAATTACTTGCTGCACCTGCATGCTAACTTTTTGTGTTCATGCACCAGAACACCCAGATCCCTCTGTGCTGCACTCTTTTGGAGTCTCTCTCCATTTAAATAATAGTCTGAAAGGGATTGATAGTCTTTTGGTAGGGGAAAATAAAGTTGCCAATTTGCAGGAAGAATGGAGCTTGTCATGTCCAAACTTTTTTGCTTTTCAGTAAGGCTCCTTGGTAGAGGCTAGGTAGGCTACCTCCAATATAATTACTTCAGTTCCAGGATCAGTGGAGCATCTCTGTAGCAGGCAGAAATCACATGCCACTGTATATGTGAACTATTCAAAGGGGACAGAAAGCTGAGGCCACCATTTCTTCTGACTAATTGTGAGCAATGCCACAGGAGATTGACCATGAGATTTGCAGACAGAATTTGCAGGTGGCTTTGTATTACGATGGGCAGTGAGAGTCGGTAGGTTGTCATGATAGAATGAAACGATTTGTTGGCAGTGATAGCAGCATTAATTTCACAGCCTGTCAGAGGAGAAAAACATAACCTGTGTGAACTATAAGAACTTTTTGTTCTTGTTGTTGGAACAATTCCTAGATCTCTAATCCTTGGTCGAAAGAGTGGGTGGAAAACCTGCTGCTGGACAGTGAATGAGTTAACAACAATAACTCATATAGTGCCTTTAATGTAGCCTATAAGGAATCATCATTTTCACATCAAAATTTAGGTCTGATTTGAGAACATTTTAAAATAGGTTTCAAATGGCTTTAATTGTCAAAATTATCGTTATCAAAACAAATATCAGTTTAAAAACTAATTAACCACCCTTTTCACAGCACTGCAACTGCAAGGAACTTATGGATCTCATGAGCCATAAATAACAGTGCTTATAAATGATCAGATCTGCAATGTAAAACGATTAATGGAGTGAAATATTGTTAATTCTACATGGATATTCACCTTGAACTTTTATGATTACGGGGTCTATAGTTTATTTTGTTCAAAAACAGGTGAAATGCCTGTTTTTTCCATCATTATTTGTGACTTGCTGACAAAATGGTGGGTTCACATAACTTTGACATAGGTATTTTTCAGGAATGAAATGATGTTAACAGTACAGTGGGTGGGGTAGATACAATTATGAAGCAGGACATTCTGCTCTGCTCCGCTTCGCTTGTGTCGGCATCACAGACTAACATCTGTATCCTGGCATTGATGATCTTTAAGTAGCTAATGAATCATATAGCTAGTATAATCAAGTTAGCAAATGTAAGATGGAATTTTTTTCATTTGTTCGTGGGATGTGAACATCGCTGGTAAGGCTGGCAGTCATTGCCCATCCCTAATTGCCCTTGAGAAGGTGGTGCTGAGCTGCCTCTTGAACCGCGGTGGTAGAGGTTGCGGGTTTGGAAGCTGGTGTCGAAGGAGCCTTGGTGAGTTGCTGCAGTGCATCTTGTAGATGGTACACACTGCTGCTGCTGGTGGTGGAGGAGTGAATGTTTAAGATGGTGGTTGGGGTGGCAATCCAGTGGGCTGCTTTGCCCTGGATGGTATCGAACTTCTTGAGTGTTGTTGGATCTGTACTCATCCAGGCAAGAGGGAAGTATTCCATCACACTCCTGACTTGTGCCTTGTAAATGGTGGACAGGCTTTAAGGAGTCAGGAGGTGAGTTACTCACTAGAGATTTCCCAGCCTCTGACCTGCTCTAGTGCCACTGTTTTTATATTGCTGGTTCAGTTAAGTTTCTGGCAAATGGTAACCCAGAACATGCTGATGGTGAGGATTCATAAGAACATAAGAAACATAAAAACATAAGAAATAGGTGCAGGAGTAGACCATTTGGCCCCTCGAGCCTGCTCCGCCATTCAGATGATCATGGCTGATCAATCTCAACTTCACCTTCCTGCTCCATCCCCATATTTCTTGATTCCCCGTGAGATCAAAAATCTATCGATCTCAGTCGTGAATATACTCAATGATGGAGCATCCACAACCCTATGGGATAGACAATTTGAAAGATTCAGAGTTAGAAATGTTCTCCACATCTCAGTCCTAAATGATTGAACCCTTATCCTGAGGCTGTGCCCCTATGTTCTAGATTCACCAGCCAGGGGAAACAACCTCTCAATGTCAAGCCCCTTCAGAATCGTGTATGTTTCAATGAGATCACCTCTCACTCTTCTAAACTCCAGAGAGTAAAGGCGCAATTTTCTCAGCCTCTCATCTCAGGACAAACCTCTCATCCCAAAAACCAATCGAGTGAACCTTCGCTGTACTGCCTCCAAGCAATTATATCCTTCCTTGGATATGGAGACCAAAACTGCACACACTACTCCAGCCCTCACCAAAGTCCTATACAATTGTAGCAAGACTTCCTTATTCTTGTATTCCAAACACCTTGCAATAAAGGCCAACATGCCATTTGCCTTCCTAATTACTTCCTGTACCTGCATGCTAACTTTGTTTTCCTTGTACAAGTACATCCAAGTTTCTCTGAACATCAACATTTAAAAGTTCCAAGCCTTTTAAAAAAATATTCTGCTTTTCTATTCTTACTACCAAAGTCTCACCATTCCCCACATTATACTCCATCTGCCACCTTGCTGCCCGCTCACTTAATCTGTCTATATCTCTTTGCAGCCTCTTTGTGTCCTCCTCACAGCTTACATTCCCAACTAACTTTGTATCATCAGCAAACTTTTGCCGTTTTGCCACTCTTGCCGTCTTTATCTATGTCATTAATATAGATTGTAAACAGCTGAGGTGCAAGCACTGAATTTTGCGGCACTCCACCATTTATAGCCTGCCAACTTGAAAATGCCCCATTTATCCCTACTGTCATGCAGGCCCCCACCTGCCAAGACTGAGGCACATTGGTTTGGGCGGCACAGTGGCGCAGTGGTTAGCACCGCAGCCTCACAGCTCCAGGGACCCGTGTTCGATTCTGGGTACTGCCTGTGTGGAGTTTGCAAGTTCTCCCTGTGATCGCGTGGGTTTTCGCCAGGTGCTCCGGTTTCCTCCCACAGCCAAAGATTTGCAGGTGATAGGTAAATTGGCCATTGTAAATTGCCCCTAGTGTAGGTAGGTGGTAGGGAATATGGGATTACTGTAGGGTTAGTATAAATGGGTGGTTGTCGGTCGGCACAGACTCGGTGGGCCGAAGGGCCTGTTTCAGTGCTGTATCTCTAAATAAATAAATAAAAATATGAACATTGATTTTTAACTGTTGCTGGAGCGAGGAAATGACTTGTTAAGCAGATTAGCTGTGGCTGAAAAAAACATTTGCATACTAACAGATGGTGCTTGTGTAGACAAAGGTCCATTCCCTGACACATTCAACCCACAATGCATGTTGATTACCGGACAATGAAGGGGTGGGGAAGCGCATTCCAGAGCCTGCTGGGGTGATGCAATCCACAGGGGCTAGGACTGGTTGGTCCAGCGGGTCACATGTTTAACTGGCTGTTCCAGGTCTTTTGAACTAGCCACAGAGAGTTTGAACTAAAAAAAGGACTGTCTGCTCCTGGACTGAGAAGATCTCTCCTGTCTGCTCCCATCGCCTTCTCACAAGCCTCTGAATCCACTGAAGACACATGAACCCCAAGAGAGAAAGGTCTCCTACAACGAACAAAGTTTAAGAAGAATACTGGCCCCCACTGAAAAGCAAGAACTACCTACAATCAAGGACTCTACAGTGAGTTTGAAGAACCGTGACAAAAACTCTTCAGATATTGCCTGAAACATTTTCCACTTTACTTTTCTTCTCTTTTCTGTCTCTACTTACATTTGTGTATCGCATATGCATGCTAGCGTGGGCGTGTCGTGTATCCGTAGGCGTCAACTGAATTAGAGTTTAAGTTTAATAAGTTTCAACCTTTCTTCTTCAAATCTAAGAAAACCTGTTTGTGCTGGTTCCTTTGCCTTATAACTGGAAGTTAGTGAACAAGGATTCACCAAGGGGGAGCTTTAAACACTGTGTTTAAAATTAAACCTTGTTATGGTAAGACCGGATGAAGACTGAGAGGGACCCCTAGACACCTTTCTCACCTGGTTGTAACACTACTCTCTGCTTCCTGTCCATTAACCAATCCTCCATCCATGCTAACATATTACCCCCAATTCCATGAGGGTCCTTATCTTGTGTACTAGCCCTTTGCATGGCACCTTACCGAATGCCTTTTGGAAATTCAAGTGTACCACATCTACTGGTTCCCCTTTATTTACCCTATTATTTACATCCTCAAAAAACTGTAATAAATTTGTGAAACACAATTTCTCTTTCGTAAAACCATGTTGACTTTGTGTGATCATGCTATGATTTTCTAAGTGCATTGTTAAGACTTCCTTAATAATAGATTCTAGCATTTTTCTGACAACTGACTGGCCTGTAGTTCCCTGTTTTCTCTCTCCCTCCATTCTTGAATAGCAGAGTTACCTTTGCTAACTTCCAATCCACTGGGCCTGTTCTAGAATCTAGGGAATTTTGGAAAATCATAACCAATGAGTGCATCCACGACTTCTGCAGCTACCTCTTTTAGAATCCTTGAACATAGGCAATCAGGTCCTGGGGATTTGTCAGCTTTTAGTCCCTTAAGATTTTTCAATACCTTTTCTCTGCTAATATTAATTATCTTAATATCCTCACTCTTATTAGCCACTTGGTTAACCTCTATTTCTGATATGTAATTTGTGTCTTCTACTGTGAAGAATATTGTTCAACGTCTCTGCCATTTCCACATTCCCCTTAGTAATTTCTCCTGTCTCTGCCTCTAAGGGACCAATGTTTTACTTTAGGTACTCTCCTTTTTATATACTTGTACAAGCTCAGACAATCTGTTTTTATATTCCTGGTTAGTTTACTCTTCTATATCATATTATATTCAGCAATGGTAATGCCATTGAATGTCAAAGGTAGATGGTCAGATTCTTTTTTGTTGAAGATCATCATTTCCTGGCACTTCTAGGGCATGAATGTTACTTGCCACTTGTCAGCCCAAGCCTGAATGTTGTCCAGGTCTTGCTGCACATGGGCTCGGACTGCTTCAGTATCTGAGGAGTTGCGAATGATACTGAACATTGTGCAATCATCAGTGAACATCCCCACTTCTGACCTTATGTTGGAGGGAAGGTCATTGATGAAGCAGTTGAAGGTGGTTGGGCCTAGGATACTACCCTGAGAAACTCCTGCAGTGATGTTCTGGTGCTGAGATGATTGGCCAATGTGCATATCTTTTTTAAAAATGTATCAGTGATCGCAAAGGAAAGCTAGATTCGTGGATTGCCTCCTGATGTGCTTTTGACCTCTTTAATGAACAAATGAAATAATTCCAGGGCAGCTCTCAAATTTCCTATGGAGGGAAAAAGATGCCTGGCGCTGTATCACAATGTGAACTCCATGTGCAATCCTGAGGACTTGGCAGAAGGTCCAGAAAACCTTGCACAACTAAAAGAATAATGAAAAGATAAGGCAACAGTATTATTGTATGATCAGGTAAATTTAGGACTGATGTAAGGAAACCTGGCTTCACACAGAGTGATCAGTACATGGAGTAGGTTTCCAGATAGAGTATTGGAGGCAACCCCACCCTGCCACCACGCCACTAAAATGAACAAGCAGTGGATACTGAATTAGGAGATCCCTATGGTCTTTCTAGATTGATAAATTAATATTGTGATGAATTATCTTGCCATCTAGATTATATCAGTGCAGGATCTATATCGATTTGAAGAAAAGTTGTAATTGTTGACGATATTAACAAGCATTGTACTACGTCTCAAATGTTAAAAAGTTTTAGCAAGTAAGGATCTGGGAAGTGAACATAGCAGGATTATGCAAATGACACTATACATATCATAGTGGGGAGGAGAATGTTCCGCAGGCAGGAATTTCCATGGGCTAGATCATGCCTCAAACCGCACTGATATGTTTAAGCAACACTAACCTATATGTCAGGACGTGGAGTGGAACAAGCGGTGGACTGTACACACACAAAAATGCATTGCATAAAAGGACAAAATAATACCTTGCGGCACAGTGGCGCAGTGATTAGCACCACAGCCTCACAGCTCCAGGGACCCGGGTTCGATTCTGGGTACTGCCTGTTTGCAAGTTCTCCCTGTGACTGCGTGGGTTTTCGCCGGGTGCTCCGGTTTCCTCCCACAGCCAAAGACTTGCAGGTTGATAGGTAAATTGGCCATTGTAAATTGCCCCTAGTATCGGTAGGTGGTAGGGAATATGGGATTACTGTAGGGTTAGTATAAATGGGTGGTTGTTGGTCAGCATAGACTCGGTGGGCCGAAGGACCTGTTTCAGTGCTGTATCTCTAAATAGTTATTGGGGAGCGATACCGTGGAATATTAATCATATATATTCAGTGATGTGTACAATATTTTACATTACTGTGCCCATGTACACGGTGCATGTAATAATGATACCGTACGCAAATGGATAAGTTCTTTGTGTCCTCACCCACACTTTAATTAGACACCTGCACTGATGCACACATTCAGGTTGAGGAAGAAGCATTCGGTAAGACATAGAGTACGGGTGATGAAGCAATAGCAGTGGGTGGGCAGGTGAAGAAATACTAGCAGGAGCAGGGCAGAGGTCAAGCATGCTGAGTTATCTGAGGATACAGAACTTCATGGAAATATTTTACATTCTGCTAAGGTAAAACATGAGCTTTGGGTAGAGCAGTCACTTGGCTCCATACACACTACAGTGCAAGGTGGCAGGATTAGATTGGACTAATAGTGTATATGCACACTGTGATTGGAACAACAGTTGTCTGCACTGCAGTCTACCATTGCCATGTAATAACACAGTGATATCTGTAGCAAAAACCCCAATGACACAGCTATCACCAAACCCCAGAAGAGGAGAGATAGAGACATGCAGTTTGTAGAATTGTTCTAAGCAATCAAGAAAGATGGATTCAAAGACCTCATACATGCCCAGTATTCTTGCTCTGAAGCAAACAGCAGCCAGTTGATACTCCAGTCAGCAGCAGTTCTATGCCATCATGTAACCCTGTCTAGGTGACAGTAGGCAGCAACTCTGAAAGCATTGAACCCACAGCAATTCTATTAAAGGAGACCCTGGCATTAGTGCAGGTGCATTAGTGTTAGCTGCAGATTTACAAGGGGTAGATTTTATGCCTCCCATGCAGCCAGCCAGTGCTACTCCCTCATTTAGTGTAACACTTAGTTGGGCACATCAACTACCAGCGTGACACACGAGGTAAACATGCCACCAAAACATATTAAACCCATGCACAACATCACTGATGCCAATCTTTGTGCATAGTAGCATGCTTCACATACGGGAAGAAAATGAGCATGAGATTTCTTGGATGAGGCTGAAGGATAGAAAAGGAACAGGAAAGCGGTGTGGTGGAACTGATTGGAGTACAAATTCATATATGCAAACAAGCTTGTTCTCAACTGACTTGCAATTAGTTGGGATAGCTTCTATTTCAGAGAATGGTTCATTGGTTGGGAAGAGGTAGAGCAGTATCTTGTATTTGCACCCCACTCCCCAACCTGGATTTTTGTGTTTTAAGGAACACAGGGAACAAATGAAGTTCTTGCTTAAAAACATTTGTAATTTAGTTTTGTAATCAATAGAAACAAAAACCTTAAAATCTATAAGAATCAGAGCTGGTCTGGTGCCATAAGAACCATGCATCAGTATCTGATATGTTTTATATGTGTCCTATTATTGTCCACAAAGCAAAACAGAGAAGTTGGGCGGAATCTCTGCCCTTTGTCTTACTGCAGTTATACAGGACCTTGGTGAGACCACATCTGGAGTATTGTGTGCAGTTTTGGTCTCCTTATCTGAGGAAGGATGTTCTTGCCGTGGAGAAAGTGCAAAGGCGATTTACTAGGCTGATTCCTGGGATGGCAGGATTGACATATGAGGAGAGATTGGGTCGACTGGGTCTATATTCACTAGAGTTTAGGAGAATGAGGGGGGATCTCATAGAAACCTATAAAATTCTAACAGGACTATACTGGCTAGATGCAGGGAGGATGTTCCCGATGGCTGGGGAGTCCAGAACCAGGGGTCACAGTCTCAGGATACGGGGTATGCCATTTAGAACCGAGATGAGGAGAAATTTCTTCACTCAGAGGGTGGTAAACCTGTGGCATTTTCTACCACAGAAGGCAGTGGAAGCCAAGTCATTAAATATATTCAAGGACATAGATATATTAATGCCAAAGTGATCAAGGGATATGGGGTAAAAAGTGGGAACAGGGTACTGAATTAGGCGATCAGCCATGATCTTTTTTGAATGGCGGAGCAGGCCCGAAGGGCCGAATGGCCTACCGCTCCTATTTTTCTATGTTTGAAAAATTTCAGACATCAGGACCATTTCAGGGTCCTGACCCTGCACAGGTCAGAGGTTCGCTGACAGCTAGAAGCCTGCGGCAGGCAATCAATTGGCAGGCTGCCTTCGCGTTCATCATCCAATTAAGGAGAGTAGGCGGATTCCCGAGGCGGGACGCTCAATCAGAAGGCCCCCGGCACTGGACGGCTGGCAGCCCCATTGGGAGAGATGGGCACTGCTTGCGGTCGCCTCAAATGGAGGCGCTCTCCGAAGCATGATGTAAATTTAAAAATAAAAAATGCCCCCAGCTGTTCGGGCCATCAACGTGGAGGAGGATCCTCTCCACAGGATTGTATCTGGCCGCGGCTGTGGCCTTCTCATCCCAGCAGTTCCATGATTGAGAAATCTGGGAGGCTGCCTCCAGGTAGCTGCTGGTGGGGTGAGTGGGGGGTGCAGGGTCCTTCTGACTTCAGGAAGATGCCAACGGTTCTGGAAATGGCACCTAAGTGAGGCTTTACTTGCCCTAATTGGCTGCCCGCCTGCGTGGAGCGGGTTGCCAGTTCCCGTGGCAGCCCGCCTCCAGCAGGATTGAATGGAGGTGCGAATGCGTCGGGGAACTGACCCGAAGCACAAGTTTCAAATTTTGGTCCTGGATCTGCTTCCAAGCCCACCTCCACAGGGCCGGGAAGATTCTAACCACTGAGTCTCCTACCATTCCTATGCAACCTGTTTTATTTCTCTTGATGGATGCTGATGGACATGCGGGGCTGAATATTACCGGCCCCTCGCGCCGTGAGTCATGGCGCTGGGACTGGTAAAATTGTGCGGGGAGAGGCCCGCCTCGACCCGCGACGTCGAGAAGGGCCCGCTGCATATCACCTGGTGGCAGGCCCTTCATCTGCATATTCAAATGAACCTAAATTAGATGCTAATAAACTTTCCTGCAGGCAGCAGACGTCCCACGCCGATTTTATTAACTCCGAACACAGCTTGTGCGCCTTCGGAACTCCGTACGGAGTTCTGAGGTGAGAACCTGGTGGGGGGGAGGAATAAAATTCTCAGGGCGAGAGGGCAGGAGGGGTGGAGGAGCGGGGAAAAACCTTTTCATTGGCTTTGGGGATGGTGGGAAGGGGTTGAAGGGCAAAGAGTGCAAAGTTTGGGGTTTAAAGTTCGGGACTGTCAAGAATTTTTTTTGGGGGGGAAAGGGAAATAAATTTATTGTGTGATCATTGAGGGGGGTTGGAAGTGGCACTTTGATGTAAAATTTACTGTTTTTATTAAAAGTTAAAGTCCTGGTCCCTTTAAAAATTAAAATCTCTGCTAAGGGCTTAAAGCCCTTTAAAAATGGAGCTGGCTCCTGCATAGTGGCGCCCGATGCCATCGCCAGGGATGCGGCGGCCTCCCCCTACACATCAGGGGCGGCCACTCTGCACCCACTATTTAAATAAGCCCCCGTGCGTAATATCGCAGGGGCTTCTCGGCGGCCCTTCCGTGTCGGAAGGCCGCTGAGGATGAAAGTGCGCGTCCAAGGAGCACGGTGCACAAATAAAATTCAGGCCACTGTGTGTTTTCAGCATAGTATGCTTTTGTTTCTGCACAGTTCATCTTTACAAGTTATTCATAGTTCTATGCTATGCTTTTTTAAATCTTGGTTTTACACAAGCCTTCTTTGGCTAACTATTACAGTATTTTAAATCCCTCCCCCCTCCCCATTTCCATACATCTCCATGTGGGACATCCCAACACCTCATCCAGCTGTAATCTTCCCTGTTGGTTCTGTTTTCTCTATGTTCCCCCACCCCCCCACCCCACTCCACCCCCAACCCTCCACCCATCAATAAGGCTTGAGACAGATGCTGAGGTTCAAGTGAAAACATTTGTACTCTCAGCCTGTTTTGTTCAGCAAGAAAAAGAAGGTAAGAAATGAGCAAGGAATGAAAAAAACTGAGCATAATTTTATGAAAATAACCCATTCATGTACATCTAAAAGATAAAAATAAAAACTGAACAGAGGAGGGCATACTTTTAATTTTAAAATAATCTTAACTCTGATTTCTTTCTGATTATTTTGCAACTTAATTTTTCTGCAAGTGCTAGGTTTTTATATCAGTGACACTTGAACCCTGTGAAGTCAATAGGAATAGGAAATGCACAGTGAAATAAGCGAAAGCTGACTGGAAAGGGCTCTGTTTAAACTGGTTTCCATTTGGATGTCAGATTTTATATTAGTATTCAACCTTCCAGAGTGCTGGAGGATAACAGTAATTTTCAGAAATCTGCACTCCAGCCATTTTAAGAGTTGTGCGCTGAGTCGTGGCATGGTCTCTCTTTCATTACCCTAAGCAGATTCTGTTCATAGCCTAAGGAGGGGGAGATGATCAACCTGAAACAAGACAGTTCCCAGAGGGTAAGGGATAAATGTGGCCCAGTCCATCCTCAGTGCTCTCATAAATGCTACATCTGAGGCATAGAAATACTGAGGGAGTGCTGCACTGTCAGAGGTGCCATCTTTCAGATAATGTGTTAAACTGAGGTTCCCTCTGCCCTGTCAGATGAACATAAAAGATCCCACTGCACAATTTCGAAGAAGAGGAGGGGAGTTATCCCCAGCATCTTGGCCAACGTTTATCCCTTGTTCAACATCACAAATACAAATTATCTGGTCATTATCACATTACTATGTGGGACCTGGCTATGTGCAAATTGGCTGTTGCATTTCCTTCATTGCAACAGTGACTACACTTCAAAAAGTACTTCATTGGCTATAAAGTGTATTAGGATGTGCTGAGGTTGTGAAAGACGCTTTGCAAATGCACGTCTTTTTCTCCAGTTGTAGGTTGCAACAATGAGCACAGCAATATATTTCTTATACTGTAGTATATTCTGAAAAAGTATTTAAGACATTGAACTATTCCAAATTTGATATAAAGCCTTACTGCAGTCCTTAAATAGTTAATTGGGTGCAGTTATTAAAAAGTTCAGTCAACATTCCAGATTTTAATATTTTGTGGCGTATATGTACTGAGGTTTATTATTAAACCACGGCTACTTCAACATCAGCAGCATTACCATCCCATCATTTTAATTATTCTGAGTAGAGCTCAAACATAAATGCAATATGTTCAATGTTTTTCTTCCATTTGATTTTTGACCTGCAATTGGGAAAATTTCAAAGTATATAAATATTTACAATTAATGTGAACTGTTAGAAATTTTTCCTCACAAAATCCCAAGTTTGCAATTTGCAAAGATGTGATTTTACCAAGATTCTGCTGAATAGGATTTTCAAATTTTTCTAAATCTAAAATGTACTTTTTGATATTAGCATACAAATGCTTAATATGTTGTTAGCCCTGTTAACTTAAGTGTTAAATCTTTAAAGCCTCTATTGAAAGGGAAGACAGAGGAATGTTGAGCAAGTACACTGAGCAGCTGCAGTTTAAAACTGCAGTCGTTTCTAGTCTGTAAATATGAGTGATGCGTATTGTGCATGAGGTGAAATTCCTCTTACAAAATTAAGTTGATATTTTTCAAAATGAAAGCCAGTTGCTGAGTGCCGTCATAAATTCCATACTCATACAAGCTTATTTGCATAGCACAATTTATCCCTATGCCATTTTATCTTTTACAAATTGTGAACCAGAATGTTATTGTGCAATGAAATTGAACAGGACTAATCAGCCTCTTATCATATCCTTTTTTTTCAATTTTTTTTGTTAAATGGTTTCTTTTAATTTGTGCTTTTGCGGTAAGGTTTCTTCAGTATTTTTCTGTCAAAATATTTTCAGTAACACACTCTCACCTTCATTGTTCACACATTTAAAAAAAAAAGCTGTGGTCCTTTAAGGAAAAAGTAATCTACAAGCAGATGTGCTGCTAAATCTACAGGCTTCTGTCAACCATATGGCAACTTAAAGAAAGATGGTTAGAGCGTCTGGATTAGCAAAGAGTCAGAATGGAGAGCCATGTGTCGTTTTGGTGCAGGCAGTTGTTTTAGCTCTCCGCAAAAGGCTTCAGGAGATTGTGTAATGGAACAAATGGCATTCGTAGCTATAACAGCCTTACCGCTGCTGGAGAGGCAACCAGCCCGAGGCGGGTACTGCTTCATCTGGTTCTGTTTTTTTTTACCTAAAAGAAAGCTACAGGGAAACTTTGAAATGTTCAAGAATTTGGATCCAAACTTTTGTCTGCTTACCCAAATGCTGCTGAACAGAAACATTGCAGCAAGAGGAATTCTTCTGTATAAAGTTATAGTCACATTTTGTGCCTAGCTAGATTCAGTGACCAAACCTGAAATCACCACACATTTTATTGTTGAAGAGCTTTAATGCTTAAATTATTAGGGTAGTGTGGTAAAATATTTCCATTTTTTGGATTCCATTTTATTTTCATGATATCCTAGGTTTTAATGTATTTATGTGATGCTGACATATTCATGAGGATTTTAATTTTATGGATTTCATTTTTCTCCCATGAAATTATAGGTCCACAAATATAGAGAGCTTTGCAGTAGCTTTGTACCTCTCCTATTAATTTGAGCCTTTATGTAATGGTCTTTATTATTAGTAAAGCCTTATTGGTTTATTTGAATTTCTACTGTGATTTCAAAATGTCATAAGTGAAGAACATGAAAGCTATGTTCCCAGCCTCCCCTCTACTTCTTTTGTGCCTTTCGTGCTCCACTTCCAGCAGATGCAGTTTGTCCATATAAAAGATAGAAATCGGTCAAATTCTATCTGCTCAAAAACCAGTATATTAAAAGTTACTTTAAACTGGACATGATTATTGGTCTGGCTGGACACACCAGTAACACGTGCATTGCTTTTCTGTACAAAAATCAATAATTATCCCTGGACTTCGACTCTTCCCCACTCTACTCAACTCATTCGCCCACCCACATAGTTCCCTAGCTATCCCCTGCTGCTCCTCCCAATTTTGACCACTTCCCCCACACCCCCACCATCCTTGAATAGGCAGTTTGGTTTCCTCGCAACTCTGACTCTTCCTGATTCCCCGTCCCTGAATCTCCACGACTCTACATTGGTAGAAGATAGTGTTAAAGGACGGCCATTTATAGCAGGCATAATAGTGCTGCGCCAGTTAGTCTGTTAATGGTTTGCAGTGTACATGTTTGGATGTTTGAGTATGTCTGTATGGCCAAACTGTTAAATGTTTCTGATCAAGGTAACAGTCTCACCAAGTTCTGGAAGTATTTCTGGTGATTGTATTAATATGTCCGCCTATACCACGCACATACAGTTGTTTTCTTTCAAATTAGGCAGAAGGTAACATATTTGTGAAACAATACTTCAAATAGTTTGACTGAATTAGATCAAATAACTAGTATTTTTTTTGTAATGTTTTAAGAATGTTTTTCTAACCTTTTATTTCCAGATATTTTGTGAAGCTAATTCCATCCAAGTAAAATTTTGTAGAAGAAGATTTTATTTTTGAGAAACTTTTCACACACTCTTGGTGTTAACCCTTAGCAGACTGCCGTGAAAATGGAATGTTTTTTCCCTGATCATTCAGTGGCTAAATGCACCACCTGGTGTGACACTGAGCCAAACACGTTAGAAGATCCCAGGTTCAATCCCTGGAATGAAATGGTTTGCCAATTTTAGCTGGGGAGCCTTTACGTTTGGCCTCGTATAATCGCTTAACTAGGGAAGGCAGAAACTGGCCAAGGCTCCTACTCCTGATCTCAGTCCAACTCAGCTGTACTCTGGTGGAGAACAGGATGGGTCTCGGCTGACTCGAACCGCCCCCTACAGTTCAACAGGCTGCTGACACTCACATGAAGTGTGACTGCATAAGACACCTGTCCAGCATCAGTCACCACATTCAGAAGATAGAGAAGGAAATTGAAGGGCAATGTAAAGCAAAAAAATCATGGCTTTCTTTGGGAGCAGCTCAATTGATAATATTTATCGACCATGTTACACAACTGTATAAAACGTAATTTCCGGAAACAATGGGCTGGTTTTCAAAGGGCTGTGGAGGCGGGAGGGCCTGAAATTTCCCACTACCAGCCCGCCTGCCAGTTTGCCAGTATTTTCCTGCCTTTGGGCCATTTTTGAACATGCTGGATCGGGGCGGGGTGGTGATGACTATGCCCAAGCAAGCAGTGAGTAGCCAATTAGGCAGTCTAAAGGGCCTATTAAAGCCACTCTACTGGAATTTTTCAGTAGGTATGCAGGCCCCCCGCTGAAGCTGAAACCCGGCCCAGGGATGGCCTCCTGGCAGCAGACTGGGGGCCTGCACTCCATCCTAAATGTAACTCCGCCCTCATCCCCCCACCCTTCCGCAGTCACAATTTGCAGACGGCCACAGTTGTGGCAGTTGGCCGTCCTGTAAAGGGATCCCCCTCCATGATGGCAGCTGTGGCATCTTTTTAATTTTATTTCCTTTAAGTGCCCATCCAATTTCCTTCTGCATACAAAATTAAATATCAAAGAAACAAAAGACTTCTTTCAAAATGGATAACAAAGAACAACACTAAGATCACATTTTCAGGGTTATACATTATTCAGGTGCTTATCGTCTGATGTGTTGCATTTTCTTCCTACATTATCTTCAAGGAAAAGGGTTGTTAGCAAATGCATTCAACAATAGTAGATATTATAACGGGTGTGTTATGGTGCTGATTCACGAGCTTACTGTGCCGTGGAGTGATAACACACAGGTTTCTAGCTGTGATTTCCCTGCCCAGTAAGTTCCTGATCTCAGCTGAGCTGTGACATCAGAGGCCAGGTGCCTCCCTGCAAGCAGGGAGAAGGCAAAGGGTCCAAGTTTACTTGGGCTGCTCGTTACACAACTTCTGGTAGCTGGAATAGTCAGTGGTAGTCAGAAGCCTGTGACCTTTCCCCTGACCCCTCTACACCCACTTCCCAGATTTCACTGATCAGGGAATGGGGAGCCTAGGGTACTCCCAAGCGAGGCAGGAAGTAATTTGCAAAAATGAAGGGTGAAGTATGTCTTATTGTTTATGACATATGTAACAACATGGATAACAAAGCAAGGAATTGCAAGTACGGAAAGCTGAGCTAAAAACAGAAAATGCTGATGATGCACCACAGGATCACTAGCATCTAAAAAGAGAAGGTACCTTTTCAGGGTAGAGCATTTTCTCTTTTGAGATGCTGGCAGATTTGCTGTATACTTCTAATATTATCTGTTTATGTGCAGCTGTATGGCTGTATTTGGTTATGTTGTAGTGACAGAAATTACTTGAGTGTTGAGAGACCTGAGATTACACTGGGGACACCAGTGTACTAAGACTTAACACTTTCATCTCGCGTTCCTTTCTTCAATTTCAGCAAAGATGTTAACCTGTTTTAGAATACATGGTTCACTGCCTCCATTAAAATAGCAGAGCAAGGGATTTTCAGCAAAAGTGTTTAGCTCTCACACCCTAGTATTAAATGAGAGGCTGAGGTTTTTCACTTTAGCCGTTATTTTCAATGTTCAGAGATTTTTGATGCTGAAGTGCAAGGAATTAGTCTGAGGAAATGTATTTTTATAAAAATCAGTACAAGCTGGACTTGATAAACCTAATTATGAATGCTGTTGAAATCTCAGATAAAAATATAGAGCTCCATCTGTTTCGGTAGAGATTTTTGAACAGCATGAAACATAGCAAAAACAGCATTTTTAGCAGATGCAGGTCAGAATTCAGTGTTCAAGTAAGTAAGTCGTCTATTATAATACAATAGCAGCAACTAGGAGGATTTGAAAAAAAATCTCTGAGCCAGGAAAATTTGGTTATACTTTTTGTTGAGAAAGCTCATACAACACATAGAAATGTAGCTGAAAGGAAAGGACCATTATAGTCCACCAGATCTGGAAAATATCATATCCTATCACTCATTTCCCTCAATCGTCTCCCTCACTAAGCCTCCATATGAAGGACTGTGTCTCTTGTTAAAACCCCACTATAAAAAATCCACAAAAGCAATTATGGAATGAACATAACTTTTATGCAATTTAAGATTGGAGATTAATGTTTACTTACCCAATTCATGACCCTCGAGGTAACTCTTAAGAAAAATGACAGAGAAATATTTTTATCTGATTACAAATCTATGGTGACCACTGCTGTGACTATAGGGGGAGCTGAATCCAATAGGCCGAACCACATTATAAAAGAGTTTGCAACAACAGTTTTCTTGTACAGGGAAATAATAAATATCTGACATACAACAGTATATTGGCAGAGAAAGTCAGGGTACCAGTGCACTTTGGAGATGGTGCGATAGGGGTTTGCATCTGCGGTTTACCACGTTGTCATTTCCAATTTTACCCATCCCTCTGAGAGCTTCAGAGTGAAGGCAGAACTACCCAAGGCTGTTTCTGACGTATTTTAGTGACCTGCGGAGTGGGACATTAGCAGAAAGCTAGGCGACTAGGTAGCTGGTCTGCCTTGTCAACCAGCAGTCAGTGCATAGACTGGGACAGGGACCTGAAAACAGAAGAACAGTTGAAATTGAGAAATGGCTTGTATATAGGGAGTGTGGAGGATGTAGAGGAAAATTTGGACCAGAGCACTGACAAACACAACAGATATTTTCTTCTCTAAAGAAATAAAAGAGTGAAAGGTTGCAGATTATTATCTCCCTCTTCAAAATGTATAGCCTGTAATTGTTTGTTTAAAACATTGTAAAGCTGTAAATATATAATTTTGGTCTGAACCATATGAGCAAGGAAGGTGTGGGGTGTAATGCCTAATGAGTATTGAGTTATCTGATCTCAGGATAGCACACCTCTGTTAAGGAGTGTAAAATCACCATGGCTTCCAGTCTGATTGCTGCACAGCAGTCCCTACTGGAAATGCACATGTGTGGACAATAGGTGATGATCGGGCTCGTCTCTGATGACCTCCATAGTCTAGAAGCATGCCATCATTCAACATTCACATAAATAATTTCCATTTGGACAACTTAGGGTGACCATGGAATCAATGAGGAATTCAATCCCTTCAGGAGGAGGGGAAATTTATACACCTGGAAAAAAAAGCATTTACAAAAAACAATTCTGCTAACATTTTAGAACACATTAAATTTCAAGGAAATTTAATCCATACTCCTCCCTTAAAAAGACAAAAATGCACAAAAGTGAAGCGTAAGCTGCAAGACATCAATCAGAAGCAGGGCCCACATCTCCATAATTGAACTGACCTGAGTACATCATTGCACAGGAGCGTAATTGAAGGAATGTATTTTTTAGTATTTATGCATTTAAGCTCCACCAAATGGTTGGAAGTCTCAAAGTTCCTGATTCACAACTATACCAAAAGGAATAAAATTGGGAGAGAAATGGTGAAAGCAGTTTGTGTCTCTATTGAGACAGAAGCAAATCCCATCACATTCCAGGGCAGCACTACAAGCACTTGCTTTGTGCATCCCTTGTTCACCCTAGAGCCTTTCAGTAATTTTTCTACCATGAGGAGTCATGAGTGCATAGTTCCCACGATTAATGTAGAAACGATGTCACTTTACATAACATTACACTGGCACTCGGAGCTCAGCTGTCGCACTCTAACTTCCTCCAGGTAGCAGTGTAAGTGTCTAAAGCGGTGTGATATTTAACAAGAATTATATGGGTGGAAGTACTTCTGATTTATAAGTGTTTTCTAAGCATTCTTTAAAAACACAAAAATAAGGGGATTATTTCTCCAACCTGGAAGAACAATTTCCATCTTTTATACGAGGACAAAGCCCACTTATGTGTGTCGTGATGTGTGTCTTGGGTCTGCCGTCTGCACTCTTCGTTATGTCAAACAGGAATCCACAACTTTGCTGCTCTTGGATGTCAACTAAAAAACTTAAAACTAAAGTTTTAAAGAAACAGTAGCAACTGAGGCTTAAGTTGAAGTTTCTCCTCTTGGGGAGGGAATATTGGATTTTTTTTCCCCCTGGGGAACAGCTCAAAGAAATTTCAGGTCTCCCAGAAATTCTGATAACACAGACATTTCTGTGTGCAGGAGAAAAATCTCCTTAATTCTTTTCTGCACAAGGATAACTATCCAACCTCTACTATTGGCTTACATCAGTCCTTTTTGTAGAGATGTGAGAAATTCAGAGCTGTGTGGTCCAGAAAAACAATATTCAATATTCAACCCAATGCCATATTTGGAAACTAAAGGGATGGGCTAAATGCCTTTGATACTTGATTTTTCTTATGTTTTTCTTTCCTTACTAAGCCATTGCTAGTGCAGTATTCTCCTTACAAAAGATAACCCTAGGACTGGCCAGATGGGTTGTTGTGATCTCTTCCAGCCCTGTGTATTCCTATGTAATGCTACGCCAATCCCCATCCACCCCCACCCTCTTCCGCCTGGCTGAACATGTCACATTGAGCAACTTCTCCTTCAACTCCACTTACTTCCTCCAAATAAAAGGTGTTGCTATGGGTCCTAACTATGCTTGCCTTTTGTGGAATATGTGGAACATTCTTTATTCAAGTCCTACTCGGGCTCCCTCCCTCGCCTCTTTTTCTGGTACGTTGATAACTGTATCAGTGCCATTTCCTGTTGTCGCCCTGAACTGGAAAATTTCATTGACTTTGCTTCCAATTTCCACCTTTCTCTAGCCTTCAGATGGTCTATCTCTGATTCTTCCCTTCCCTTCCTCACTTCTCTATCTCCATTTCTGGTGATAGGCTATCACCAATATTCAATATTCAATGACTCCCACAGCTACCTTGACGACACTTCCTCACACCCAGCTTCCTGTAAGGACTTTATTCCATTCTTCCATCTCTGACGCATCTGTTCAGACGATGCATTCTTCCATATAAGCGCTTCCTTTTTCTTGAACCGAGGATTCCACCTCACCATGGTTGATGGGGCCTTTGAGCATGTCCATTCTATTCCATGCACTTCAGCTATCGCCCCTTTTCCCTCCCTCCAAGAACCATGATAGGGTTCCCCTTGTCCTCAGCTTCCATCAGATCATCCTCCATCATTTCCGCCACATCCAGCATGATGCCACCACCAAATACATCTTCCCTGTTACGTCTTCTTGTTATTTTCTGGTTCCCAGATGTTGGAAATAATCACACTTTAAACTTGGAAAGGCTTGAGCTTTTCATTTATTTGTTCAACCACCATGCTGCCTGCTGTAGGACTGGTGAAACTGGTTTTGTGTTACATATCCCATGCCGTGAATGTGGCTCTACTGGAACACTTACACATAACAACTAGTTCCTAGTACTTTACAGATACTTTAACAATCTATAACATCCCTCTTTTTTTAAAACATAGTGCCCCTATATCAATATAACTGTCAATATAACTAAAGAAGATTATCAACTGACTTTTGGAAATAATCTGAACCCCTTTTTAGAGTATTTTATAGCGTGTATTCTTTTTCTAAACAATAATGTTCACGGTATTAGTTGGGTGGTAAGATGTTGTGCCTCCATCTTGTAGATTTGACATTTGTTTCTCTCAGTGGTGAGTTGGCACGCTATACAGGCGCTGTTGTGTCACTTGCTGGTCATGTTGTTAATGTTGTCTCGCTGGATAGTGATGTTTCCGGTGTTGTTGATGGTCTTTTCTGTTGTTCCAACTCAGCAGTAGGTCGAATATGGATTCTGTTCCTTCTCATTTGGTTTCAGTCTCAGTAATACATGACCTTGGGGTCTCAGCTTCACCAACAACTTTTGCTGGGCTCCAGGCTTTCATGATTGAATCCTGTACATGTACAGTTTGTCCTTTCAACAGCTCGGGTAGGGATTTAGCATACTTATTGAAGTGTTGCTCTCCTCTTACCTGCGCTTCAGTGAGTTGTTGTCTCACTTCCTCCTGGTCACTTGAAGGATGTATTTTGCTTGGCAGAGTTGTCTTATATTTTCTTCCATTCAACAGCTCTGCAGGTGATTTCATGTCAGCCTTGAGAGGTGTGGATCGGAGTGACAATAAGGCCAGGTTTGGGTCTTCCTTCGTCTCTTGTCATTTCACAAGTGTTCTTTTGACCTTCTGGATGTGTCTTTCAATAAATCCGTGTCCCTGTGGGTAGTGTGGTGATGAGGTGATGGTGTTGAACCTACACTGGTCAGCGAATTCCTTAAATTCTCTGGATGTAAATTGGGTGCCATTGTCACATAGTAACCTGTCTTTCGATGCAGAAATTAACAAGCGCATGGGAAAGACTTCCACTGCTATGTCCAGACTGGCCAAGAAAGTGTGCGAAAATGGCGCACTGACACGGATCACAAAAGTTCGAGTGTTTCAAGCCTGGGTCCTCAGTACCTTGCTCTACGGCAGCGAGGCCTGGACAACGTATGTCAGCCAAGAGCGATGTCTCAATTCATTCCATCTTCGCTGCCTCCGGAGAATCCTTGGCATCAGGTGGCAGGACTGTATCTCCAACACAGAAGTCCTCGAGGCAGCCAACATCCCCAGCTTATACACCCTACTGAGTCAGCGGCGCTTGAGATGGCTTGGCCATGTGAGCCGCATGGAAGATGGCAGGATCCCCAAGGACACATTGTACAGCGAGCTCGCCACTGGTAACAGACCCACCGGCCGTCCATGTCTCCGCTTTAAAGATGTCTGCAAACGCGACATGAAGTCCTGTGTCATTGATCACAAGTCGTGGGAGTCAGTTGCCAGCGATCGCCAGAGCTGGCGGGCAGCCATAAAGGCGGGGCTAAAGTGTGGTGAGTCGAAGAGACTTAGCAGATGGCAGGAAAAAAGACAGAAGCGCAAGGGGAGAGCCAACTGTGTAACAGCCCCGACAAACAATTTTATCTGCAGCACCTGTGGAAGAGTCTGTCACTCCAGTATTGGCCTTTATAGCCACTCCAGGCGCTGCTCCACAAACCACTGACCACCTCCAGGCACTTGCCCATTGTCTCCCGAGCCAAGGAGGCCAAAAAAGAAGAACCTTTCAGGAATCCCTTGCCTAGTGAACAGAACTCGTACTGCTGAGATAATTGTGGCTCTCAAGTCTTTCACCTTCCGGATAAAAGGGAACTTTGAGTCATAGTCTGTGACTATGAGATACCATTCTTGATTGTGCATGAATAAATCGACTCCTAGAGTATGCCATGGTCTGGGTGGTACTTCAGTAGCTATCAGCTCTTCTTTTTGCTGTGTGTTTCTGTACTTCTGGCATACATTGCATATAGACACCATATTATCGATATCTTTGTATATGCCTATCCAGTACACAGCTGATCTGGCTCTGAGCTTACATTTCACCATTCCCATGTGGCCTTCGTGTATCCTTTGGAGAAGTTTTTCCTGCATTGTTTTGGGTATGATTATTCTGGATCCGGCCAGCAGAACACCACCTTCTAGTGAGATGTCATCTCTGAAAGACCAGTACTGCCGTATTGCTGGCTGTGTGTGCTGTATCCTATCAGGCCATCCCTGGATCACTTGCTGAGATAGCATCTGTAACTCCTCATATTTGCTGGTCTCATCTCTAATTTGACTCCGTTTCGGTGGTGTTACATTCACTAGGTGATGAATCTTTCTACCTAGGGATCTTCTGTCTCGTGTTTCTCCTGGTGACAACCAAGATAGGGTGTTTGCCAGCACCATTTCTCTTCCTGGCTTATATTTCAGAGTGAAATCGTAACTCTGAAGCCTCGAGAGTTACCTCTGCTGTCTTGCAGGTGCTTTACATAGATTTTTCATGTAAATCTGCTTCAGTGGATGATGATCACTCTCCACTATGGAACTTTCTCCCATAGAGATATGTGTGGAACTTCTCACATCCATACACGACTGCCAAAAGCTCTCTCTCTATGTTGGCGTATCTTGTCTCAGCTGATGTTAGAGCTTTGGATGCAAATGCTATTGGCTTTCCCTCTTGTACTCGGGCTGCTCCCAGTCCTTTTGTGGAAGCATCTACCTGCAAAGTGACTAGTTTCTTTCTGCTGTAGTATGACAGACTTGTCTCCTTGTGTACTACCTTTTTGAGTTTGTTGAAACTCCTGTCATGTGACTCTGATCTGTACTCTACATCTTCTTTCATTGGCTCCCGCAGGTTTGCTGTGTGTTCCGACGTGCGGAATAAAGGAACTCATGTATTGTATCAAACCAAGGAAACTTCTCAACTCTCTCTTATCTCTTCGGGCTTCCATCCCAGAGATGGCTGAGATTCTTTCAGGACTTGGCTTGACTCCGTCAGGTGTGTATACCATTTGGAAGAACTCGCATTCTGTCACTTTCACAATGCATTTGTCTGCGTTTAGCTTAATCCCAGCTTTCCTGGTTCTCTCCATGGCTTCATGTAGATGGCTGTCATGATTTTTTCCATCTACACCATATACAAAGAACAACGAACAAAGAAAATTACAGCACAGGAACAACCCCTTCGGCCCTCCAAGCCTGCGCCGATCCAGATCCTCTATCTAAACCTGTCGCCCATTTTCTAAGGGTCTGTATCTCTTTGCTTCCTGTTCATGTATCTGTCTAGATACATCTTAAAAGACGCTATCGTGCCCGCGTCTACCACCTCCGCTGGCAACGCGTTCCAGGCACCCACCACCCTCTGCGTAAAGAACTTTCCGCGCATATCCCCCCTAAACTTTTCCCCTCTCACTTTGAACTCGTGACCCCGAGTAATTGAATCCCCCACTCTGAGGAAAAAGCTTCTTGCTATCCACCCTGTCTATACCTCTCATGATTTTGTACACCTCATTCAGGTCCCCCCTCAACCTCCCGTCTTTCTAATGAAAATAATCCTAATCTACTCAACCTCTCTTCATAGCTAGCGCCCTCCATACCAGGCAACATCCTGGTGAACCTCCTCTGCACCCTCTCCAAAGCATCTACATCCTCTTGGTAATGTGGCGACCAGAACTGCACGCAGTATTCCAAATGTGGCCGAACCAAAGTCCTATACAACTGTAACATGACCTGCCAACTCTTGTACTCAATACCCCGTCCGA
The DNA here is from genome assembly GCF_036365525.1 of Heterodontus francisci. Classification (NCBI taxonomy): domain Eukaryota; kingdom Metazoa; phylum Chordata; class Chondrichthyes; order Heterodontiformes; family Heterodontidae; genus Heterodontus; species Heterodontus francisci. Next base: position 108,723,325 of record NC_090383.1, read on the forward strand.
TGAAGGAAAGCATGCCGTATGCCTTCTTGACCACTCTGTTGACCTGCATTGCCACCTTCAGGGAACAATGGACCTGAACACCCAAATCTCTCTGTACATCAATTTTCCCCAGGACTTTTCCATTTATTGTATAGTTCACTCTTGAATTGGATCTTCCAAAATGCATCACCTCGCATTTGCCCGGATTGAACTCCATCTGCCATTTCTCTGCCCAACTCTCCAATCTATCTATATTCTGCTGTATTCTCTGACAGTCCCCTTCACTATCTGCTACTCTACCAATCTTAGTGTCGTCTGCAAACTTGCTAATCAGACCACCTATACTTTCCTCCAAATCATTTATGTATATCACAAACAACAGTGGTCCCAGCATGGATCCCTGTGGAACACCACTGGTCACATGTCTCCATTTTGAGAAACTCCCTTCCACTGCTACTCTCTGTCTCCTGTTGCCCAGCCAGTTCTTTATCCATCTAGCTAGTACACCCTGGACCCCATGCGACTTCACTTTCTCCATCAGCCTACCATGGGGAACCTTATCAAACACCTTACTGAAGTCCATGTATATGACATCTACAGCCCTTCCCTCATCAATCAACTTTGTCACTTCCTCAAAGAATTCTATTAAGTTGGTAAGACATGACCTTCCCTGCACAAAACCATGTTGCCTATCACTGATAAGCCCATTTTCTTCCAAATGGGAATAGATCCTATCCCTCAGTATCTTCTCCAGCAGCTTCCCTACCAGTGACGTCAGGCTCACCGGTCTATAATTACCTGGATTATCCCTGCTACCCTTCTTAAACAAGGGGACAACATTAGCAATTCTCCAGTCCTCCGGGACCTCACCCGTGTTTAAGGATGCTGCAAAGATATCTGTTAAGGCCCCAGCTATTTCCTGTCTCGCTTCCCTTAGTAACCTGGGATAGATCCCATCCGGACCTGGGGACTTGTCCACCTTAATGCCTTTTAGAATACCCAACACTTCCTCCCTCCTTATGCCGACTTGACCTAGAATAATCAAACATCTATCCCTAACCTCAACATCCGTCATGTCCCTCTCCTCGGTGAATACCGATGCAAAGTACTCGTTTAGAATCTCACCCATTTTCTCTGACTCCACGCATAATTTTCCTCCTTTGTCCTTGAATGGGCCAATCCTTTCCCTAGTTACCCTCTTGCTCCTTATATATGAATAAAAGGCTTTGGGGTTTTCCTTAACCCTGTTTGCTAAAGATATTTCATGACCCCTTTTAGCCCTCTTAATTCCTCGTTTCAGATTGGTCCTACATTCCTGATATTCTTCCAAAGCTTTGTCTTTCTTCAGCCGTCTAGACCTTATGTATGCTTCCTTTTTCCTCTTAGCTAGTTTCACAATTTCACCTGTCATCCATGGTTCCCTAATCTTGCCATTTCTATCCTTCATTTTCACAGGAACATGTCTCTCCTGCACGCTAATCAACCTCTCTTTAAAAGCCTCCCACATATCACATGTGGATTTACCTTCAAACAGCTGCTCCCAATCTACATTCCCCAGCTCCTGCTGAATTTTGGTATAGTTGGCCTTCCCCCAATTTAGCACTCTTCCTTTAGGACCACTCTCGTCTTTGTCCATGAGTATTCTAAAACTTACGGAATTGTGATCACTATTCCCAAAGTAGTCCCCTACTGAAACTTCAACCACCTGGCCGGGCTCATTCCCCAACACCAGGTCCAGTATGGCCCCTTCCCGAGTTGGACTATTTACATACTGCTCGAGAAAACCCTCCTGGATGTTCCTTACAAATTCTGCTCCATCTAGACCTCTAACACTAAGGGAAACCCAGTCAATGTTGGGAAAATTAAAATCTCCTATCACCACCACCCTGTTGCTCCTACATCTTTCCATAATCTGTTTACATATTTGTACCTCTATCTCACGCTCGCTGTTGGGAGGCCTGTAGTACAGCCCCAACATTGTTACCGCACCCTTCCTATTTCTGAGTTCTGCCCATATTGCCTCACTGCTCGAGTCCTCCATAGTGCCCTCCTTCAGCACAGCTGTGATATCCTCTTTGACCAGTAATGCAACTCCTCCACCCCTTTTACCTCCCTCTCTATCCCGCCTGAAGCATCGATATCCTGGGATATTTAGTTGCCAATGGTGCCCTTCCCTCAACCAAGTCTCAGTAATAGCAATAACATCATACTCCCAGGTACTAATCCAAGCCCTAAGTTCATCTGCCTTACCTACTACACTTCTTGCATTAAAACAAATGCACCTCAGTCCCTTTGCGTTCATCATCTGCTCCCTGCCTACTCTTCCCCTTAGTTACGCTGACTTCATTATCTAGTTCCTTACAGGCTTTAGTTACTACCTCCTTACTGTCCACTGACCTCCTCATTTGGTTCCCATCCCCCTGCCACATTAGTTTAAACCCTCCCCAACAGCGTTAGCAAAAGCGCCCCCAAGGACATTGGTTCCAGTCCGGCCCAGGTGTAGACCCTCCAATTTGTAATACTCCCACCTCCCTCAGAACCGATCCCAATGTCCCAAAAATCTGAACCCCTCCCTCCTGCACCATCTCTCAAGCCACGCATTCATCCTGACTATTCTTTCATTTCTACTCTGACTAGCACGTGGCACTGGTAGCAATCCTGAGATTACTACCTCTGAGGTCCTACTTTTTTAACTTGGCTCCTAACTCCCTAAATTCTGCTTGTAGGACCTCATCCCATTTTTTACCTATATCATTGGTGCCTATGTGCACAACGACAACTGGCTTTCACCCTCCCCCTTCAGAATGTTCTGCAGCCGATCTGAGACATCCCTGACCCGTGCACCTGGGAGGCAACATACCATTCGGGAGCCTCGTTTTCGACCACAGAACCGCCTATCTACTCCCCTTACAATCGAATCCCCTATGACTATAGCCCTTCCACTCTTATTCCCGCCCTTCTGAACAGCAGAGCCAGCCACAGTGCCATGAACCTGGCTACTGCTGCCTTCCCCTGGTGAGCCATCTCCCTCAACAGTATCCAAAACGGCATACCTGTTTTGGAGGGAGATGACCGCAGGGGACACCTTTCTCTGCCTTTTGGTCACCCATTTCCTTTCTCCTTCAGCAATCCTAATCTGCGGTGTGACCAATTCGCTAAACGTGCTATCCACGACCTCCTCAGCATCGCGGATGCTCCAAAGTGAGTCCATCCGCAGCTCCAGAGCCATCATGCAGTCTAACAAGAGCTGCAGCTGGACACACTTCCAGCACGTGAAGGAGTCAGGGACATCAGCCGTGTCCCTGAGCTCCCACATTGAGCAAGAGGAGCATAACACGGGTCTGAGATCTCCTGCCATTTTTAATCTTAAGCTTAACTTAGTCTTAACTTAGATAAATGAAAAAGGAACAAAAAGTTTTTACCAATCACACGGAAAAAAAAAAACAAATAGAAAAAGCCTTACCTTATCTACACACCACCGAGTCCTTTTTTTTTGGTTAGAGGAGGAGGGCGGGTGGGAGACACTACAGGTGTAGTGTCTCGGGTTCAGCCCAAATATATAGGACTTACCTACCCAGCTGCCACCTCGCTCTCCCTGTCGCCGCTGCAAAAAGAAACTGCCGAAACAAAAAGGTAAGTTTATATAAGTTGTAAACTCACTTACCCAGCTGCCACCTCGCTCTCCCTGTCGCCGCTGCAAAAAGAAACTGCCGAAACAAAAAGGTAAGTTTATATAAGTTGTAAACTCACTTACCCAGCTGCCACCTCGCTCTCCCTGTCGCCGCTGCAAAAAGAAACTTATCAACACACCAGAGTCCTTTTTTTTTTGGTTAGAGGAGGAGGATGGGTGGGAGACACTACACTTGTAGTGTTTCGGGTTTAGCCACTGCCCAAATATATAGGATTTACTTACCCAGCAGTCCCCTGGTCCGCCGAAACAACGGCAATTCATTTAAGATGAAACTGACCTTCCCAGCTGCTAACTCGCTCGCACTATCCTGCTTCAGTACAAGCTGCTGCAACAAAAAGGTAAGTTATTTTAAACTGCCCAAATATATAGGATTTACTTACCCAGCAGTAGTCAAATATATCTGGATATCATCTGCTGTGCCGATTGCTCCGTTGCAACCCCTGTATGTCTTGTCTACTTTCTGTTGGAACACATCCTGGCTCACTTTGAGGCCAAAAGGTAGAGACAGGAATTTGTACCATCAAAAGCGTGTGTTGAATGTTGTCAACAATGAGGATTTTGGGACTGGCTTCACATTCCAGTAGCCATTTGTGGCATCAACCGTGCTGAAAACTTTTGCCCCTGCCAGTGGTGGTGTGATTTCTTCCAGTGTGGAAATAGGTAGTTGTCCCTCTTTATTGCTTGGTTAAGATCTTTGGGATCTAGTCAAATTCTTAGCCGTCCATTTGGCGCTTCTCGCACCACAGTAGAATTTACTCAATTTGTAAGTTCTGTGACTCTGGCAATCGCCATATTTTCTTCCATTTCTTGGAGCTCTCTTTCAAGCTTTCCTTTTAGTTCTAATGGTCCTTTACATGGGGGATGAATCACTGGTTTCATTGCTGGGTCAATAATGATGTGATGCTCAAAATCTTCAAAGCATCCAACCATCTCATCAAAACACATTTGTACCAAATCTTCTTTGCTTATGATCGGAGGGTGCTTTTCAATGGGTGTACTGTCTTCAACCCTCAGTGTCGCCTCCTTCACCTCATGGTTTACTGAGATAATCTGCAGCCCTTTGTAACTGATAACTCCAGGATAGCAGGACCATCTGTTTCAGTGAGGTAGAACATACAGTTAACATCTTTTCCTTTGTGTGTCCCTTTGATTTGGGTTGTTCCTAGCTGTCAAATCTCAGTTTTCCCCATTTGCTGTTAGCATGACATTGTTTGGTTTCAGAGCATCTTTCCTTGGACAACCATTTTCCTCCAAATTTTCCGGAAAGAGCTTCTGGTATAGTCTGAGCGAGATGATACTCTGCGCTCCAGTATCAATCTTCACCTTCAAATTTATTGTTGTGGGCTTGTTTCTCACCCTCTTCCTGATCTGAATGGTTGTGTGAATTTTCTCTGGGAACTGTCACATCCAGACACCCATAGTCATCTTCCAGGGTATGGATGTTTTGGTATCTTTCACTACTCATTTGCCCTGTTACTGTGGCTCTGGTGACTCATCCACCACCTTCTTGCCTTGTTCTGTACATCTTTTCCCAGTGATTGGTCTTTCTGCAAGCTCTGCAGATTGATCCATATGCGGGACATTTCCTTCTATCTGTCAATTAATGTGGTCGTCCACAGCTCCTGCACGTCTTTCTGTCTGTCTGGTATACAATTCTTTTGTTGTTGTTTCACTGCATCAACCCTGCTGTCTTTCTCTTGGCTTAACTGAAGGCTAGCCATTTGGGTAGTCAGTGTCTTCATCTGTCTGCACGTGGCTTCATGTGTTCTGGCAGTGTATACAGCCTGCGATATTGTGAGCTTGTCCTTTCCGATTAAAGCTTTTTGTACTTCATGATGTGCAGAACCCCAATCAGCCTTTCATCTGTGTCCTTAAATTTTCATTTTTTGGCTGCATTTTTCAATCTTGTTGCAAAATTGTCAATAGGCTCACCAATTCCTGTCTGAGGCCTTGAAATTCATATCGGTATATCCGATGATTTGATTTTGGTTGGAGGTGGGCGCTGAATTTTTCAAAAATTCTGTCTACGTTTCTGCTGTCCTCTTCACTTAGGTCTCAGCTGTTAAATAAATTTAATCCTTTATCTCCAGCCCACAAGAGGATATAGCCGACCTTCTCTTTACTAGTGCCTTGTAGGAAACTACTGAATGTCAATCTGCACTTTTGTTTAAACTTCTCAAATGCCTCTATGACATCATCAGCTTCCCAGTTCATTATGGGCTGTAGCTGTGCATGCATTCCTGTCCTGGCTGACATTTCGTTTTTGTTTTCGCATGAGTCACTCAGTTTTTCTTTCTCTCTCTCTGGCACTAATTTGGGTCATTTTTCCCTATCTAATTCTTTTATAATGTTCTAGGTTTACTCACAGACACACAATGCCACTATGTTACATCTTCCTGTTGTTTTCTAGTTCCCAGATGTTGGAAATAATCACACTTTAAAATTGGAAAGGCTTGAGCTTTTAATTTATTTGTTCAGCCATCATGCTGCTTGCTGTAGGACTGGTGAAACTGGTTTTGTGTTACATGTCCCATGACTCTCCAGTGCAGTCGTGAATGTGGTCCTACTGGAACACTTACACATAACAACTAGTTCCTAGCTAATTAGTTCCTAGCACTTTATAGATAGTATAATAACATTTCCCTCCCTTTCAGCATTCCAAAAGGGCCATTCCCCCTGCGATACCCTTGTCCTCAGTTACCCCCAACACCCTCTCCCTTTCCTACGGCACCTTTCCATACAGGTGTAGGAGATGCAACACCTGCCCTTTTACCTCCAAGGCTTCAAACACTCATTCTAGGTGAAATAGTAATTTATTTGTACTTCTTTCAATTTAGTATACGATATTTGCTGCTCACAATGTGGCCTCCTCTACATTGGAGAGACCAAACGCAGACTGGGTGTCCACTTTGTGGAACATCTTTGTTCAGTCCGCAAGCGTGACCCCGAGCTTTCAGTCACCTGACATCTTAATTCTCCACCTTACTCCCACTCTGACCATTCTGTCCGGCCTGCTGCAGTGTTCCAATGAAGCTCAACACAAGCTCGAGGAATAGCTCCTCATCTCTCGACTGGGCAACTTACAGCCTTTTGGACTCAACATTGAGTTCCACAATTTTAGATCATCGCATCTACCCCCATTTTGTTTTTGTTTTCTTTTCTAGTTTTTTCTTCTCTCTTGCTCCTCTCTTATTTCCTTTGCTTTCAGTTGGCAGCTATTCAGGATCCTGCCATTCACACCTCCTCTAGACACATCTTTTATTTCTTTACTTGTCCCATTACCAGTCCCTTTGGCCTTGCACCATGAAACCTTTTGTTATTTAATCTCTCCTGCCCTCCACCCTATTACAGACCTTCCCTTTTCTTTTTCCCACCCTCCTCCCTTTCATTTGCTCTAAACTGATTACATTTCTAACAGAATTCACAGAATTGTTACAGCACAGAAGGAGGCCATTCGGCCCATCGTGTCTGCGCTGACTCTCCGAAGGAGCAATTTACCTAGTCCCATTCCCCCGCTTTCTCCCCGTAGCCCTACATATTCTTCCTTTTCAGATAAAAATCCAATTCCCTCTAGAATGCCTCGATTGAACTTGCCTCCACCACATTTTCAGGCAGTGCATTCTAGATCTCAACCTCTTGATGCATGAAAAAGTTTTTCCCCGTGTCCCCATTGCTTTTTTTGCCAATTACCTTAAAGCTGTGCCCTCATGATCTCGATCCTTCCGCCAATCGGAACAGTTATTCCCTATCTACTCTGTCCAGACCCCGCATGATTTTGAATACCTCTATCATATCTCCTTTCAACCTTCTCTTCGAAGAAAACAGTCCCAACTTCTCCCATCCATCTACATAACTGAATTTCCTCATCCCTGGAATCATTTTTGTGCATCTTTTCTGTACTCTCCCTAATGCCTTCACACCTTTCCTAAAATGTGGTGGCCAGAACAGGACACTGTATTCGAGTGGAGGCTGAACTAGTGTTTTATAGAAGTTTAACATAACTTCCTTGCTTTTGTACTCTATGCCCTTATTAATAAAGCCTACGATGCTGTATGCTTTATTAACTGCTCTCTCCACCTGTCCTTCCACCTTCAATGTTTTGTGCACATATACATTCAGCCCCCCCCCCTTTAGAATTGTACCCTTTATTTTATATTGTCTTTCCACATTCCTCCTACCAAAATAAATCACTTCACGCTTCTATGCATTAAATTTCATCTGCCATTTGTCCGCCCATTCCACTAACCTATCTATGTCCTTTTGAAGTTTAACACTATCCTCCTCGCAGTTCACAATACTTCCAAGTTTCGTATCATCTGCAAATTTTGAAATTGTGCTCTGTACACCAAGGTCTAAGTCATTAATATATATCAGGAAGAGCAAGGATCCTAACACCGATCCACTACAAACCTTCATCCAGTTCGAAAACATCCATTAACCACCACTCTGTGTTTCCGGTCCCTCACCCGATTTCGTATCCATCTTGTTGCTGTGCCTTTTATTCCATGAGCTATAATTTTGCTCACAAGTCTGTTGTGCGGCACTTTATCAAATGCCTTTTGGAAGTCCATGTAACTTTTCCCAGTTCTAATAGTCACAGACCCTGAGATGTTAACTCAGTTTCTCTCTCCAGAGATGCTGCCAGACCTACTGAGTATTTCTATTTTTGTTTCAGATTTCCATTATCCGCAGTATTTTGCTTTTGTAATTCTGTTCTGCCCGGTCAATGGATAGAGTAATGTGGCTAGGGAGTTAATTGCCAAGAGTACATAGCCCTTGTTTACCAAATTACCACATAGCGAATTACATCATGTTACATTGGTCCAACTTTACCATCTTTAGTCTCCTTGCTGGATTCTGGATGTAAAACAAGTGGGTTCGATACTTGTTTTGTACTCGGGTGCTGTTTAATCGGGAGAATGTAGTGATCCAAAGCATCCTGTGTAAATGAGACTAGAGAAACATTTCAGCTCGGGAATCTTGTAGACTGACTGCCCACCAGTTCATTCAAATGAAAACTGATCACAATTTCCAGGATAAATCTGTATATGGGGCTACTATTCAAAATCTGGGGCTGAATTTTACAGAACCCCCGATGTCGGGCTGGAAAATGCCTCCGAGTGAGGGCCGCCATGCACCCCAACGCCGTGAGGGCCCGGCCCGATATTGCCAGCGGTGGTGAGGCCTCGTGGTGGTAAATAAATTTAATCACTGAATTAATTACCGTTAAGTTTCTGCCATCTGTCCTGGTGCGATATTTGTGCCGGTGGCTAGTACTCCTGTACCTTCAGATTCCCATCCTGGGAACTGAGGTGGAACACTGGTGGGGAGGTGGGAGGAAGTAAGTTTCTCAGTGTGGGAAGGGGGCAAGCGGGGTCAAAGTCATATTATTGGTGTAGGGGATGGTGGGAAAGGTTATAGTGTGAAGTTTATGTACTTGGGTGGGGGGGGGGGGGGGAAGGTCAGGTGGGCAAGGGAAGTGTTTGGTGGGAGGAAGAGGCAAGTAATTAATTTTATGTTTATTGGGGGTGGTGTGAGAGGGGCAATTTAAATGGATAACCTGTTCCTTTAAATATTTAAATTGAATGGTAGAGCTCGAAGTCCTTTAAAATTGGCATCATGCCTGTGCACAGGCAGCTGACAGCATTGCCTCTGCAAAATCGGGGGCGGGCGGTCTGCCCCGGCTATTTAAATGAGCCGCCGCACTGAATATTGCAGCAGCTCTGCGATGTGCAGCCCGTCCGCCATTGTTCGGGAGTATAAATTTCAGCCCCTGGTGTTTACAGGGGTTATTTTGGCCTCCTGCACCTGCACTAGTAAGTCATGCATACAGGGAGCACAGATCAAAATATTAGGAGTACTCTAGCCAATCTCCAATCTGCACTCCCTCCTTCTGAGCATGGTTCCCCTGCTGGGAATGTGGAATTACCCATTATCAGTTATCCTGATCTGACAATTAACTGTTCTTGCTTTTACTTAAAAATGCTTACGGCTACAGTATATGGAATTGATCAGTTTATTATGTCTCATCAGAGGAGGACCAATGAGAAAATATTTCCATTCAGTAAATGCTAACTAAGCACATTTATAAGCTTTAGGTGAAGTTTATGTGAAGCATTACCCATTCCAAGTTGGAAGAAAAATAAGAGTACTTGCATGCATATGGGTAGCAACTTCTCAGTGTCATCAAATGTCTCAAAGCACATCACACAAATTACTTCTCTTAATTGAAATGCAATGATTATCCTTATCTGGGCAAACTCAGCAACTCTTGTGCTCTCCTTTGGTGGAAGGGAGTGAGGAAGTTGGCCAGGAATTTCACTCTGGACCGGAAATGAATGTTGCGAAGTGAAATTTGCATTTAAAAGTTTCAGAATGAGAATGCTGCAGTAATCACCAAAATTTTGAGGAAAGCGAGTAATTATGGGCTGGATTTTACCTTGGGCGGATGGGAATTCGCCACCGACGTAAAAGTCAGTGGCAAACCCGCTTCCGCCTAGCCCGGAGATCCATCCCATATTTTACGGGTCCCCGGGTTTTAATTGTCCTGAGGTGGGACCTCCACCCACTTGAGGGAGGAGGTCCCGCCTCAATGAACTGCTGGCCAATCAGTGGACTGGCAGCTCTTAGTCCCAGCAGCGTCACCGGGAGCGGTGGCCACTACTGGGACTGCAGCCCAGCCAACGCCATGGAGTCTGGAGATGAGGTAAGTTGGGTTGTCTCACCAGGGAGAATCTGTCCTTCCCTGGTGAGGCTGGAGTGGTCGTTTGGTGGGGGTGGGGGGGTGGTGTCTTGGGCCCTGGGGGTGGGTTGGGAGGGGGGGGCCCTCAATTGGGCACCCTGTGCCCGACAGCCCCCACCCAGGGCGCTGAAAGGCCGGCAGCTATGGCTGGGGGGCCATTCACATCCCCAGCACGCCCACTTGCCCCGCCCGACCGCCATAAAGTTCACTGGGGGCGGGAGCAGGGCGGGTAGGCCTCCCAAAGCCTCCCGCTCAATTTTACGCTGCCCCCACACCACCATCCAACCCGCTGGGGCGGCATAAAATTCAGCCCAATAAGTTAGAAATAATGTAGTATCTCTGCCTGTCTCTGGTATCTGTACATTACACACATTTTGGTATTGATAGATTTGTGTTCTGTTTTATTTAATAGTGTGGGTTTCCTTGTTGATCTACTCCTTGATGTTCTGTCACTGTGACTTAATTACCCAGTTTATTATAGAATTAAAAAATCTTTGATTCTCAGCAGTTTTTTCTTTCTGCTCTATGTGGAACCTGACTTAAAGCCTTCAGTTAGCATGGGAACCACCAGATGGGGTCCTTTGACAAGGGTCAGGAGGGAAGCTGCCATTGCTGCATATAGAGGGTGGAGCTCAGGACTGTGCTTTCAGGAATAACAATACTGCTTTGTTTGACCAAGGCTAGTTATCAGCTTTTCTGTATTAAAGCCTAATTAAGATATGTGCCAGTAAAAGAAGGGCAGTTATTGTATTTGTTAGTTTAGCTGTTGGACATTGATATAATTTAATCAACCTCCTATAGTGAACTCTGCCTTGCAGAATGTCGAAATTAGGTTCTCTTCAGAAATTAAGGATGTTTAAATTATAGCTTTAACCTGTAACATTTGTGACAGTGAGTGACAACCAGAGGATATTAAAGAGCGCGACTAACCCCTTGAGTACCCAGCACGACACTGATGTGCTGCTTTATTGTCACAAAATATGTAGGAGAATGAGGTCCAGCAACTCTAGACTGCTTAAACAAATGTGAGACCAAGATGTCTGTTAGTGATATTTTCCAGAGGTGGTGAAAAGAAATTTCTTAAATCTTTGAAAATTGACAAAACATTTAGAAGGTTAAATTGTTGGCTTTTAAACAAATGGGTATTTGAAATACTATCAGGAGGACCTGCTATTCTGACATCACCTTGTACTCTTGGTCTTTACGATTATTAAAAGACTCGGTAGTGAAATATTAAATCCCAGTTTGTTTCCCTCTTAGGTCAGAAGCACGTGTCAGGTTGGTTCACTGAAATACCTTAGGGCTGAATCTTAACTCCCAAAAACATTTCAGAGGTTAAAATGCAAAAGATCTGGAACACGACGCGAGGTGGGGTGAAGGCGGGTGACTAACCCACTTGCAGGAAGCCAGTTAGTCATTTAAGTATTACAATGAGGCTGTCAGAGAGAGCACTGAAACAGGCCCTACGGCCCACCAAGTCTGTGCTGACCATCAACCACCCATTTATACTAATCCTACATTAATCCCATATCCCCTACCACCTACCTACACTAGGGGCAATTTACAATGGCCAATTTATCTATCAGCCTGCAAATCTTTAGCTGTGGGAGGAAACCGAAGCACCCGGGGCGGTCACAGGGAGAACTTGCAAGCTCCACACAGGCAGTACCCAGAACCGAACCCGGGTAGCTGGAGCTGTGAGGCTGCGGTGCTAACCACTGCACCACTGTGCCACCTTGTGTGCCTTTATTTTTAACCACAAGCGGCCAGGTTTCTTGAACAATGAGAAACCCAGCAACTTAAAGGTGGTGAGAAGGGCTGAATCCATGAGTTCAGTACCTTTATAGCACTGCTAGTGGACCAGGAGGAGTACGATTGTTTCCCTGAGGACCAATAAGCTGATCCTGTAAACCTTCATTACTTCCCACGATCTGTCTGTTCCCTCCAACCACCATGGGACCCCCACTACTGCGCTTTGACCCCTCCTTCCCCCTCCCCATCAATCAGGACCCCTCCCCCATGATCTCTCTCACTTCCCCCAATGCACCTACCTGCTTTTGTAGGCTTTGGCCTGTAAAGCAGGTTTCCTACCTGAAGTGCCTCCAGCAAGTCAACCTCACCTAAAGAACCCTGCAAAAGGGTATTTGGGAAACTTGTTCTGCTGGGTTCCTGATCTTACAACAGCCCCCCACCTCACCCGCTCAGAACTTGTTTCCAGGCTAAAATCCATGCCTTCGTCTCTTGAATCGAAAGTTTGTATTTTCAAGCTGCACCCCAGGACTTGACTGTATACTCAAGACTGACACTTGTGCAGTATTGAGGGAACAATGCTCTGTTTTCATTGCTGTCATTAGGATGAAACATTAAACCGAGACTCTGTGTGCTTTGATTGCTGCCTGTTTGTTCTGATGGACTTTCAAATAAATGCTAAACCAAGACACTATCTAAAGAATTACAGGTAATTCTCCAGGGCAACGTTCCTCCCACAACCAAAACCATCAAAGTTTGTTTATTGTGGGATCCTACTGTGTGCATAATGCCTGCCTCATTTGCCTACATGCCAAACATTTCAGAGTAATTCTTTGAATGTGAGCACTTTGAGACTTTTTTGAGAGATATAATGAGGTTTTATATGTGTAAATCTTTGTTGCCAACACAATACTAAATTATTTCAGTCCTTTCCTCCCATCCTTCACCCTCCATAAACTTTAACACATCCATATCCTAGCACGCACTAATTACCATCTATCACCCTGTCCTTGCTGATCCACACTAGCTCCTGGTCTCCCAACCCCATAAATACAAAACATGTGTTTAAATCCCTGTATGGCCTTGCCCCTCCCTATCTCTATAACATCCTTGTCCCAGACTCTCCATTTCTCTAACTCTGCTCTCCTGTTCATCTCCCCTTCCTTTCCTCTCTCCCTAAGCAGCCATGCCTTGAGCTACCTAGGTCCCGTGCTCTGGAATTTCTTCCCTAAACCCCTTGACTGGTCCTCCTTTAAGATCATTCTTCAAACTCATCTCTTTGACCAAGCTTTTGTCCACTCCTTTTAAATATCTCCTTTTTTTGGCTCGGCATCCAGTTATTTTCATTCTTCCTTAGTAAAGTACCGTGGGACATTTTCCTATGTTAAGTGCTCTATAGAAATTAAAATTATTGTTTTTTTTCCATATTTATAAATAAAGTCATAATGTGATAGAACCTGTATTATTTGGTCACTGTCAAGAAGCTTTATGTGGTAAAAATTTAAAAATTCATAATATTTTGGGATTCGTTCATTAAAATTTAGATAGGCTTTGCATCATTGCTGCTTCCTATCATTTCAGGTCTATCTAGGTATTTGATATGGTTCTGGTCAGGATTTTTAGATAGGGTTCATTCATTGTTGTGCACATATTCTATACAACATTATTTTTTGACATAAGAACTCTCCTTAAAAGACCTGAAATAGTGATAGCCGTTTCCTAGCTAACTTCCAGCAGGTTGCCAGCTGATCTACAGTCATTCCTGAGCACATTCCTGTGCACATTGCTGTGGAGTTACAGAGGGAGCAGCCAAATCCCATCACTCCTGCTGAGTTAATCAACCCTTTGCGGAAGACTGACTCAGGCACGGCACAGCACGAAAAGCCTTTTGACAGCAGGTAGGGGTGTTTGCAGGTAGCATGATGTGCATATAACAAATAGTGTCTTACAGAGAGTGTTGGGAGGTCTGGATACTATTACACATTTATGAATAAGGCACGCAGGACTGTTGACAGGAGTATACTCTTGACATAACAGGATGTCTTCCACATGGAGTGTGTGCTTGTGATTTATTTCATGTAAGGAGGAATGTTGCTTGTATTCAATTCATATCAGATTTCACATTTAGAGGAGGTCAGGACCTTCAACATTTTTCCTCTGCATCATGCACAAATGTTCATTTTGTTCTACTAAATGTACCTAATATGATAGTAAAGAAAAGGCACCTCAAAGCAATAGAGACCTCTGTAATGTATCAGTAGATAAAGTTGAGGGCCATTTTTGAATGTTTACTTGAACTTTCCATTCTTTCAGTCCTGCTACATTTAAAAAAAAATTTGAAGGTAAATTACTTGGTGTTTTTCTCCTTGTTTCTGCTGATGTGCTTCCTAGATCAGGAGTTCTCAACCAGGGTTCCTTGGCTCCCTAGGGGTCCACGAGATGGTTTCAAGGGTCCGCCAAAAATGATTTTTTTCCTGAAACTAGGCCTAATGGCCTGGCTCCAGATTTACCTGAACAGCGGCACATTGAAATACACAAAGTGAGAGAGAGAGAGGGAAAAAGCGCATTAAAATAAAAAGTAACAAGCCTCGGCGCTAGGATTCAGGGGGCAGCAGCAATAGAAGCCGCCAAATACACCAGGCTCTGAGCCCCTGCAGCCCCTCTTCCCACATATGGAAATACGGCTGGTTACTGCAAACCTCAGGCATATGCCAACAAAACTCAAGAGCAAAAAGACTGTTAGCTTTCAGCTAGAGAAGCATGGGGCTGTCTGGCCACGCGTTACGTACTGAGGCGGCCATACTTGGAGAGGTGGGGTGGGTGGAGGTGGTGTTGGTGAGACACACCTCAAAGCCAGTTCATACTAAGTGGAGAGTTGGTGTGAGAGTGCAGTTGGAACCGCTGCCGATGGTGGACATTGTACACTCAATCACAAGTTTCGCACCAAATAAATATAACACATAATTAAGAAAAAATATTTGTGTTGGTTTACAGGGGTCTGTGGAATTTTTATAATATGGGGGGGGTCCTCAGATGTAAAAAGGTTGAAAACCCCTGACCTAAGTGACCTGCTTGTATTCTCTTAATGCAGTTTGGAAGTGATCACTAAAAGGTGCACAAGAGGGGTCAAGTGTCCCTAACTCTCTGTGTGAAAGCATTATACCCAGTACGTTGTTGGAGCGATAAGAAATTCTACAGATAGTGGATGTTTGAACCTATGTCCTAAGAGCACAAATAGTGTTGCCTTCAGTGCTAACACTTTATATTTCTCATAAAAATTCTTCACATGTGTTCAAACAATCCCACAGCTTGTATATCTATATACGTTTGTATCCAGCATATAGAATTTAGGTGGTGAAGACGTATCATCCTCACAAGAAAGGATGTAGAAAATATACATGTTTGAGTTGGGAAACATGCTGGAAGAACCATGTGTCAGTTTTGTCACACAGACATGTGACCACCTCTTTGACCAGGCTTTTAGTCACCCCTCATAATCTCTCCCTCTTTGATTCAACATCCATTTTCCTCATACCTCTGTGAAGAACCTTGGTACATTTTTCTACATTAAAGATGTTGATGAATATGAGTTGTTGTTGTCCACTTGAGCTACATGCTCAGATGCCTGATGGCATGTTTACATTGAACAGCTTCCAGTGACAGTGTGGTGGAGCAGCTGTTGCTCTGAATTTACCCCATTTACATGGAGAAGAAAATTCAAAACACAAGTCACGACGCTGAAGTAACCATGCACTTGCAAAGTCACTGGTATACAGTTTTATTTTCAATTATCCCTTGATATGTGGAACACAGAAAAAAGGCTCCCTCCAGATTCCAGCACCAATGGTGCTTGCCACTGGAAATTCATTTTGTTTACTCTATGTAAATACAGGATTTAAATTGGTAGCTAAAAGCCTATTAGTACTCAAGTTTGCATTTGTTTGAAGAGCCCCATCCATGTGCCTCAGGAAAATGCTGCTGACTCCAGATAATAAGCTGCTAACTGGTGTCACCAAGGAGTTATGCACAGATAACCACAGGAGAACAGTTGTCCTACAAGGACTAATAGTGTTCAGTGATGAAGAAGTGGTAATAAATGAACTGCTGTGAGAATTGTCCTAAACATTAACTACACACCTTATTTATATTAATGCAAAGTAAATTGCTGCAATAAATGAATGTAATAAATTTTAAAAACAGCAGGACTGTGTATTAGTTATCCCCACAGACAGGCATGGGATGGCACTGCATGGGTCTGATTACTTGTATAAGAGAAAAGGTCGAGCACTGACTTGACACTTCCTTAGAATGAAGGAAGATACAAGAGTGAAGAGTTTAATGCATTCGTGCCATTGGTACCTCATTTATTGGCCAAGTAATAAGTTTGTAAGCCTGCCTAAGAAAGGTATTTGCAAAGGTACTGGCTTCCAGGAGCTCACTCAAGTTATCATTCTTCATGTGAATACAATTCTGTCCTTAAACCTGACATGTACTTTCCAGCAGGGGTCACTGGATAGCTATCAGAAGTAGGAACTGAATTTTTTTACATTCTGTAACAATTCAACTGCTGCTGCAGCCTGAACCAGCCGAAGTAATGTCCTGGGTAGTGCCTTTAACCATTAGAAAATTGAGGTAGCCTAAATAATGATGCAAAGCACAAAGTCACTTTAAAAGAAGAGAAATATAAAACGGAGGCACATTTTTAAAATAATCCTGCTGTCTTTAAAAAGTAATAATTGGTATTTTTTTCTATTCTGTTTGTGCTGTGTTGATTTCAGCATTAACAACAATTCTGGGCGGGCACAGCATCAAAAGCATGTCCGTTAATTCCTTTTTTTAGAAGACGTGATAATTGCCAGACACTTGATTGCATATATTTGTGGCTTTTGGTTTTAAAAAAAAGATTGAAAGATCTTCTATCAAAAAATTCTTAAATATCAAAGGCTTTTTTTTTATCCTCCTTCCCTGCATGATTGCTATGTACTTTTAAACAGTATGTTTTAAACTCATAATCATTCAGTTGCAATTTACTTAATACAAAGCTAAACATAACTAAATTGAAGGTGTCTAACTGATTAATCCTCGATGACGCGTGTTAATAACTTTAAGATGTATACACACACACCTTCCTGTTTTTGCTGTGGCTAAAGATCGGAAGGGAATAACACACATTCCTCTGGTTTGCAAAACAAATTGATTTGATTTGGTAATTAAGTTTGAAACAGTTGTTTCAATTAGTTGATTAATAAAATTAATAAAATAAAATGAGCTGCTAGTTGGAGAAGTAGGGAGTCTCCTTCTAGCAGTGAAGTAAATTCAGCAAATGCCACAGCATGAGGCTTTAACTGTTATATCCTTTACCTCTTCTTTCAACTCAGTTTACCTTTATGAAGCGTGAGAAAGGTTTGCTATTGGAAATTTGGAAAAGAGAAAACATCTTTTTGAGGTGAAACAGATTTGCTCGGTTGCTTAGCACCAAGCCCATTTTGATTTATTTTTTTAAGCATGTGTTTGTTTTTTGTTGCTTTACCACATACTCGGTTTTACACTGCGGGGGGAGAAACAAAGTTAACAGAAATTGCACTATAGACATAATTTTACGACTAACTCCAGTATCATTTACGCTTGAAAAGTCAAATTTACTATCTATGCTATGACAATAGTGTTTGCCTTTTTCTTGTCTGGCTTCTCCTGTATCCTCCTGATGCCAATGGCTCCTTGCTGGGTGGATGGGAGTTACAGGGCAAGGGATGCCAGGCACCCCTTAGTACTCTACCCCAGTGGTCATTATTTCTTAGTCAGTCTGGACAGTGAGCGCTAGCAGACTGTTCAACCACATGGGACATCACAATGAGGGTTCCTCTGCTGCCTCAGCCAGTTTAGAAAGTGAATAGTTGAGGTCCCAGTTTTCTTCCCCGGTCTGTGCTAATTTAGCTGATCTCGTTGCAATGGTGGTACAACTGGTTTTAGGAAAGGGAAGCTGGCCAAGGTTCCCACTCCCGTAACTAATCCACTAAATAAACAATAGATTCATACAGGATGTTGGTCAAATATTATTCCTGGATGAAATTCTACTCTCAGTTCCTACATCTGTGTGAGAATTCTGTCTAAATGGAAGTGGTTTTAGTAAATTGAAATTAAAACAACAAAAATTTCCACTTGTATAGCAAGGTTAACGTAGTAAAGTAAAAACAGAAAGTGCTGGAAAAACTTAGCAGGTCTGGCAGCATCTGTGGAGAGAGAAACAGAGTTAATGTTTCAGGTCTATGACCTTTCATCAGAACTGGCAAAAGTTACATAAGTAATAGGCTTTGAGCAGGTGAGGGTGGGGGGGGGGGGGACTAAGAAGAACAAAAGGGAAGGTGTGTGATAGAGCAGAGGGCTTTAAATTTTGTTGTTCTTCCCCCCCACCCCCATCTTTCATTTGCGCAAAACCTATTAAATTTCTAACTTTTGCCAGTTCTGATGAAGGGTCACTGACCTGAAAGGTTAACTCTGCTTCTCTCTCCACAGGCTGCCAGACCTGCTGAGTATTTCCAGCACTTTCTGTTCTTATTTCAGATTTCCAGCATTTGCAGTATTTTGCTTTTATTTTAATGTAGTAAAGCATCCCAGGGTGCTTCACAGAGCTGTGGAAGGAGGGATATCACTGCTTTTCTTGGTCTATATTAATGACCTAGACGGGTGTACAGGGGCACAATTTCAAGATCTGATGACACCAAATTTCGAAGTATCGTGAACCATGTGAAGGATAGAGATGAACTTCAACTGATAGTGATAGGTTGATGGTATGGGCAGACATATGGCAGATGAAATTTAATGCAGAGAAGTGTGAAGTGATACATTTTGGTAGGAAGAAAGAGGAGAGTCAATATAAAATAAAAGATACAATTCTAAAGGGGGTGCAGGAGCAGAGGGACCTGCGGGTATATGTGCACAAATCATTGAAGGTGGCAGGGGAGGTTGAGAAAGTGGTTAAATAGAGTACAAAAGTAAGGAAGTCATGGTGAGCCTTTAGAAAACACTGGTTCAGCCACAACTGGAGTATTGTGTCCAATTCTGGGCAACACACTTTAGGAAGGATGTGAAGGCATTGGAGAGGGTGCAGAAAAGATTCACAAGAATGGTTCCAGGGATGAGGGACTTCAGTTATGTGGATAGATTGGAGAAGTTGGGGCTGTTCTCCTTAGTGAGGAGAAGGTTAAGAGGAGATTTGATAGATATTCAAAATAATGAGGGGTCTGGACAGCATAGATAGAGAGAAACTGTTCCCATTGAGGAAAGTGTCGAAAACCAGAGGACTTCAATTTAAGGTGAATGGTAAAAGAACCAAAGGTGACTTGAGGAAAAGCTTTTGAACGCAGCAAGTGGTTAGGATCTGGAATGAACTGGCTGAGAGTGTGGTGGAGGCAGATTTAATCATGGCTTTTAAAAGGGAGTTGGTTAATTATCTGAAGTGAAAAAATTTGCAGGGCTGTGGGGAAAGGCCAGGAAGTGGGACTAGCTGAGTTGCTCTTGCAGTGAGCTTGCATGGACATGAAGGGCCAAATGGCCTCCTCTTTCTGTCCTGTAACCATTCTAAGATTCTATGGTTAGCAAGGGTGACCAAATGCTTGGTCAAAGAGGTAGACTTAAGGAGGTTTTTAAAGAGGAGATAGAAGCACAGAGGTGGGTTGGTCAAGAAGTGTATCTCAGATTAGATGGAATTCAAGAGGGATTGAGAGGTGTGAACCTAAGAAAGATGCAGGATCATGACTGGGGCACAGGGGAGCCAGTGGGGAGGTTTGTCTTGCTTAACAAAGAGAAGGGAAAAAGCTGTATAAAGCAGTTGAATAGATGGTCTCAATCTTTTGAGAACCAAGTTGCTGAGCTTCTTGCACTTGTTGAAGATGAGGGTAAAGGGAGCAGGGGAAGAGGGTTTAACGAGATGGTTGACAGCAAAGAAAAGGAGAATGGAGTTATCTTTGGTCTCCAGGATAATCCTGGAGGAGTGGGTGGTTTTGACAGATGGGAGGGAGGCCTGACAGTACTTGATGTGGTCCAGCCAGATCTAGTGCTGAATGGTGAAACCAGATACACTCAAATCTGTGCCTTCGACACAAGGGAGTGAAAATGGAGGCTACACTGTTAATCTGTTAATTGTATATCAATTGTTTGATTATATGCAGGTGGAGGGTGTTAATTGGAGTCTTACTTGAGCACTTATAAGCAGACACTTACTGAGACTGGGGGAGGGTTTGAGTGAGGAGCTATATGTTTGTAATCCTTTTACTCTGTACAATGAATGTGAAACTGAGTAAAGATCGGCTCCAGCATTATCCTTCCATAACAAGCTTTCTGGAGTTTAACATGGTAGCAGAGGATGGTTGCCTCAAGCTGAAGGTTGGAAACTAGAATTTTTTTTTACATAGAAAACTAAAATCTCACAGGCTATATATGACAATCTAGTGGTCTGAGACCCCTTGGGGATGAGTGACCATAATATGATAGAATTCTTCATCAAGATGGAGAGTGACGTAGTTGATTCTGAGACTAGGGTCCTGAATCTTAGTAAAGGAAACTACGAAGGTATAAGGCGCGAGTTGGCCATGACGGATTGGGAAACGTTACTTATAGGGATGACAGTGGATAGGCAATGGCAAACATTTAAAGAGCGCATGGCACAGAAGTAAAACAGGAAAGGTAGCCAAACCATGGCTTACAAGGGAAGTTAGAGATAGCATTAGATCCAAGGAAGAGGCATATAAATTTGCCAGGAGAAACAACAGACCTGAGGATTAGGAGCAGTTTAGAATTCAGCAAAGGAGCACCAAGGGATTAAGAAGGGGAAAATAGAGTACGAGAGCAAGCTTGCGGGAACATAAAAACTGACTGTAAAAGTTTCTATAGGTATGTGAAGAGAAAAAGATTGGTGAAGACAAATGTAGGTCCCTTACAGTCAGAAACAGGGGAATTTATTATGGGGAATAAAGAAATGGCTGACCAACTAAATGCATACTTTGGTTCTGTCGTCACAAAGGAGGACACAAATATCATACCAGAAATGTTGGGGAACATAGGGCTTAGTGAGAGAGAGGAACTGAAAGAAATCAGTATTAGTAGAGAAATGATGTTGGGGAAATTGATGGGATTGAAGGCCGATAAATTCCCAGGGCCTGATGGTATGCATCCCAGAGTACTTAAGGAAGTGGCCCTAGAAATAGTGGATGCATTGGTGGTCATCTTCCAAGATTCTATAGACTCTGGAACAGTTCCTACAGATTGGAGGGTAGCTAATGTAACCCCACTATTTAAAAAGGGAGGTCGAGAGAAAGCAGTGAATTATAGACCAGTCAGCCTGACGTCGGTAGTGGGGAAAATTCTAGAGTCCATTATCAAAGATTTTATAGCAGAGCACTCAGAGAACAGTGGTAGAATCGGGCAGAATCAGCATGGATTTACGAAAGGGAAATCATGCTTGACAAATCTACGAGAATTCTTCGAGTATGTAACTAGTAGCGTTGATGAGGGGGAGCCAGTGGATGTGGTTTATTTGGACTTTCAAAAGGATTTCGACAAAGTCCCACATCAGAGGTTAGCGTGTAAAATTAAAGCGCATGGGATTGGGGGTAGTGTATTGCGATGGATAGAAAATTGGTTGGCGGACAGGAAACAAAGAGTAGGGATAAATGTTTTTTTTTCCGAATGGCAAGCAGTGACGAGTGGGGTACCGCAGGGATTGGTGCTAAGACCCCAGCTATTCACAATATATATTAATGATTTAGATGAGGGAACTAAATGTAATATTTCCAAATTTGCAGATGACACAAAACTGGGTGGGAGGGTGAGTTGTGAGGAGGATGCAGAGAGGCTTCAGGGTGATTTGGACAAGTTGAGTGAGTGGGCTAATGCATGGCAGATGCCGTGTAATGTGGATAACTGTGAGGTTATCCACTTCGGTAGCAAAAACAGGAAGGCAGATTATTATCTGAACGACTATAAACTGAGAGAGGGGAATATGCAGCGAGACCTGGGTGTTCTCGTACACCAGTCGCTGAAGGTAAGCATGCAGGTGCAACAGGCGGTAAAAAAGGCAAATGGTATGTTGGCCTTCATAGTGAGAGGATTCGAGTACAGGAGCAGGGATGTCTTGCTGCAATTATACTGGGCCTTGTTGAGGCCACACCTGGAATATTGTGTGCAGTTTTGGTCTCCTTATCTGAGGAAGGATGTTCTTGCTATAGAGGGAGTGCAGCGAAGGTTTACCAGACTGATTGCTGGGATGGTGGGACTGACGTATGAGGAGAGATTGAATCGGTTAGGATTATATTCGCTGGAGTTCAGAAGAGTGAGGGGGGATCTCATAGAAACCTATAAAATTCTAACAGGACTTGACAGCGTAGATGCAAGAAGGATGTTCCCGATGGTGTGGAAGTCCAGAACCAGGGGTCATAGTCTAAGGATACGGGGTAAACCTTTCAGGACTGAAATGAGGAGAAATTTCTTCACCCAGAGAGTGGTGAGCCTGTGGAATTCGCTACCACAGAAAGCAGTTGAGGCCAAAACATTGTATGTTTTCAAAAGGAGTTAGGTATAGCTCTTGGGTTTAAAGGGATCAAAGGGTATGGGGCGAAAGTGGGAACAGGCTGCTGAGTTGGATGATCAGCCATGATCATAATGAATGGCAGAGCAGGCTCGAAGGGCCGAATAGCCTACTCCTGCTCCTATTTTCTATGTTTCTATGTTTATTGTGGAAAATACGGCAGAAAGCAATTGTAAATTGTCAGGGTATGATTACCCTTCGATGTTCTCTGAGTCTGAACTATATGACCAGTGGAAGAATGAAGTGGATATGTGGACACGGGTTACATCCCTACCAAAGAGAAAACAAGGTATGTCCTTGGCGTTGTCACTTCCTACCGAAAGTGAAGTGTTTTGTGAACTGAATGCTTGTCAGTTGGATCCTGATGAAGGGTTGGATCTTCTGTTAGAATTCTTGAATGAAATTTACAAGAAAGATGACCTATTGAATGCGTATGAGTCATGGCAAGACTTTTGATAGATTTCAGAAAACAGATGGGTTTTTTTCAATGGAGGAATATATCATGGACTTTAACAGACTGTATAGAAGATTGAGGAAATTCAATTTGGAGATCCCTGGTTCAGTAATAGCATTTAAATTGCTAGATTGTGCTAGGTTGTCGCATATGGATTGGCTTCTGGTTCTAACTGGAGTTCAGTTTTTGGACAAAGACTCCCTGTTGGATCAAATGTCTTCAGCTGTAAAGAAATTCCTGGGGAAACCAGTAATTTCTGGCAGCCCTGGTAGAACAAACTGGGCATTCTGCGGTGACACAAAGAATGGAGAACTCAATGTTTACTAGATTTTGAAAAGGTCCAGGTACTGGAAGCAGGCATAAGTACAATGGAAGAGTTGAAGGCAGGAGGAATGAGGATGAAAGCACCTTTCGCAGGTTTGACTATTGCAGTGGAAGACTGAATTGGAACAGCAATCATAGGCGAATGAATCCCAGGAATGCCCAAGGAACAGTTATGAGGTGCTTCAGATGTGACTCAAAGTATCATTATGCATAGCACTGCCCTAAGCGGAGGGGCAGAGTCCTTGAAATAACTCATGATGCAGAGAATTCTGAGGCAGAAGAGGAAGATACTGATGAATCTGAACAAATTGTGCTAGGGATTAGGCTTGATGGCTGGCACAGATACAGTGGGCCGAAGCACCTGTTTTTGTGCTGTATAACTCGCACTCTAGTCCTGTGATGAACGTGTTGTTGCGGATTCGTTCAACTGTGCTGTTTTGTATAATGTTTGCCGTCAACAGTAAGTGAAACAGATTTGGTTACAATGTTATCTGGATTCACTCAGTAGTAAGGACCGACGCAAGGTTAAGGAGTATAAAAGTACTACCAGCTTTAGGTTTGGTGATGACAACACATTGAAGTTACTGAAGAGAATAGTAATTCCATGTAAAATAGCTGGAGTAAGCCACTTTAGCAGTACTGATGTAGTCTAGTGAGATACCTTTACTGTTGAGTAAGCCTTCAATGAAAAAGGCACAAATGAAACTTGATATGGAGCATGATTAGGCAGTTGGTTTTGGAAAGTCAATGAATTTACAGTTTACCTAGTTAGGGCATTATTGTATCCTCTTAACAAAACCTGATGTTTCCAGTCAGTGTGTTAGAGAAGTATTAATGGCATCAGGTGTTAAAAATCAGGGATAAAAAACAAATTGTCTTAAAATTACACAATTTGCTCACCCTTCTTGTCAGAGATTAAAAACCCTGCTAAATGATGCAGGTGTGATTGAAGAGTATACAAGGATAATAGAAGAGATTAGTGAAAAGTGTGAAATCTGTAAAAAGTATCAGAGGATACCATCACGTCCTATTGTCAGCCTTCCATTGGCACATGACTTTAATGAGGTAGCTGCCATGATTTAAAGGTGTGGGACGAAAACAAGAATAATTTCATTCTACATTCTATAGACCTAGCAACTAGATCTAGTCTTTCTACGATAATAAATAGCAAGACAAAAGAGTAATTATTGACAAAATTATAGGAAAATGGATAGAAACTGGACTTGGGGCACCAGCTAAGTTTCTGACTGAACTTCTTGTTCTTTGGCCTCCTTGTCTCGAGAGACAATGGGTAAGCGCCTAGAGGTGGTCAGTGGTTTGTGAAACAGTGCCTGGAGTGGCTATAAAGGCCAATTCTAGAGTGACAAACTCTTCCACAAATGCTGCAGATAAAATTGGTTGTCGGGGCTGTACACAGTTGGCTCTCTCCCTGCACTTCTGTCTTTTTTCCTGCCAACTGCTAAGTCTCTTCAACTCGCCACTCTTTAGCCCCGCCTTTATGGCTGTCTGCCAGCTCTGGCGATCACTGGCAACTGACTCCCACGACTTGTGGTCAATGTCACAGGACTTCATGTCGCGTTTACAGACATCTTTAAAGCGGAGACGTGGACGGCCAGTGGGTCTGAAACCAGTGACGAGCTCGCTGTACAATGTGTCCTTGGGGATCCTGCCATCTTCCATGCAGCTCACATGGCCAAGCCATCTCAAGCGCCGTTGGCTCAGTAGCCTCGAGGACTTCTGCGTTGGAGATACGGTCCTGACATCTGATGCCAAGGATTCCCTGGAGGCAGTGACGATGGAATGAGTTGAGACATCGCTCTTGGCTGACATACATTGTCCAGGCCTCGCTGCTGTAGAGCAAGGTACTGAGGACACAGGCTTGAAGCACTCGGACTTTTGGGTTCCGTGTCAGTGTGCCATTTTCCCGCACCCTCTTAGCCAGTCTGGACATAGCAGCGGACGCCTTTCCCATGCGCTTATTGATTTCTGCATCGAGAGACTGGTTACTGGTGAGAGATGAGCCCAGGTAGGTGAACCCTTGAACCACTTCCAGAGCATGGTCGCTGATATTGATGGATGGAGCATTTCTGACGTCCTGTCCCATGATGTTTGTTTTCTTGAGGCTGATGGTTAGGCCAAATTCGTTGCAGGCAGCCGCAATCCTGTCGATGAGTCTCTGCAGACACTCTTCAGTGTGAGATGTTACTGCAGCATCGTCAGCAAAGAGGAGTTCCCTGATGAGGACCTTACGTACTTTGGTCTTCGCTCTTAGACGGGCAAGGTTGAACAACCTGCCATCTGATCTTGTGTGGAGGAAAATTCCTTCTTCTGTAGACTTGAACGCATGTGAGAGCAGCAGTGAGAAGAAGATCCCAAACAGTGTAGGTGCGAGAACACTGCCTTGTTTCACGCCACTCAGGATAGGAAAGGGGTCTGATGAGGCACCGCTATGCTGAATTGTGCTTTTCATATTGTCATAGAATGAGGTGATGATACTTAGTAGCTTTGGTGGACATCCGATCTTTTCTAGTAGTCTGAAGAGACCACGTTTGCTGACGAGGTCAAAGGCTTTGGTGAGATCTATGAAAGCAATGTAGAGGGACATCTGTTGTTGTGGCATTTCTCCTGTAGCTGGCGAAGGGAGAACAGCATGTCAACGGTGGATTTCTCTGCTCGAAAGCCGCACTGTGCCTCAGGGTAGACACGCTCAGCCAGCTTCTGGAGGCTGTTTAAAACGACTCGAGTGAAGACTTTCCCCACTTTGCTGAGCAGGGAGATTCCATTGTAGTTGTTGCAGTCACCGCGGTCACCCTTGTTCTTATAGAGGGTGATGATATTGGCATCACACATGTCCTGTGGTACTGCTCCCTCATCCCAGCACAGGCAAAGCAGTTCATGGACTGCTGAGAGTATAGCAGGCTTGGCACTCTTGATTATTTCAGGAGTAATGCCGTCCTTTCCAGGGGCTTTTCCACTGGCTAGAGAATCAATGGCATCACTGAGTTCTGATTTTGTTGGCTTTTTGTCCGGCTCATCCATGACTGGCAGAGACTGGGCTGCATTAAGGGTGGTATCAGTGACAACATTTTCTCTGACTGATAATGGAGGGGAATTTGCCAATAACAAGTTCAAAGACATGTGAAGGCATGGGGTCCAAGGTGTACTAGCTAGATGGATAAAGAACTGGCTGGGCAACAGGAGACAGAGAGTAGCAGTGGAAGGGAGTTTCTCAAAATGGAGACGTGTGACCAGTGGTGTTCCACAGGGATCCGTGCTGGGACCACTGTTGTTTGTGATATACATAAATGATTTGGAGGAAAGTATAGGTGGTCTGATTAGCAAGTTTGCAGACAACACTAAGATTGGTGGAGTAGCAGATAGTGAGGGGGACTGTCAGAGAATACAGCAGAATATAGATAGACTGGAGAGTTGGACAGAGAAATGGCAGATGGAGTTCAATCAGGGCAAATGCGAGGTGATGCATTTTGGAAGATTCAATTCAAGAGTGAACTATACAGTAAATGGAAAAGTCCTGGGGAAAATTGATGTACAGAGAGATTTGGGTGTTCAGGTCCATTGTTCCCTGAAGGTGGCAACGCAGGTCAATAGAGTGGTCAAGAAGGCATACGGCATGCTTTCCTTCATCGGACGGGGTATTGAGTACAAGAGTTGGCAGGTCATGTTACAGTTGTATAGGACTTTGGTTTGGCCACATTTGGAATACTGCGTGCAGTTCTGGTCGCCACATTACCAAAAGGATGTGGATGCTTTGGAGAGGGTGCAGAGGAGGTTCACCAGGATGTTGCCTGGTATGGAGGGCGCTAGCTATGAAGAGAGGTTGAGTAGATTAGGATTATTTTCATTAGAAAGACGGAGGTTGAGGGGGGACCTGATTGAGGTGTACAAAATCATGAGAGGTATAGACAGGGTGGATAGCAAGAAGCTTTTTCCCAGAGTGGGGGATTCAATTACAAGGGGACACGAGTTCAAAGTGAAAGGGGAAAAGTTTAGGGGGGATATGCGTGGAAAGTTCTTTACGTAGAGGGTGGTGGGTGCATGGAACGCATTGCCAGCGGAGGTGGTAGACGCGGGCACGATAGCGTCTTTTAAGATGTATCTAGACAGATACATGAATGGGCAGGAAGTAAAGAGATACAGACCCTTAGAAAATAGGCGACAGGTTTAGAGGGAGGATTTGGAGCGGCGTAGGCTTGGAGGGCCGAAGGGCCTGTTCCTGTGCTCTAATTTTCTTTGTTCTTTGTTCTTTGTGTGAACATTATGGTTTTGAATACTGCAGCTGAAAGTCCGTTCAGCAATGGGCTCTGTGAAAGGAATCATGTGGTGGTTGATGAAATGCTGCATAACATCTTAGCTGACCAGACAAGCTGCAAGTTGACAACTGCCCTGGCATGGGTGGTTCGTGCGAAGAATTCGCTTCAGATGGTTGGAGCATATAGTCCCTATCAATTGGTATATGGGTGGAATCCCAAATTGCCTTCTGTGCTGTGGGACAGTCCTCCTGCTCTAGAAGGTACTACAATTAGTTCCATTTTTTCCTGCACATTTGAATGCTTTACTTGCAGGGAGATGGGCTTTCATCAAGGCTGATGTCTCTGAGAAACTTTGGAGAGCTCTGATGCATAAAAGAGAGGGTCATAGGGAATGGTGGGGCTCTGGTAAGGTAATCGGTCGTAATGGTAAGACAGTAGTTATCAAGCATGGAAATCAAACAGTTAAGGTTCATTCCTCGCAATTGATCGGGGTTGATTACAAAATCTCAGAATCTGAGCAGTTGATAGAGGGAAACGATGCACCTTGTACCTCAAATACTCATGTGTTTTGTGATGAAGGTCCTGAGAAACAGAATGAGGTAGATCAAGGGTTGGATAGTAATGTGAGGGATCATAACACTCAAGAAAGAGCTATCGCATCCAAACCACAATTGCTCCAACTAGGTACTCGGGTAACACATATTCCAGAGTGGTCTAATCGATAGAGGGATGCAAAAATTGTGGGATGTGCAGGAAAATCTACAGGCAAGTTTAAATATTGGTTAAATGTTCAAGATGTGGCCAAGCAGCAAGGTCCATGGACTGGCAGAATGGGGTGAAAGAGTGGAGGGTAAGAAAGTATAGTGCAACTTTAGTAATGGATCTAGAAG
This sequence comes from Heterodontus francisci, assembly GCF_036365525.1. Lineage (NCBI taxonomy): Eukaryota > Metazoa > Chordata > Chondrichthyes > Heterodontiformes > Heterodontidae > Heterodontus > Heterodontus francisci. The sequence goes on from NC_090383.1 coordinate 108,752,007, forward strand.
TGACTGTTGCATAAGGAAATGTTCTGGAGAAAGAGTGTGCGAGGGAGATCTTCTAGCAGTAGTCCCGAAAGAGATCAAAGTGCTAAAAGAGGCCGTAGTTTGAGCAGATTCCACAGTGAAACGAAGGCTAAAGAGCTGTCTCAGAATAGAACTGGAAGCAGAAGTCTTCATGACTGTGAAGTTTTAATGGCTGCCAACTAATAAGAGAAGCAAAACATAAGGAATTAGAGAGTTGGAGAGAGTTTGGAGTTTATTCTGAGGTACCAGATAGGGGACAGGCAGCCTTGTCACATAGATGGATTTGTACTGAACAAGTCCTTTCCAACGGAACTTATAATGCTAGTTGTGAGGGGTTTTGAAGAGCGACTGGGTGATACCGATGTTCGAATGGACTCTCCTACAGCTGGAAATGTAATCTTGAAAATCTTTTTAGCTCTTTTTGATGACATATTCATGGGAGTGTAGATCCACTGACATAAAAGCCAAGCCGCATTTGTGCGGCTTCAGAGAGAAGTGTTTCTAAAACCACCCAAAGAGGCAGCAGATGCAGAAGGAAAACTATAGAAACTGAACAAATGCATCTATGGCCTTAATGATGCTTCCGGGGTGTGGTATTTCTCAGTGAGATTTGTTTTGTTGAAAATTGGGTGTGTTCAACTAAAAGCAGATCCTGCAATGTTTGTTGATATAAAGAGAAACTTTCAGGCACCTTCATGATGCGCGTTGATGATTTCTTGTGGGGTGGTACTGTGGATTTTGAGAAATATGTTATTAATAAGATTAGGGCAGAATTTAAGATTGGGAGTCAGGCTTGTGGGACCTTTAAATATATTAGTTTAGATATTAAGCAGACTAAATTTGGAATAACTTTAAATCAACAATCCTATTTAGAGAGTGTTACTCCCATCCCGGTTAATCGTGCTAAGTCATCACAGAAAGATGATGATATATCGAAAGCTGAGACTGAGCAATTGCGAAGCTTGGTTGGTCAATTAAATTGATTGTGCTCTCAGACTAGGCCTGATAGTTTTGATGTGCTGGAGGTAAGCACGATGATGAAACATCTGAAAGTTCAAAATGTTTTAAGGGTAAATAAAACATTAAAAGAACTAAATCTGGAGAAATGTGTACTGAAGTTCCCATCCTTAGGTGATCCAAAGAACATGAAACTAATAATTTTTAGTGATGCGTCACATGCTAACCTTGCTGGTGGGTATTCAAGTGCAGCTGGTTTCATAATATTTCTGATGGGTGAAAATGGGAAATGTTGTCCTTATAGCTTGGGAGGCTAAGAAAATAAAATAGCACTTTAGCTGCGGAAACACTGGGTCTTGTGGAGGCCGTGGATATGGGGTTCTATTTGTCAAATCTTTGTGGGACAATGTACATTCTACAGAAGGTGTGAGTGAGAAAAGACTAAGTATTAACTTTTCTGGATTAAAACAAATGCTGGAGAGAAAGGAAATCTCCAAACATAAATGGGTAGATGCAAGTCATCAGCTATCATGTTGTGTCACAAAAAGAAATGCTTGTACAAAGAAATTGTTCGGGGTGCTAGAGGAGGGACGCCTTGCAAAGTAATACGTTGTACCCAATATGGAATTTATTTTGAAATGTTTTTTGAGCATGTTAATCCACGTTGTATTCTAAAAGAAGGGAATCTGTTAATTGTATATCAAATGTTTGATTATATGCAGGTGGAGGGTGTTAATTGGGGTCTTACTTGAGCACCTATAAGCAGACACTTACTGAGACTGGTGGAGGGTTTGACTGAGGAGCTACATGTTTGTAATCCTTTTATCTGTACAATAAATGTGAAAGTGAGTAAAGATAGGCTTCAGCATTATCCTTCCACAACAGGCTTTCTGGAGTTTAACATACAGCGGGGGAAATGATGAGTGTGGAAGAGAGTTAAAGATTTTACTGGAGACAAGGACATCAAAGGCAGAGGTGAGGAAATGGTTGAGCAGATCTATAGCTTGTGACGAATAGAGGGTCATAGGCTAGCCAGTCAGGATTTAGAAAGAGCTTGTATCTGACTTGGAGGAGCCTTTCTTTTCCAGGGATGGACAGAGAGGGAAGTGGGGCTGGAAGCGGGTAGTGGGGTCTGCGTGGTGAAGGAAACAGGTCGGAGAGGGCCTTGTCTGTGACGGGGACCATGGGATACGGCAAGCCCAATTCTGTCCTGACCCAGTGTCCACATACATACAGTTCCAGCAGGGTTCCTTGGATTGTAATCAGGATTGGGAATACTAGCCAGTTTCCCCACCCTGAAGTCTGCTGTTGTACTCCCACCACCATCTCAGCTGGTACAGCTTAGAGATCAAAATTGGGACCATCCAGTTCTATGCGAATCAGCTATTCAATTTCTAAGCTCTCTGTGGCGTCAAGGGGCTGAATGTCCTCCTCCTGTTCCTACCTTCATTGTCATTGCCTTTTCAAATTGAATTCACAATGTATAACAATCTTGTAAGCATGATTGTACTGGGTGCTTTGGCAAGAAACCTTGAGTCTCTAAGTGTGGCTATTAAAGAGCCTCGGCAAAATGGTCGTCTGGTTCCAGCGATGACAGAACTTTAGAAAAAAACTTTGAAGGACAATTTGAGAATAGTTGTACACTTAACTCCTGTGACTAGTCCACTGAATAAATAATAGACTCATAAAGGACTGTGCTTGTGTTCTTTTAATAGTCAAAAAGAAACACATCCAGATAGCAGAACTCAGCCAGCTGAGTCCTAATAAATGTGTCAGTAATTTGCCAAGAAATGTTATGCTTTAATTAGGATTTCTTACTGATTGCTTGTGCAAAATAACCAATTTGTACTGAAATCCATCTAATGACTCTTTCTGCAAGTGAAGCTAAATTAAACAACACAAACACTAGTTTTCTAACATATTCCTGCCTTGATGTGAAACTGGAAAATGGATTGAGGATAATTAGAGTGAATGTTGAAAGCATGAATAAGGAAGCAAAGCATTATTCCTGGATGACGTTCCACTCTTTGCTGCTACATCTGGAATAGAATTCGATCAAAAGGAGCAAATAGTAAGCATTTTTAGTAAATTGGAATTGCAAGTTCAGACAGGCACTTGTTTAGCACATGCCAACTGAGCTGCTAATGAAAATTATGGTCTTCAGTCCTGGAATCATCCACACACTCTTGAATTAACCCCAGGCTCATTGGGTAAATCATGAGAACAGGAGTGTTCCTTTAAAATGTTTTGATGTTTCTGACAACATGGCATGCCCATGTAGCCATCTCACCAGTCGTAGCACCAAGAAGAGTTAAGATATTAAACAAAAGAAAAGGAATAGGAAACAGTAGGGGCTTCTACCAAAGTTCAGCCGACATACAGCAGCATCCACCTACTGATGTAATCTTCTTCTTCTTTGGCCTCCTTGTCTCAAGAGACAATGGGTAAGAGAAGGAGGTGGTCAGTGGTTTGTGAAACAGTGCCTGGAGTGGCTATGAAGGCCAATTCTAGAGTGACAGACTCTTCCACAGGCGCTGCAGATAAAATTGGTTGTTGGGGCTGTTACACAGTTGGCTCTCTCCTTGCGCGTCTGTCTTTTTTCCTGCCAACTGCTAAGTCTCTTCGACTAGCCACTCTTTAGCCCCGCCTTTATGGCTGTCCGCCAGCTCTGCCGATCACTGGCACTTGACTCCCACGACTTGTGGTCAATGTCACAGGACTTCATGTCGCATTTGCAGGCATCTTTAAAGCGGAGGCGTGGACGGCCGGTGGGTCTGGTACCGGTGACGAGCTCGCTGTACAATGCATCCTTGGGGATCCTGCCATCTTCCATGCGGCTCACATGGCCAAGCCATCTCAAGCGCCGTTGGCTCAGTAGGATGTATATGCTGGGGATGTTGGCCGCCTTGAGGACTACTGCTTTGGAGATATGGTCCTGTCGCCTGATGCCAAGGATTCTCCGGAGGCAGCGAAGATGGAATGAGTTGAGACGTCGCTGTTGGCTGACATACGTTGTCCAGGCCTCACTGCTGTAGAGCAAGGTACTGAGGACACAGGCTTGAAACACTCGGACTTGTGTTCCGTGTCAGTGCGCCATTTTCCCGCACCCTCTTGGCCAGGCTGGACATAGCAGCGGACACCTTTGCCATGAGCTTGTTGATTTCTGCATCGAGGGACAGGTTGCTGGTGATAGTTGAGCCTAGGTAGGTGAACTCTTGAACCACTTCCAGAGTGTGATCACCGATATTGATGGATGGGGCATTTCTGATGTCCTGTCCCATTATGTTTGTTTCCTTGAGGCTGATGGTTAGGCCAAATTTGTTGCAGGCAGCCGCAATCCTGTCAACGAGTCTCTGTAGACACTCTTCTGTGTAGGATGTTAATGCAGCATCGTCAGCAAAGAGGAGTTCCCTGATGAGGACCTTCCATAATTTAGTCTTCGCTCTAAGACGGGCAAGGTTGAACAACCATCTGATCTTGTGTGGAGGAAAATTCCGTCTTCTGAAGACTTGAACACATGTGAGAGTAATACAGAGCATGAAAAGTCACTGAGATAACTCAATGAAGTTACCCATCCATCTCGGTCATCCCAAGGAGAAATGGATGTAAAAAAAATTTAAGTATTGTCCATGTTCAGATTTCACTTGGATAGTATTCTATTCAATTTAGTATATTGTATTCACTGCTCACAATGCGGTCGCCTCTACAGTGGGGAGACCAAAGGCAAATTTGGTGATTGCTTTGCGGAACACCTCCGCTCACTCTGAAACATGACCCCCAGCTTCCAGTTACTTGCCATTTCAATTCACCACTGCGCTCTCATGCCTACATTTCTGTCCTTGGCCTGCTGCAGTGTTCCAGTGAACATCAACGCAAGGTTTGAGGAGCAGCATCTCTTCTTTCAGTTAGGCACACTACAACCTTCTAGACTCAACATTGCGTTCAACAATTTCAGAGCATGACAGGCCTTTTTTAAAATTATTTTATTTTATTCTTTAACCATGTGCCTGCCTTAAACAGCCCCCCATTTTACTTTCATTTTTAGTTATTTTTTCTTCCTTTTTTTTTACATTCTTTTTTACATTTTTTACAATCTTTTTTTTGCATTTATTTCATTTCATCTTAGTTTGTTCAGTTTGCTTACCCACTGCTTTTTTTTCAATTCACTTGCTGCTGTTTAATATTCAGTGTATTAACACCTAATCTGTACTAATGCTTTGTCTTTCAACACACCATTAACATATTGTTTGCCTTTGCTCCGTGACCTTTTGGTCAGCTATGTGGCCTGGTCCAATCTAGACCTCCTTTGTTATCTCTTGCCCCACCCCCACCTCACTTGCTTATAACCTGTGACTTTTCAAATATTTGTCAGTTCCGAAGAAGGGTCACTGACCCGAAACGTTAACTCTGCTTCTCTTTTCACAGATGCTGCCAGACCTGCTGAGTGGTTCCAGCATTTCTTGTTTTTATTACTTGGTTTTTCATGTTGTGCTTTTGAATAGAGCTGCTCATTATTCTGCCATTAACACTCTCTCTGGACTAATGCTTTGTCTTTCACCACAACCATTAACACATCCTTTTGCCTTTGTCCCGTAACATATTTGTCATTTAATCTCTCCTGCCCTCTGCCCTATCTCACACCTTTCCTTTTGTTCTCTTCCCCTGAAACTCTCCCCCCTCCACCTGCTTAAAACCCATTACATTTCTAACCTTTGCCAGTTCTGATGAAAGGTCAGACATGAAACATTAACTCTGCTTCTCTCTCCACAGATGCTGCCTGACCTGCTGAGTATTTCCAGCACTTTCTGTTTTTATTTCAGATTTCCAGCAACTGCAGCATTTTGCTTTTATTTTAGTATTCTAACCAAGTTGAGTTTAGCCAAACCTAAATATTTCTGCCATTACATATACACAAAGCATTGCAAGCCAGTATAGTAACTGAGTTACTTTATTTCTGCACACCACACAGTAAAAGTTCCATGTACCTGATAGGGGGAAACTCCACCAGAAAAGTATATAATCCAGAGACAGCAAGCAGCAGATTCTACCCTCCTGTGCTGATTTTAATATAAACATGATACCTGAGTGTAAGTTACTCTCCTCTTGAAAGGAGGTCTTAAGTTTTCATCTGTCACTAGCACATACAGAAAGATGGACTTAACTTACCACAACTAAAACAGCAACAAATTGTACATTAATTAGCTCCCTAATCTGTTGGCTTGAAACATAGCCAAGATCAGATGAGATTTAAATGAATACACAAAGGGGACCTGGCCAATTTAAATTGATATTGAACTCATTTAAGTTATAAAATTGTGTTAGCTCCACTTACTGGTTGCAGTGGCTCGGTAACCTCATCTGCCTCGCCATGCTGCTGTTCACTGGTTATCAATGAACAGCTACAATCAAATTGGTTTGTCAGCAAAACTTCAGCTAAAAAAACTGCTTAGTAATAAATGAAAAAAAGAGCAGAATTGCGCATTTTTGAATGGAAAGCACAAAAGTAGGACGTGCAGGTTTGGGGAAAGTGGGTCAGGTATCTGAACCTTTAGAGGCTGTAACTATCTCTAAAAGGAAATCAAAGAACATTGTCTGAATCTCTAACTACAGATATTCCTGCTCAATATGCTTTGTAGCTACTGGCTAGACATCTTCATATTGATATTTACAAGCTGAAGTGAAGAGCTCTCTATACTAACCTGTTCAAAGCCTCTTTGATACTTGACTCTGCCATATTCAGTTAACTGCTCTAAAGAGTGGTATGCCTGGATCAGATGCACAATCTAAGAACACTTGCAGATCTGAGCACCACTTTAATCGATGCTGTACATGCCTGTAGTATGGTGCACTTGGAGTGCCCCTGCTAAATTCTTGTAGTCAATGTCTGTTTCTCCCTCTTTTTTGAATAGGTACTATCACGCGCAACGTTTTATCTAGTGAGCTGAGGCATCAGAAATCCTGTGAGGCAGTAGCCCTTAAAGGGTTGCAGCTTATCATTATAAGTGAAGTTATGGTGTTGCTAGAAAAGTGAACCATTGCCACAGAACAGTGGAGTGGCCACAGGAACCTCATTGGCTATGATGTCGCTGATTTCGAATAGTTCTCTTACACCCGATGTCAAGGCTCACAACCCTTAGTTTTGCTTGTGACTGTTGATTAGATATGAAAATCCAAAACTACTACGAAAAGAGACCAGGTTTACCACCAGTTTGCAATGTAACAGGGCAGAGAATTTATCCTATGTGTCATCTGTGGTTGTTTTGTCTTTGCAGACTACATCAGTTGGACCAGCACAGTCAGGCCAGTGCACAGCAGGTGGTGGAGCTACTGCAAAGGCAGAATGAGCTGATAAAGGAGAGACAATCCCTGTTGGAAAAGGTGCAGTGCCTGAAATCATCAGGAAATGTCACAGGCAAAGTAGGATTCGTCTGTTATCTATACCAGATTAATTTAGTAAACAAATGACATCAGACACAGCCAAACCCAGTGTTGCATTTTTGATTATCCTTCACCTTTATGTGGATTTGACTGTGTAAGTAATGTACGTAAGGCTGCTGTCATAGAGTTATACAGCACAGAAACAGGCCCTGCGGACATAGTAGGCCGAAGGGCCTGTTTCTGTGCTGTCTGACTCTATGACAGCAGTCTTGACAGCAGCCTCATGTACATTACTTACAGTCAAATCCATGTAAAGGTGAAGGATAATTGAGGGTAGAGGCTTTTTATTATTCAAAGTGCTCCAACACTTCATATTGGAGAAACATACTGCCAGAAAAATAATGGCACTGATATTGATGGGAAGGTCGGAACCCCAATTTCAGGCTGGGGGTGGTCTTTGGGAGGATGTCTGGTGACAAGGAAGAAGGTAGCCTGGTGGGCTGGATGGAAGCACTCATGCTCTTCCTGGTTCACAAGCAGTGCTGTAACTCACTTACCTTTCTCCCCAAAACTGTCAGGTTTCTTGAGGCCAGGGTAGAAAGGCCAGCCAAGATTAAGGTTAAATGTCAGGCTCCCAGCCTCATTATAATATTTAAATGGCCAGCCTGTTTCCTGGGAATGGGTTGGCTGCCCGACCCCTGCTCCACTTCAGTTAAACCTGGGTGTAGGTGGATTAGGGTCGGGGATGCGATTTTAAATATTTTTATCTCTCATCCGACTCTTAACACCTTTTTTGTTGGGGGGATAAAATTACCCCCAATATTCTGTTAAAGTTTTCTCACCAGTACAGAATCTCACCAGGTTCCTCGTCCTCACACTGACCCGCCGGGTTCTGAAGCTGAATGTCTTCAGAAATCATGCTACAGCTGGGTATGGAGAGTAGCTACTGAATAAGTCTCTCAGGATGCGCTGAGATGGTGTGAGTAGATCCTCTTACTTTGTCCCACTCTCTACTCGATGCCGCTGTTAGGATTCAGGCATGTTCCAGATACTTTCTATCATCCCCAGGGAAAAAGTCACCTTCCACAATCAACTCTCTGCTCTCAAATCTGACTGCATGTGCAATCTGGTATAGCAAACCACAGGACAAACAATGAACCCCTTTACTACTGAGGTACATACGGAGCATATGCAGCTTGCCACTATTATGCTCTTCACCTCTGACTGACAGCTAACATTCTGAAAGTCCATATACCTCAGATAACATGTACAAGCACTTTAATAATAAGAGACAAAGTTATAGGGAGTTATTTTGGTGAAAGGGTGAAATCAGTCATTAAATTTGAAAGTTTGATTTTAGAATATAGTTTTGGTCCTAATTGCTTATTACCATAATTTGAACTTGCCTGGAGGTGCTAAACAGATCTCAACAGATACTTTCTGTCATCCGCAGGGAAAAAGTCACCTCCCACAATCAAATCTCCACTCCCAAATCTGACTGCTTGTGTGGATGTAATTTCCGTGGAGCAGTATATGTGTGCTCCATTCACCCAGTTCCACTGAAGGTATGGAGTGTGCTGGCTGACATACAGTGGCACGTTGCAGAATGGCTCAGGGACCGAGTGAGAGGGCGCAGTTTCTCTAACACAGCTCTGGCGGTCCTGTTGCAGGAGTTCCAGAGCAGGAGGAATCCCCCTTCCTCTCCTGTCCTCCTCTCCTGCAGCAGTTGCCAGGCCTCACCTCCTCTTCCCATTCCTCCTGCAGCTCAATGAGGACCCTAGCAAAATGCTGATGACCAAGCACTCCCTTTTTCCTGGTGACTCCTATGAAGTGACCAATAATGTAGAGAAGCACAGGACTTAATCTTTTTAGGTGAAGTCTTCTGAGAATTTCTGGAATAAATGTTGGTGAAGTCTTGACCAGGTGTTCCAGAAAATCTCCTGATGTGTTTCAAAAGTCCTCAACATTTGACAGCATTTGACAGAGTATGGCATCAAGGAACCCTGGCAAAACTGCAGTCAATGGGAATTGGGGGAAAACTCTCCTCTGGTTGGAGTCATACCTAGCACAAAAGAAGATGGTTGTGGTTCTTGGAGGTTAATCATCTCAGTCCCAGGACATCACTGCAGGACTTCCTCAGGGTAGTGTCCTAGGCCCAACCATCTTCAACTGCTTCATCAATGGCCTTCCCTCCATCATGAGGTCAGAAGTGGGGATGTCCACTGATTGCACAGTGTTCAGCACCATTTGCGATTCCTCAGATACTGAAGCAGCCCATGTCTATAGGCAGCAAGACCTGAACAGCATCCCGTTTTAGGCTGATAAGTGGCAAGTAACATTAGCGCCACACAAGTGCCAGGCAATGACCATCTCAAACAAGAGAGAATCTAACCGTCTGCCTTTGACATTCAATGGCATTACCATCGCTGAATCCCCCACTATCAACATCCTGGGGATCACCATTGACCAGAAACTGAACTGGACCAGCTACATAAATGCTGTGACTACAAGAGCAGTCAGAGGTTGGGAATTCTGTAGTGAGTAACTCACCTCCTGTCTCCCCAGTGCCTGTCTACCATCTACAAGGCACAAGCCAGGAGTGTGATGGAATACTTTCCATTTGCCTGAATGAGTGCAGCTGCAACAACACTCAAGAAGCTCGACACCATCCAGGACAAAGCAGCCCACTTGATTGGCACCCCATCCACCACTGACGCACAGTGGCGGTAGTTTGTACTATATACAAAATGCACTGCAGCAACTCACCAAGGCTCCTTCGACAGCACCTTCCAAACCCACGACCTCTACACCTAGAGGGACAAGGGCAGCAGATGCATGGGAACATTATTACCTGCAAGTTCCCCTTCAAGCCACACACCATCCTGACTTCGAACTATATCGCCGTTCCTTCAAAGGCGCTGGATCAAAATCCTGGAACTCCCTTCCTAACAGCACTGTTGGGTACCTACACCCCAAGGACTGCAGCAGTTTAAAAAGGCATCTCCCCACCACCTTCTCAAGGGAAATTAATGATGGCCAATAAATGCTGGCCTAGCCAGTGGTGCCCACATCCCACGAACAAAAGAAAACCTCCAGCAGCAAGTGAACAGTAAAGGATAATGTATCCTTAAGTAAGGCTCAAAATCCTCTGCAACAGTTTCTTTGCTCCCAATCAGCTGGTCACTATTAGGAGAAGTGCTACTGAACAAAATGCAGTGCAATCTCATTAAGGAGCGCTAGCAGGAAATTTAAGTGGCAGTCAATCCTTTAATGATCCTCTGGGCAGCCATTCCTAGTGCAAGCTTCAGCTCCTTTACCAAGGTGGAGTCTTGCATTAAACATGGGCTAAACCAGCATCTCAGCTTAAGACCCCATCTTGGCCACCATGGAGCTCTTTAGGGTTTAAAGTATCACGAGAAAATCATCCCCTTAGCGTCTTAGATCTGTAGCAAGTCTTGGAAGTAGCAAGCATTCATGATTAAGAGATTTTGAATGAGACTGGCCACTCACAGAGTGCGCTAATCGCCCTGACTCCTTAGCTGCTCGACAAAGTGGAAATACTTTGGAAAAACAAGAGGCACTGCCCTGGCTTAGAAAGATCAAAAAATATTCTTCACAATCACTCAAAGCTGTCAATCAAAACGAGCGGTAAAGGCACAAAGTGCAGGTTTCCAGATCCAATTTTTAATATCTGTAGAATAAAGCAACACTGTCACAATGGGTCATTCTCACCTGTCCCAATGGAACGGCAATGTAGATGATGCTTGGCATTTGGAATACTTGTTAAGTAATCTGCATAAATGGGGTCAGTAACTTACTTTGAAGTGTGCGGATTTGCTCCCTCTCACAGAAGCAGACTGCTCCCAGCTATCACAGAAAACTAATTTTTCGTTAGATACAGAATTGACATTGCCACACATTTCCATCAAAATATATAACCTGCAGATTCTTAAGATCTGAAATAGGACAGACCCTGATCAGATACAGCTGCTTCTGGTGGGAGTTCTCAATCTAGGGAAATCTTTGGTGTAACAGTCAGCAGAAGATGGAATTGAGATTCGAGTTTCCTGCTCCTTGACACAGCTGCATAAATACTCTGCAGTGCCAGGCATATAGCAGTACAGTCACTGGCCTCCTGCCTTCAGATCAACTGCACATTTCTTCCACACTTGGTTGAAGGAATAGTATGACATGCCTTGACTTGCCCACTTGCCATCCCCCCGGTTTAATATTAGAGAAGTCCAAGTGTCACATTGCATTCATCACTATGTCAGCATAATAAGTAATTAATTTGGGGCCAAAAATATAACTTAATTTTCTTTGATTTAATTATTGACCCCAGTTACTGCAATATTTTGGAGCAATATTTATGTACTTGGGACTGTGCATGTTTTTTTTCCAACACTCGCCATTCATATTAGCTCTAATAGTTTACTGGTTTGGACATAGAGCTGCCGTACAGTGCAAGTAAAACAACCTTCCTTCAATAGCATTGAAAAATTCTGGATTTACATCAATGTGTATTTGTCATTCTAGAGATAATTTGATAAACAAGAATGAAGTATAAAAGGATAGGAGTGAAAGTATTTAAAAACTAACATTTTACAACGCTGTAATTGGGGTATCACAATGGTTTTTGGTTTGCACTAAACTTACCTGAGAACTATTACTGTGAAAGTATGTTCTTTCACCTATGCCCTTCAAACCTTTCTTTTAACCTATATATAGATCAATATTTTAACGGAACAGGAGCGCACCCCCACTATGTGTGCACATTGTGGTGTCAAAAGTGGCGCAGTGGTTAGCACCGCAGCCTCAGCTCCAGGGACCCAGGTTCGATTCTGGGTACTGCCTGTGCGGAGTTTGCAAGTTCTCCCTGTGTCTGCGTGGGTTTTCGCCGGGTGCTCCGGTTTCCTCCCACACCCAAAGACTTGCAGGTGATAGGTAAATTGGCCGTTGTAAATTGCCCCTAGTGTAGGGAGGTGATAGGGAATATGGGATTACTGTAGGGTTAGTATATGTTGGTCGGCACAGACTTGGTGCCGAAGGGCCTGTTTCAGTGCTGTATCTCTAAATAAAATTAAAATAAAATAAATATCAGGCTTAGTTTTAGAGAGGGGCAATCAGTGCTTTTCATTCTGTAGAATATAGTGCCAGTGTAAATAAGAAGGCTGTCATTAGACCAGCCAATTCTGAGTGGGCAAGCCAGATTCTTAAAAAACAAAGAACAAAGATAATTACAGCACAGGAACAGGCCCTTCGGCCCTCCAAGCCTGCGCCGATCCAGATCCTCTCTCTAAACATGTCGCCTATTTTCTAAGGTTCTGTATCTCTTTTCTTCCTGCCCATTCATGTATCTGTCTAGATACATCTTAAAAGACTCCATCGTGCCCGCATCTACCACCTCCGCTGGCAATGCATTCCAGGCGCCCACCACCCTCTGCGTAAAGAACTTTCCACGCATATCCCCCCTAAACATTTCCCCTTTCACTTTGAACTCGTGTCCTCTAGTAATTGAAACCCCCACTCTGGGAAAAAGCCTCTTGCTATCCACCCTGTCTATACCTCTCATGATTTTGTACACCTCAATCAGGTCCCCCCTCAACCTCCGTCTTTCTAATGAAAATAATCCTAATCTACTCAACCTCTCTTCATAGCTAGCGCCCTCCATACCAGGCAACATCCTGGTGAACCTCCTCTGCACCCTCTCCAAAGCATCCACATCCTTTTGATAATGTGGCGACCAGAACTGTACGCAGTATTCCAAATGTGGCCGAACCAAAGTCCTATACAACTGTAACATGACCTGCCAACTCTTCTACTCAATGCCCCGTCTGATGAAGGAAAGCATGCCGTATGCCTTCTTGATCACTCTATTTACCTGCGTTGCCACCTTCAGGGAACAGTGGACCTGAACACCCAAATCTCTCTGGACATCAATTTTCCCCAGGACTTTTCCATTTACTGTATAGTTCACTCTTGAATTGGATCTTCCAAAATGCATCACCTCGCATTTGCCCTGATTGAACTCCATCTGCCATTTCTCTGCCCAACTCTCCAGTCTATCTATATTCTGCTGTATTCTCTGACAGTCCCCCTCACTATCTGCTACTCCACCAATCTTAGTGTCGTCTGCAAACTTGCTAATCAGTCCACCTATACTTTCCTCCAAATCGTTAATGTATATCACAAACAACAGTGGTCCCAGCACGGATCCCTGTGGAACACCACTGGTCACACGTCTCCATTTTGAGAAACTCCCTTCTACTGCTACTCTCTGTCTCCTGTTGCCCAGCCAGTTCTTTATCCATCTAGCTAGTACACCTTGGACCCCAAGCGCCTTCACTTTCTCCATCAGCCTGCCATGGGGAACCTTATCAAACGCCTTACTGAAGTCCATGTATATGAACTTTGTCACTTCCTCAAAGAATTCTATTAAGTTGGTAAGACATGACCTTCCCTGCACAAAACCATGTTGCCTATCACTGATAAGCCCATTTTCTTCCAAATGGGAATAGATCCTATCCCTCAGTATCTTCTCCAGCAGCTTCCCTACCACTGACGTCAGGCTCACCGGTCTATAATTACCTGGATTATCCCTGCTACCCTTCTTAAACAAGGGGACAACATTAGCAATTCTCCAGTCCTCCGGGACCTCACCCGTGTTTAAGGATGCTGCAAAGATATCTGTTAAGGCCCCAGCTATTTCCTCTCTCGCTTCCCTCAGTAACCTGGGATAGATCCCATCCGGACCTGGGGACTTGTCCACCTTAATGCCTTTTAGAATACCCAACACTTCCTCCCTCCTTATGCCGACTTGACCTAGAGTAATCAAACATCTGTTCCTAACCTCAACATCCGTCATGTCCCTCTCCTCGGTGAATACCGATGCAAAGTACTCGTTTAGAATCTCACCCATTTTCTCTGAGTCCAAGCATAACATTCCTCCTTTGTCCTTTAGTGGGCCAATCCTTTCTCTAGTTACCCTCTTTCTCCTTATATATGAATAAAAGGCTTTGGGATTTTCCTTAACCCTGTTTGCTAAAGATATTTCATGACCCCTTTTAGCCCTCTTAATTCCTCGTTTCAGATTGGTCCTACATTCCCGATATTCTTTCAAAGCTTCGTCTTTCATCAGCCGCCTAGACCTTATGTATGCTTCCTTTTTCCTCTTGGCTAGTCTCACAATTTCACCTGTCATCCATGGTTCCCTAATCTTGCCATTTCTATCCCTCATTTTCACAGGAACATGTCTCTCCTGAACGCTAATCAACCTCTCTATAAAAGCCTCCCACATATCACATGTGGATTTACCTTCAAACAGCTGCTCCCAATCTACATTTCCCAGCTCCTGCCGAATTTTGGTATAGTTGGCCTTCCCCCAATTTAGCACTCTTCCTTTAGGACCACTCTCGTCTTTGTCCATGAGTATTTTAAAGCTTACGGAATTGTGATCACTATTCCCAAAGTAGTCCCCTACTGAAACTTCAACAACCTGGCCGGGCTCATTCCCCAACACCAGGTCCAGTATGGCCCCTTCCCGAGTTGGACTATTTACATACTGCTCTAGAAAACCTTCCTGGATGCTCCTAACAAATTCTGCTCCATCTGGACCTCTAACACTAAGCGAATCCCAGTCAATGTTGGGAAAATTAAAATCTCCTATCACCACCACCCTGTTGCTCCTACATCTTTCCATAATCTGTTTACATATTTGTACCTCTATCTCACGCTCGCTGTTGGGAGGCCTGTAGTACAGCCCCAACATTGTTACCGCACCCTTCCTATTTCTGAGTTCTGTCCATATTGCCTCACTGCTCGAGTCCTCCATAGTGCCCTCCTTCAGCACAGCTGTGATATCCTCTTTGACCAGTAATGCAACTCCTCCACCCCTTTTACCTCCCTCTCTATCCCGCCTGAAGCATCGATATCCTGGGATATTTAGTTGCCAATCATGCCCTTCCCTCAACCAAGTCTCAGTAATAGCAATAACATCATACTCCCAGGTACTAATCCAAGCCCTAAGTTCATCTGCCTTACCTACTACACTTCTTGCATTAAAACAAATGCACCTCAGACCACCAGTCCCTATATATTCATCATCTGCTCCCTGCCTGCTTTTCCCCTTAGTCACACTGACTTCATTATCTAGTTCCTTACAGGCTTTTGTTACTACCTCCTTACTGTCAACTGACCTCAATTGGTTCCCATCCCCCTGCCACATTAGTTTAAACCCTCCCCAACAGCGTTAGCAAAAGCACTTCCAAGGACATTGATTCCAGTCCGGCCCAGGTGTAGACCGTCCAATTTGTAATAGTCCCACCTCCCCCAGAACCTGTCCCAAAAATCTGAACCCCTCCTTCCTGCACCATCTCTCAAGCCACGCATTCATCCTGACTATTCTTTCATTTTTACTCTGACTATCACGTGGCACTGGTAGTAATCCTGAGATTACTACCTCTGAGGTCCTACTTTTTAACTTGGCTCCTAACTCCCTAAACTCTGCTTGTAGGACCTCATCCCGTTTTTTACCTATATCATTAGTGTCTATGTGCACAATGACAACTGGCTGTTCACCCTCCCCCTTTAGAATGTTCTGCAGCCGATCTGAGACATCCCTGACCCGTGCACCTGGGAGGCAACATACCATTCGGGAGCCTCGTTTTCGACCACAGAACCGCCTATCTACTCCCCTTACAATCGAATCCCCTACGACTATAGCCCTTCCACTCTTTTTCCCGCCCTTCTGAACAGCAGAGCCAGCCACGGTGCCATGGGCCTGGCTACTGCTGCCTTCCCCTGGTGAGCCATCTCCCCCAACAGTATCCAAAACGGTATACTTGTTTTGGAGGGAGATGACCGCAGGGGACTCCTGCGCTGCCTTCCTTCTGTCTGCCTGACTGATGTAATATTAAACAAGTATTGTATCAGCACTTTCATTTTGGAGCATGTTTGTCCTCTGCCTACTTGACGTTTTGACAGCAGCATGTTTGAGAGGTCAGGCACTGTGTCATTTTGTCTCTCTCAATTGTAAATGTATGCAGTCTACTCTCACTTGAAATCATTTAATTCAAATTATTTAATAATTAAGTGGTTTCAGTACTTAATTCAGACTTTTTTCAAAAATCAGTAGACTATAGTTGTATAAAAGCTGCTTTGAGATTTTTATAAATGTGTCATTTACTCAACACAGTTTTTGTGAGACCAACCTGTGAAGGTCAGAATGTGAGTGTGAATATTGATTTTTGTGTTCCTGTTAGGAAGTCATTAACAACATAGGTTAGGTACAGGAGGGCTGTGGTTCCTACAGAGGCAGGTTTCTGGTCAGGGTGGAAATAATCTGATTTGAAAATATCATAAAAGTGACCAAAAATGGAAAAACCATTAGATTTAGGTCTTTAAAAAAGCAGCTAATAGAAAAATAAATGGGAGATTGTGTGTCAAGCTGTAAGTTTAACTCTTCTGTTACTGTCTGTACTCTTAAACTTAGATATTAACTGAAAGCTGACTGTGGCAGCATCTATTTCACAGAATGGGGAAGTAAATGTGACTTTCTTTTCTTTCCTTCATTTCTTTCTCTCTCTCTCATCTTTTTGGAAGGAATCCAAACTTTGAAATGAAACCAGACATGCCAGAAATACACAGCAAGTCAGTCAGCATCCACACAAGAGGAGACAGGTTAATGTTCTGCTTTTATTTCATACTTCTCAACAGTCACTTAAAATTTGTTGCATTAAACTTAAAGGTCCTTTCTCAAAAATCTTGATCTTGCAGACAAGAATGTATTGTTTTTGTCCAAACATCCACTGCATAGGACAAAATGTTGATAGAGCTTATATGAAGATTTTACCAGAATATTCTTTATTGTAAAAAGCTGTCTTGAACTTGACAGCTGCATCATCTTTGTTATTCCTCTCGTCGTGTGAATACAAACTATAGCTTCTAATCAACAAATTCCTGATGATATCTGTGGTTTGATTTTTCCCAACAAAATTACACCTCTGCCTGTCAGTGTAACTGTAGAAAACCAGCCCAATTTTCCTCAGGGCACGATCATTACCCATTCATGATAAACTTCTGCCTCTATTAGTGCCCTTTAATGGACAGTTTGTTTTGGTGGGGTGGGTGCAATATACTGCAAGATACAATGTGGCATTTCTTCAGGACACCGAGCCCCTAAATTTAAAGAATCTTCAGCTTAGATGTTGCTGTCTGTAATCTGGCAAAGGAAACCCATATTATCAGCCCAAGGGAAGGAGGCCCATGAAGGACATGATCTAGGAAGAAGGCTTTGGCAGTGAATGCTACCTCACCCCATTAAGGAGTATCTCTGAAATGTGGGTTGCATATTCTATATGATTGCATTTTCAGTGCCTTCACACTTTCTACTTTCTTCTTAAAAGGGAAACAGCCCACAACCAAAGATAAGGAAGCACGGTCCCCCAAGACACCTTCTCTAAATCTTCAGGCAACATCTTAGAACCTTCTGTGGCTCTAGGAAAAGTAGGAGACTGATTGAAAGAGTGCACAAATATAAGCAGCATAAGGAGACATGATGCCCTTAAATAGTAGGAAAGTTGTCATAAAAGCAGAAAATGCTGGAAATACTCAGTATGTGGAGAGAGAAACACAGTTAACCTTTCTGATGACCTTTCATCAGAACTGGGAAAGGTCAGGAAAAGATCAAGAAAGTTGTCAGATTTGTTGACACTGAGATGTTTTTGATGCTAACGGGATATGTACAGAATGGGTTGTGGTAAGTAGGAGAAGGTCTAAAATTATCTCCAAATGTAAACCTTGCTAGTTGAGGAGGAAAAGTAATGCCAGCAAATGAGTGAGCTATTTTATTGCTAATAATGGTAAAATTCAAGACCATAACCATCAGGCAGGCTTAACTTTGGACCTTGACAACTCATGCTGGAGCACAAAGGTTAGGCATATTCCTGTTCTGATCTCTAAGATTACCTAGCCTGTAACCTCTTCCAACTCTAGTCTACTGTATGTTCCCCATCCTTGTGCTCTACCAAAGGTGGCACACCCGCAGTCTTTTTATCCCCACTGCCTTGTTTCATACACCTTCAAAAAACTTTTTAAAACCTACATCTTTAACAACACCTTCGATCATCAGATTGCCTCCAACTCCAAAACGTGAAGTACCTTCACATCTTTTTCTACTTAAAGGTGCTGTATAAATATTAGTTATGTTGGCTGACCACCCAACCATATAGTTAGAAAATGTTAGAGTGGCCCGTGGATTCCAAATAAATTAATCTTACAAAACTGGAAGAAGTTTAAAATATTATTTTGAATACAATGTATTTCCCATATCATTAGAAGTTACAAAGAACCATATTATATCTTACATTTCTAAGTGTATTTTGGCTCCATAGGAAACCTCCACTTCTATAAAGATCCTAAATATTGAAGATTATAGGGGACACCACACCTATGTACTGGCCTCACTCATTTTCTCCAACTGTAACCCTTTAGCTAAATCCGCTTTCATCTCTGAGCTTCGAGTACGATATGGCTCCTAGGTCTGTGTTCAACTCCCTCTTGAAATCCCTTCAGTCCAATTTCTGCACTGGTTCCAGCACCAGGCTGGCATTGGTCAAAGTCTCTAACAATACTTTCAGTGACTACAGCCAGGGCAAAATATCCTCTCTAATCTGTCTATGGTGTTTAACATCCCGACCTCACTCACACCACCACTGAAATTATTATCCACATAAGTATCACCTCAACACTCCGTGTTCCTTGCCACTTTCCATAACCTCAAAATTATCCAAAACATCTTGCCCTATTCATAAGCAATAGGAACAGGAGTAGCCGATTTGGTCCCTCGAGACCACCTTGCCCTGCCATTTATTAAGATCATGGCTGATCTGATTGTGGCCTCAACTCCACTTTCCTGCCTTCCCCCCCCCCATATCCCTTTACTCCCTTGTAGATCAAAAATCTGTCTAGCTCAGCCTCTGGGGGAGAGAATTCCAAAGATTAATGACCCTCTGGGAGAAGAAATTCCTCCTCATCTCCATCTTAAATGGGAGACCCCTTATTTTGAAACCGTGCCCCCTAGTTCTTGATTCCTCCACAAAGGGGGAACATCCTCTCAGCATGTACCCTGTCTACCATGTTTCAATAAGATCATCTCTCATTCTTCTAAACTCCAATGAGTATAGGCCTACGCTGCTCAACCTGTCCTCATAAGACAACCCCTTCATCCCAGGAATCATCCCAGTAAACCTTCTCTGAACTTCCTCCAATGCAAGTATATTCTTCCTTAAATAAGGAGACCACAACTGTAAGCAGTATTCTCGCGATCTTGCCAATGCATTGTACATTTGTAGCAAGACTTCACTACTTTTAAACTCCTTCTCCCTTGGAATAAAGGTCAACATTCCATTTGCCTTCCTAATTACTTGCTAACTTTTTGTGGTTCATGTATGAGGACACCCAGATCCCTCTGTACTGCAGCATTCTGCAGTCTCTCTCCATTTAAATAATATTTTGCTTTTCTATTCTTCCTGCCAAAGTGGAATACCTCACATTTTCCCACTTTATACTCCATCTGCCAAATTTTTGCCCACTCACTGAACCTATCTATACCTCTTAACAGACACTTTGTGTCCTCCTCATAATTTGCTTTCCCATTTATCTTTGTACTGTCTGCAAATTTGGCTACAATATACTCTGTCCCTTCATCTAACTCATTTAATATAGATTGTAAATAGTTCATGGCTCAGCATTGATCGCTGTGGTACTCCACTAGTTAGTTTGCCAACCTGAAAATTACCCATTTAACCCATCTCTCGGTTTCCTGTTAGCATGGATAGAGGATTGACTAACTAATAGATTACCTCCAACACCATGAGCTCTTATCTTGTATAATAACCTTTTATATGGCACCTTGTTGAATACCTTTTGGAAATCCAAATACATCTACTGGTTCCCCTTTATCCACCCTGCTTGTTACATCCTCAAAGTACTCTAATAAATTAGTCAAACATGATTTTCCTTCCACAAAACCATGTTGACTGCCTGATTGCATGTCCTGCTACTACTACCTGTCATGCAGGCTCCCACCTGCCAAGAATGAGGCATATTAATTTCACAACATGGACATTAAATTTCAAATTGTTGCTGGAAGAAGAGAAGGCCTAATATTGTCAAGCCCCTGGCTGGAAGGACATTTTTGCAAATTAACAGACACTGCTTGGAACAAAGGACCATTCCCTGACCCACCCAATACACAAAGCCAGAAGTGATTATACCAGTCACGTGACTACCCTGCTGGCCAACTTGGGGAGTTTTAAATTGTAGAGACAGTGTTTGAATTGGCAGAAAGCTCTTGGCTCCCGGACTGAAGCAGACCTCCTCTCTGCCTGTCTGCTCCCATCTCTTTCTCAGGGAACTCCAAAAGCCACGTGAACCCCAAGAGAGAGAAAAGTCTCCTAAGGTGAACAAGGTTTAAGAATAATACTGGGCCCCAACGAAAATCAAGACCATATCTTCAATCAAGGACTCTACAGTGAGCTTGAAGAACTGTAACAAACTCTTCAGATATTGCCTCAAACCTTTCCAATGTATCTTTCTTTGCTCTTTTCTGTCTCTATTTGCATGTGCGTATCGCGTATCCATGCTAGCGTGGGCGCGTCGTGTATCCATAGGCGTCAACCGATTTAGAGTTTAATAAAATTTTACCTTCTTTAAACCTAAGAAAGCCTGTTTGTGCTGGTTTCTTTCCCTTAAGATTGGAAAGCGGTGAACAAGGATTCACCAAGGGCGAGCTAAAAAAAAGTGTTTAAAAAATAAAACCCTGCTACAGTAAGACCAAGTGGAGGCTGAAAGGGAAGCCTAGATCTCTTTCTCACCTGATTGTAACATACCTTAATAATGGATTCCAACATTTTCCCAATGACAGATGTTAGGCTAACTGGCTTAGAGTTACCTGCTTTCTGTCTCCTTCCTTTCTTGTTACATTTGCGATTTCCAATCTGCTGGGACCTTTCTAGCGTCTGGGGAAATTTGGAAGATTACAACCAATGCATCCCCAGATTTAAAATGGTGGGTAAGAGAAGCGAAAGCGACATGAGGAAAGACTTTTTCACACATCACGTGGTTAAGGTCTGGAATCTGCTGCCTGAGAATGTGGTGGAGGCAGGTTCAATTGAAGCATTCAAAAGGGAATTAGACTGTTATATGAAAAGGAAGAATGTGCAGGGTTATGGAGAGAAGGTGGGGGAATGGCACTAAGTGAATTGCTCTTTCGGAGAGCTGGTGCAGATGTGATGGGCTGAATGGCCTCCTTCTGCACTGTAACAATTCTATCTCTGCAGCCACTTCTTTTAAGACCATCAGGTCCAGGGACTTGTCAACCTTTAGTCCCATTAGTTTTCCTAGTACTTTTTCTCTAGAGATGGTGATTGTTTTAAGTTCCTCCCTCCCTTTTGCCCCTTTATTTTCTACTATTCGCGGGTTTTTTTGTGTCTTCTGTGAAGACAGACACAAAATACTTTTTCAAAGTCTCTGCCATTTCCTTGTTTCCATTATTAATTCTCCAGTCTAAACTTCTAAGGGACCAATGCTTACTTTAGCTACTCTAGTAATGTGGTAGGCAGAACGTCTTTTTGGATTGATGGCAGCATCCTGTAGTGGAAAATGCTACTCATATTGTTATTGCATAGTAGCAATAGAAAAACCACACAAATGAGTAATGTGGTATATCAATTTCATCACCGATGCGATGCCAGGTACGTAGGCCGTATATCCCAACAACTGGCAGATCGTATCAAACGGCACGTCCCTTCAGCTGTTTGCAAGAGGCAGAGTACTAACTGTACTCACCCAGCCTGTACTTTCAAAACTCAGAATGCAATGTCTAATGTTAAGTGTGATTCTGCGATTGGACAGCACTTGAACAATCCTGAGTGTGCTAAGAATTAAACTAACCACCAAGTTAAGCTTATCAGTCGGGCACGCAATGTGGCTCACTTACACTTACTAGAAGCTACATATATTCTCATGCAGGGACCTGTCCTCTGCATGCAAAAGGAACATGTCCAGGCTTTGTGCCTTTTTTGAATTAAACAAAAGTACGGGGGACAATAGTTCCCTGGTGCAGTGGTCGAGACGTTGCCATGGGGAATCAGAGTCGACTTGCCAACCAATCAGCACCTTTTCTCATGCAGTATAAATTGTTGCTTCCTTTGAAATTTGGTATTCTTGCATCTGTCCTCATGAGTGCAAGGCAAAAAGCTTCAACAGCATGTCTCTTGTTTCAGCAGTACTCAAGTTTGTACTACAAAGCAACTATTTAGCTACTTTCTTCCTTTTTATATACTTGTAGAAGCTCTACTGTCTGTTTATATATTTCTTGCTAGTTTACTCTTGTATTTATTTTTGCGATTCTTTGCTGGTTTCTAAAATGTTCCCAATCTTCTGGCCTACCAGTGAACTTCACAGCATTGTATGCCTTTTCTTTCAATTTGATACCATCCTTAGTTAGCCACATCCTTCTTGTAGGGGTTTTCTTTCTCGATGGAATATATCTTTGTTGAGAGTTATGAAACATCTCCTTAAATGTCTACCACTGCATATCTACCATGTTACCTTTTAACTTATTTTCCCAGTCCACTGTAGCCAACTCTGTCTTCATACCTTTGTAATTGCCTTTATTTAAGTTTAAGACACTAGTTATAGACCCACATTTCTCACCCTCAAACTGAATGTGAAATTCTACCATGTTATGATTGCTCTTGCCTAAAGGATCCTTTACTATGAAATCGTTAATTAATCCTGGTCTAAAATAGCCTGTTCCCTGGTTGGTTCCATAACATATTGTTCTAAGAAACTGTCCCGAATACACTCTATGAACTCATCCTCAAGGCTACTTTTACCAATTTGATTTGTCTAATCAATATGAAGGTTAAAATCACCCACGATTATTGCAGTAACTTTCTTACAAGCCCTCATTATTTCTTGATTTATACTCTGTTTCATAGTGTGGCTACTGTTTGGTGGGAGTAGTTTATAGGCTACCTGTGACTTCTTTCCCATGCTATTTCTTGTCTCCACCCAAACTGATTCTATATCTTGATCTTCTGAGCCAAGATCATTTCTCACTACTGTTCTGATCTCATCCTTTATTAACAGAGTTACCCCATGTCCTTTTCCTTTCTTCCTATCCTACTGAAATGTCAAATACCCTTGAATATTCAGTTCCCAGTCTTGGTCACTGTGCACCCACGTCTCTGAAATGGCTATCATACCATTTATTTCTATTTGTGCTATCAATTCATCCATCTTCTTATGAATGCTGCATGCATTCAGATAAAGAGCCTTTAATTCTGTCCTTTTACCATTTTTCCTGAGTCTGACCCTATTTGCTGGTGCACTGTTAGGTTTGTATGCCCTGACCCTGCCTGTCACACTCATATCATTATTACTCGTATCGCTACCCTACACTATTGCCTTGTCCTTTCTCATTAACTTTCTAAATCTCCCCTCACATGAATGCGCCTCCCCCCCAACTATTTAGTTTAAAGCCCTCTCTACTGCCCTAGTTATATGATTTGTCAGGGCACTGGTATCAGCGCGGTTCAAGCAAAGCCATTCCAATTGCACAGCTCTCGTTTCCCCAGTACTGGTGCCTGTGCCCCATGAATCGAAACCCATTCTCCCACACCAATCTTTGAGCCACGCATTCAACTCTGATCTTATTTACCTTATGCCAATTTGCTTACGGCTCAGATAGTAATCCAGAGATTATTACTTTTGTAGTTCCAGTTTTTTTTAAATTTAGCCCCTAGCTGCTCATACTCCCTTAGCAGAACCACTTTCTTAGTACCTATGTCAGTGGCAGCCATGTGGACCATGACAACTAGATCCTTCCCATCCCACTCCAAGTTCCTCTCCGTCCCCATGGAGATGTCCTTGCCCTGATTCTGGGCAACGAACCCTTCGGGACTCTCACTCTCAGCTGCACAGAACAGTATCTATCCCCCTGACGATGCTGTCCCCTACTACTGCGACATTCCTTTCTTTTTTTTTACTCCCTCCCCCCACTTGAATGCCCCCCCCCCCCCATACAACGGTACTGTGGTCAATTTGCTCATACTGCACTTGTAGTCACAGCCCGCCATCCCTAACAACGATCCAAATCTGATGTACCTCACCTATAGGGTATGACTGCCTCCTGCAACTTTCTGTCCAGGTAACTTTCTGGCTTCCAGATACATCACACTGACCGCAGTTCTGACTCCAGCTCATCAACTCTGAGACGAAGTTCCTCAAGCTGCAGACACTTCTCCAGCTCTCACACAGGTGTCCACCAACTCCCACGTGCTACAGCTGTCTTCGCTCATTGATACTGGCTCCATCCCATAATACATCAAATTTATAATCTGTGACCTCAGCTACAATTCAATTTCTTGCCTCCCCTTACCTTTGCTACCTTCTACCCCTCTATCCTTTTGCCTTTGTGCATCTCTGCCCCACTTCAGTCTCATCTGCAACTTCCCAAATTATTCTGCTTCTCCATGACACTCCTCAAATTTAAAAATGAGTCACAGTGAACAGATAAGGAAGAGTGGTGGTGGCAGAGGTAGAGCAGGAATGTAAGGATCGTTTTTTTCAAAGTAAACTGCTCAGCCCCTCAGGAGACACTGCTAAGAGCTTTACGGGAGTGCTGGGAGGCTAGGACAGATAGCAGCTTGCCTGCACCAGCTCGATCCTACAATCCAACTTTTGAACTGCCGTAGCTTTAATATACACTATTGGAACTGGAATTAGGACAATTTCTGGTGCCGGGCCTACAGTTATCTATAAGCATCCTTACAGTAGAAGATACAGTTCCATGAGAGACTCCCTGCTGACCCAGGCCCTGCTGAGACAGTTGTTTTCCGTCATTGGCAGGTGTCTGCAAGAGCCTGCAGAAGTACATGGTAGCATAATGGTGAGTGTGGGCAGTCTGTCTCAGATATCTGCTTATCTTCCCATCCTACCTGTTTTTAACTTGTACCATTTCAACCATATATTTGAAATGCTTTGAAAGTAACCCTCATCATTAATTCTAAGCTGACTTGGTGACCACCCTGTGGCTCTGCAGTTTGTACTTGGATGCCTTCACCCTCTTGTGTATGTTTGTATTTAAATGTACCCTTTTTAAATTTCATGATATGCTCTAATTCTGTAAATATTTCAATTACAGTCTGCTTTCTGCTCATGTTGCAGATTTTTTTTGTCTCCATATGAACATTCCTTACGTTTAGTGTGTGAGGGGAAACAAAACAAGGAATTAAATAAATTTAAAAATAATTTTGAAGAGCACTAAAAAGGCACTAGAAAAATGAAAACATAGCATCTGGCCCTTTTGAGAACTCCATCATGTAGCTGTCCTTTTTGCTCACCATAGTTGGCCAGACAAAATACACACAGCATGATCCAAATCAGCTGTGCTTTATTAACACACTTTAATTGATTATAATTTTCCAATTAAGCATTTGCACATTTTGCATTAGAGAACCTTAGGTTGATTGGAAGATAGTATGCTTTGCGAATCAGGTGGTGAACCTGCAAAAAAAAAATTCCCTGCCTGATTTTCCAATACGCAGTTGGGCCCAAGCCAACAGATGGAAAATATACCCTATCCTATATGTAGCCTGTTAAATAGGGCTATAATACTTCTTCAATAGACACAGATAGGCTATATCACTTAGCTGTGACAATTTACGCCGCGTTTTCTTGAGGATTCTTGCGCATCTGTCAGCTTTTCCAGCTATCTTCACCTTGCTTATTTTGACATAGACCAGATTTAATTAAAATATTTAGCTCATTATCTTAGTAAAGAAGTGTTTCCAGTCTTTCTGAAGAGGTGAGGAGTGAGCGCAAACATGTCATGGCTACCTGTCTCAAGATTGACAGACCTTTCTCAGCACATACATGTTCCATGTCTCAGTTGATTTACTCACTGTGCAATTCTTTCTTTATCCACCTGCAGATACAAACTATCTATAAGGGTCATTTTAGATTGGGATTTCACTAAGCTATAGGGGTGGTGGTGTGACAGAGGAAATCAGCTTCACATTCAATCATACATTCCACCAAGTTTTATAGAATTATTTCTGAAATGGTTAGATGTCGTTGATTTTACAAACCAGTTAGATGCAATATTTGTCCCTTACACAACAATGAAAAACTCACATCCAAAGTATTTATACAGTATGTAACTACATTGCTTAAAGTACACTTGTATGTATGTGTGTATATATGTTATATATACTTTGATTTAAAGCTAAATTGATGTAGAATGAGTTTAGTTATGGGAGATTCATGTCCCTCCATTATCTGCAACTTGCAACTACAGACAACTATTTAGAATTAAATACTTCCTAGGTTCAGCAACTTTAAAAAAAAAATTGAGGTGACTGATGTTGCCACAGGATCAATGTTTTGATTAATGAAAAGGAATGAAATCACCACTTTGCATAACACATAATTTGGGGGGTTTTAGTAGTATTTAAAATTTATAGTAACTTGACTGTTAATGCATCTAGAACATGTAGCTGTGTTGCAGACAGCAATTTCAGCCTGCATCACTTTGTATACCCATCCCTGTAGAGTGCTAGAACTGTAAGAGTTAAATATTTTACAGCATCAAAAAGGAAAAAGCACTCATTTTAATTGTTAAAATGTCAGCAGCACCAAGAAACTTCATTGTTGCTCTTGTACAGTTCCACCTGTGTTGTCTTGACACTTCATCTGAAGTGCACACACATGCACTTTCCGATAGGGGTCACTCCATATTGATCAAAAGCAGGAACCCTGATTAACCCGTGGGTATTGTGGAACCTGGGACCCGTAGTCATTGGGGCTGACCTAGTTGAAATCTTTAATTACATGAAGTCTGCAGCCCCAACACCTTCCTAACTAAATGATCCACTCATTTACGACTTCTACCCTGACACACAAATATTTTTTATTCTTTGCTTGGTCTTTACAAACTACCTTTTATGCATTGAACAATTTAGTTCGTTTTTCAGGACATTCTATTAAATTATTAGTCTTTACCATTATGTATTACTAGACTATTTCCTTAAATAATATGGATTGGCACAATTCAATGAAGTGAATGAAATGTGACAGTTTTCTCATATTATACGCCTCATCAAACAGAGTCCACTTCCTGTTTCGCACAGCTGTACAGCCCGATGCAAACCAAACTGGTCACAGTAAACAAAATGTGGTACTAAACTGGTTTCTTTTTTCCTAGAAACAGGAAGTTCAACAAAGTGCGCCTGAAAGCAACTTTTGTCACTATGTGATTTCACTACTTCGAACACATTCAATCATTTATCCAACGAAACTCATTTTCAAATGCAAAAGTTACTTATGCGCTACATATTTACTCAAGTAAAAATGAAAATCACTGGCATGACAGTCTGTTTTTCAGAGGGAAGCTTGCGAGAAACGAAAATGTGAGGCTTTCATGAAGCACTTGTTTACTGGAGCAGCAATTCTAACCACTGGTGAAATTCTAAGAATCCAGCAGATGTGGGAAGTGGTGCAGTAAATAAGGGCCTATTTGCTGTAAACCAGACTTAAAATATCCATTTTCTGTCTCCCTTTTTAGCCTTCTGTTATGTCATAAGACCAGAGAACCAACAGATGATCAACTGGATGTCAGCCTGCAGCAATAAGAAATTTTACATTTGTAATTGATTAGTTTTGTACATATTTTTGACATTAAATGACTAAATACAGGTGTACTGTGAAGATATTAAGTGTTAAGTGTGGCCATCTAGTGATTCTCATGTACAAACAGATGTCTGAGTGCTTGACTTCAGTTGCAGGTAAATATGTTCTCATCTTGGTCAGACTCACCTAGTGTTTCTTGAAGTGATGTACATGATTTAAAAGAAAAATCTTTGCTTCTGTCTCACATCACTTCAGTTGACAATAGTCAATGATCCACCCAGTTAATTGGAAATTTTGCTGCTCACATAGCAGCAAATATTGACAGCAACTTTGTTACAAAAATGGTAGCAGACCTGTGCACACCCAAACCTTTTATATCTTTACCAGTTGTGTAACATTTAACATAGATTTCACAACTTGCTATCAGCCTTCTTCAGTATTTTGATACTGTACTGAAAAGATATTTGTACGAATACCTGTGTAAATTATTTTTATCTCGAGATGCTATCAATTCAAAATGTACGCAAAAACTGATGACTATTTTGATGTTTACATTAAAATGTATTTTCCTACAAGCCCTAGAAATGTGTGAATAAGTAGCCTCATTCTTTTGTGTAACCTGATGTAAAATGTTGTACTCTGATCTAGATTAGCACTTATCATTTTGCCTTTCGAGTGGGAATACGTCTTGAAGAGCACATTAGCAGGCATTATTAAAAATGTTTGTTATTCCAGTTCCCCTATTTTGCATGGACATTTCCCAAATTATTTTACTGTATCTGGGTATGTATGAAAGCTCCACTTCTGTAAAAATAATGAAACTCGTTCCATTGTTGTAATCTCAGTTGCATGCAGAAATTATAGTAAGTAGCATTTTTATTACCTAATTTTTCCTTGCACAATCAACTTTTGGCTCAGACTACAAATTTTTTCAAAATTCTGAAGTAAGAAAATTATGCCAGATTAACTGAAGAGTGACAAATGTGACACCCATCTTCAAAGGAGGAGACCAGGATCACCTGCAACATTTTAGGGCTACTTAGCTTTGGTAAACTACTTGAATAATGCAGGATGAAACTACAAAAGCAAAAGAATCTAAAAGACATGCTTGACAAACTGTACAGAATTATTTGAAAAAATAACAAGTGGATGAAAGAAATGTAGTGGAGATGGTTTCTTTTGGATTTTCAAAAGTATTGGAATTAGGGGAATGTGGCTAGATGGATATTTGAAGGGCAGAAGTGTAGGGCTGAAATGAAGCTTCTTGGGCAGTAAAGATGTGGTGAGTGAATGGAGGTGTTCCGTAAGGCAGCCATCCAATCTAGAAGAGACTGCTTCGTGAGCAGCAACTACAGTACACTAAATTGAAAAGCGTACAAATAAATCACTTTTACCTAGAAGTAGTGTTTGGGCCCTTGGACATTGAGGAGGAAAGTAGAAAAGGGCAGGTGTGTTTCAGATTTCCACTTTTACAAGCCCATGACCCGCTTGAATTGGAGTACTGTTTCAGGTGCATTATAGGAAGTAGATAACAGCAACGGCAAAGGTACAGTGGGTTTTAAAACCAGAGATGAAGGGTCAGGTTATGAGAAGAGACTTGAGAAGTTGCAGCTTTTTATTTTAACAAGAATGGAGAAGGTTAGGGGAATTACCTGATAGATTTCTTCCAGGATTATAAAATGTTGTAAGGTAACTAATGATGCATTGTTGTCACTTGTTAGCAAGATGACCACAACAAATGAATCAAGCAGAGGTTGGGAAAAATCTCTTTACACAGAGGATGGTTAGAATGTGCAGCTCTTTGCCACAAACCAATCTTGAAACAAAGTCCAAGGGAATTATATAGCTGTTTAAAAAAAATCATGATTACAATGTAGGAGGAGCAAGTAAAAGAGTAAGATGAGCCTAGGTGGCTTGTGGAAAAAAACTTACCACCGGCCTAAAGGGCCAAAGACCTGTTTCTATGCAGTAATGATTTAAAGTATCATAACTGAGAACTGACTTGTTAAGAGAGACTAATTTAACTTTTGAATCTCTTACATTTAGTGAAATCTTTATGGCTAAAATGTTTAAAATCCTTTAAAACATTAGGGTTAATATTCTAGCTCCTGTTTACAAACCTTGGTAGAGGATTGAGTGAATATGTATTTTGCAAATAGAATGGAATTAAAAAGCTGAAATAGCTGCTAAATGTACACGACTGAAGGAAAGTTTAAAATCTGGTTAAATGGCAGAATTTTTTTCCATGGGTCATAAAATTACTCTTAAAAATGTCATTATGTGTGTTTAAAGTAGAAGATTGTTTAGATACACACTACTAAAGGTAGATTATCTTAACCTTTCCTTCAAGTGGAATCATCCATGGTAGTTCCTAAGACATGTTACTTAAAAATATTTCCTCTAGTCTTTGCTTCTCTTATAATTCTAATCAATGATTAAAATTATAAATAGATTCAAGTGATTAAAAATGCACATATACTGCATAATGTTTCAGGTAAAATACTACTGGTTCTCGGAATCTCAATTCAAGACAATGAGCTCGAGAAGTGGAACAGCACGTGATGTTGCTGGCAGTCTTGAAAATCAGAAAGGACTGCTAATTTCCGTTTAGTTTTAAAGCCCACAACCTTCTAGTATAATCCTATTTTTGCAATTTACTGCAATAATATCTTTCTTTCTTTGGCCTCCTTATCTCGAGAGACAATGGGTAAGCGCCTGGAGTGGCTATAAAGGACAATTCTAGAGTGACAGGCTCTTCCACAAGTGCTGCAGAAAAATTTGTTTATATATTATTGACAAAATTAACTAAGAGTGAATCTCATTAGTTTACACCATAATTTCAGTCTGGAATAATTCAAGCTAATATTTCTTTTTATTGTGCAATGACATTGTGGACACCATCTACCTGAATGGAGATAAAAGCTAATGAATTATTCTTCTGCTGCCACTAGAGGCCCCTACTTAATACATTACAAAGCAGCATGGAAGAAAAAGAGGGTCTGTGACTCATCCACACATCATTACCTCTGGAGTCCTCCAAGTATCCTCCCATTTCTCATCCATATGCTGCCCCTTGACATCAAAGAAAGATATGTATGCTGACGATACCCAGCTCTATCTCACCACCACTACCTTTGCGTTGTCAGACTGCTAGTCCAACATCCAGTCCTGGAGCAGCTGACATTTCCATCATTAAACATTGGGAAGAATGAAGCCATTGTCTTTGCACCTCTTGACAAACTTTGTTCCATGGTCACTTGATTCCATCCCTCTCTCTGGCCATTGGTTCAAGCTGAATCAGATGGTTCACCTCCTCGGCATCCTATTTGACCCCATATCTGCTTCATCACAAAGATTGCCTATATCCATTATCGCCCATCTGCTGCTGTAAACCTCATCCGTGCTTTGATTACCTTCAGACGTGACTAATCCACTGCTTTCCTAGCTGGCCTCCCATCTTCCACCCTCCATACATTTGATCACATAAAAAACTCTGCTGACTGCATCAAGTCCCGTTCATCCATCACCCCTATGTTCACTGACCAAAATGTTTCCCACTCTGGCAAGATTGATTTTTAAAATTCTCATCTTTAGTTTCAAATGTTCATCTTTGGTTGCAAATTCCTCCATGGCTTTATCTTTGTAACCTCCTCCAGCCCTGCACCTTGAAAGAACTCTGCATTCCTCCAACTTTGGTCTCTTGTGTATTCCCCACTGCCATCATGCCAACATTGGTGGCTGTGCCTTCAATTGTCTAACCCCTAAACTCGAATTCCCCGTCCAAAGGTTTGTCTCATTTTAAATCTGCTTAAAACCAATCATGCGGTCTCCAGTCCTAATATCACCTTTATATCTGAATCAGTTTCATCTAATACCACTCCTGCGCAGTGCCCTGGGAGGTTTTACTATGTTAAAGGAACTGTATAAAGGAAAATTGCTGTTGTTGATTCAGATTTTAAAAATGTCAATGTAAGCAGGTTATTTAAAAATAGAAAGTGCTGGAAATATTCAGTAGGTCTGGCAGCATCTGTGGAGAGAGAAACTGGGTTAACGTTTCAGGTCTGTGACCTTTCATCAGAACTCAGAATTTGAATTCTGATGAAGGGTCACAAACTTGAAATGTTAAATCTGTTTCTCTCTCCACAGATGCTGCCAGACCTACTGAGTATTTCCAGCACTTTGTTTTTATTTCAGATTTCCAGCATCCGCAGTATTTTGCTTTTACTTAAGCATGTTATTTGATTTGGCAGAAATAAGATAAATATTTGCAAGCTCCCCACCACCCAGGCAGAAATCATAACGTCCTTTTTTCTCCCTTCTCTGCATCCTTTTTCCTTCCACCCCCCACCCCCCAACATAATGCATATTTGAAGTTGAAACCCAGTAACAAGAGTTATGGTACAATTAACTGCTTTGAAAACAGTGGGGTATATAGCTGTTCCGAAGAAGGGTCACTGACCCGAAACGTTAACTCTACTTCTCTTTTCACAGTCAACGTTCTGTGGCATTGCACACGAGTCAACGCCACATGTTGTCTAGGTAAGGCAGTTAGAGAAATAATTAGGTCCCCATTTTAAAGTCATACATCTCCTTAATTCAATGCATTTTTATTTGATACCTATTTAAGGAAAATAACTTGCATTTATATACAGCCTTTCACAACCTCAGCACATCATAAAATGCTTCACAGCCAATGTAGTCCTTAAGTGTAATCATTTTTGTAATGCAGGAAGCAAATGTTACAGCTCTTCAGGAAGCTGAGAAGTACAACATTGGCTGGAGTATAGGAGATTATCTACAAAGGTGGCTGTGGAGCTGGCAGACACAAAACTGAGGAGCTAGTGCCACCACTGGCAGGTGCGTGTAGTTACAGCATAGGATTACACAGGCAATTTCCATTATAAACGTGGACATAGAAATTTATAGTGGCAAGTTTACAAAGGAAGTTTTTGCAGATGTAAGATTTTAATATATAGATTAATGACAGTTTATCAAGACATATTGAACAACTCTGCAGATGATACCAGAGGAAAGGCAAATAATAAAGCAATCAAATTCAAAAGGAATAGTCCCTTTTCACACGATTCCCTACCTGAGCTCGTGCTGTGCCTACCATGACCCAATACCCGTCTCTGTGCCTGGAGGAATGCAGCTTGGATAACCTCTGGTAAAGATGAGCCTCATTTTGCTGAGTTTGCTTAAGGAGTTTATATTTGCAAAAGTTATCTGGCACTGGAAACAGTATAAACAGGTATATTGGGACTGGTCCTAAAAAGAATTCATGATCATCTGTGAATTTTTAAACTGGTTCTGCCATCTTCAACAGAATGACCCAAGATAATTTAACTGAATTAAATCAAGGCCTTGGTGGGTCAGTACAAAAGTGTAGTAAGTATTGGCATTGGTACAGTAGTGTCAATTACCACAAAAAACTAAACTCTAATGTTTGAATGAAAACCTTTTGTAAAGTTATTACACAAATATTGCTAAATTACAGCAAAATAAATGATAAATGGCTACGCTTAAACTTCTATTGTGTATGGATACTAGATCAAGATGGCTATCAGTGACTGGAGAAAAAGAAACGATGGATGCAGTTTAAAACAGCCTTGTATACAGCACAGGGATGGGCAGGAAGAGAACATATTGCTAATGGTAATGCAATGGCACAAAGTTCTTAAGGAGACAATTTTCCAAAATGGCTTCTCCCTCTCCCTTGCAGAGTAATTGGTGCATGGAAATAGAACAAATAAGGGAGAAATATAATTTTCATTACACATTTAATGGTTGAAGCAGTGAGTATGAGGAGGGGGAACAGTGTATACTCAATTATGCAGAGCTCCTGTTTAACAAAATATCAATTATACCAGGAAAGATGGCTTAGTGAATTTGGCACCAACTAGACCTACACTAAGTCAATAGAACAAAGCGCACCAGGTACAATTCCTGGTTTGTACTGAACTAGCTGTTTTCAGCGAGAAGAGCTAGGATGCTACCATCAACTTTAGTACCATGGGTCAGGGAGGAAAGAAAAAAGTGGCGTCAGGGTATTCCCACTTCTAAATCATAAAATCAACATTTTAGTCTGCAAAATTCACTGTATAAGTTCACATCTGAAGAAAAGCCAGCTGGCACCCACAGAAAGATAAGGAAGAGTCAATGCCTTCAGGAAAGGGGGGGGGGGAATTGTGGAAAATGTTATGTGACAAAAATTAAGGAACTTCAAATACATCAGAACTGAAAGCAGTATTTGCAAGATTAGCATCTACAATATCTTTACAAAAGACATGATTAATGTTCAGATCTTCAGTACAATTGAGATTTTCAAAATCCAAAGAAATAGGGAAAACTTCAATAAGTCAAACAGACCTCCACATGGTAAAAAAAAACCTACAGGTCTGCACAGCTAGTAAAACACCAAGTATGTGAACATTTACATAGAAACATTTTCTGCTTTTATGTCTGATTGGAATATATGAATAGCTGTCACCCCAACCTCATTCAGCTATTTACAAAGACACTCCAGTGCTAACACTGCAATGACATTCATTGAATATTTTAATGAACTGAAGAAATTACATGGTTATGACCTAAAATGCTATTGCATTAACCTAGATAATTACAACAGTTAAATGCTTGATTTAGAGATTTAATATAGTAAAAGCTACAAGTATAGCTGAATAAAGTGAATAGCATCTGTTTTTTCTTGACAAACTGCTAAAACAGAGAAAATGCAAATCTAATTTGCAATATTTAAAATAAGCAATTTATAAAAAACTTACATTTCTAAAAGTTGAACTTGGAATCATAAAAATAAACTTTGGTTTAAATATCTGAAAATTAGCAGCCCTAGAAATGTTATAGTATTTAATAGATCAGTGTTCAGTCCATGACTTTGAAAAGCTTTTCCCACTGGTCAGAGTCACATTTCATACACTACTGCCAAATAGATAGACACAAGTTAAATAATCAAAATTAGTAAAGTAGTAAGACTACACAACCCGAGTGGATTGACGTAGTGCTTTATTTAAGCAGTCTGTACGAAGGAAAATAATGTGCATCCCTATCATATACATTTATGTGTAAAAATACTAAGGATGTACAGTGTACAAAAACATTTGTTGTAGTTTTTCACATCCTTGTGGGTCATATACTTAAGGAAATAAACAGTTAAATTTTACCAACAGTAATACAGTTCACTAAGGTTCTTAGTCCCTTCTGCTTACAATCCTTAACCATATGACTAGATCTTTATGGATTTAATGATAGAACTAGCAAGGTCAAGAACGTTCACAAATCCTAGGCTACAGAGAGGCAAAATTAATGACCAATTTAAGAATTTAAAATAAATACTTTACATCTTTTCATGCTCATCTGTAATACACTACTAGTAGCAGACAGGAAGTTCTATTTAGACAGTACAAATAGTAGCAGCAAAGTGTGTACATTGAGGTGTAATATATAGACCCTGCAGTTAGTAGAGGACCCCACCTTGTCACCTTGCCAGTATACTGTAGTAGCAATGCATTGCCTCAACAAGGAGTGGTAAACCTTGTGAAGCTGCGAATAAGGTGAATACATGTGTTATAGTTATAAAAGCATTTAGATTCAAAATGCCACAGGAATGTGACAACCAATGGGTTAGTGTTAAAGCAAAGCTATGGAATCTTCACAAACAAACAGGAAAGGCCTGTTTGCTCAAAGATGGCTGCAGTACAAGAGGGCATACTCAGTCAGGAAAGGTAATTTCAAACTGAATCTTTGAAGATCTAGACTTTTCAGAGTAAATATATGAAAGCCAGTAAACTAAGCAAAGTACAAACCTTATGGATTGACAGTTTGAAAAACCTTGTACAAAAAAGACTAGCACTGTAAAGATGGTCAACCACCATCATCTATAAACGTCCAGTAATAACTGTTCACTGATGGTGGAACTTATCTGACACAAACAAACAATCATTACTACTAAAAATAAATACTACATCTGTTTAGCATGTGTACATTCAAAATTAACACCAGAAAAAAATAGCTAGTCCACACGTTTACAGGCAAACATTACTGTTTACCAACCAAGGCTGGGTTGGACAAATTCTCTACCCACATAAATTTGGTGAAAATCATAAATCTCAACATCTGAACAATGCCTGACTACATTCTTCAGCCATCATAAAACATATACAGGCAGAGGTGCGGAGTATCCAAAGTTGTAAAAAAAAAAATCGGCGATTGCACTTGATAAGTCTATAACAAGTCTGCTGGGCTGCTTAAAGTTGAGCCTTCAGATACATGGGTTGGTACTAACATTAACATTGACAGGGATTGAGTCCTGGCAACTGCTCAAAAATACCCAATTTCAGCCAGCTGTTAATGACACCAGCTCATTTCGTCAGTGATATGTCTAACAAAAACCTTGCATACTTGCCATACATCACAAACAAATGCTTGCTATGAAAAGCAAAAATGAATATAACAAAAGGTACACAAGTCGCATCAGGTGCTTAAATTTCATTTTTTTGTCATCATTGTGAAATGTTGACAAATGCCTTCTTCAGCCCCTATTAAAACTCTGTTCAATTTATAGGCTGAAATGCATAAATGCTGCATCATGTACAATACATCCTATTAGGACTTCATATGTTTAAAAATACTCTTTGCAGGACATTGTGTCAAAATAGTAGGAGGTAACAGCTTGAATCTTCAGACTGACATTTAGATTCATGCAAAAAACATTCAACTCGAAATGATTCCTGAAGATGTCCTGCCTCTGAAATCAAGTATAGCTCAAACTCATATTGTTCAGGAATGATTTCCAGTGATACACCATGAAGACAGCTGAGCAGCAAAATAAACCCCCAAAAAATCATTATATCCTATTCTCTTCCACTGGCAGAGTATGAAAACTGGGGGAAATGTGGCCGCCTTTCATTGTCCATGCAGTCCATACCATCCTCATCATCTATGAGCAAACAAAAATAGAACTCTTTCAGACATTTACTTTACAATAGATATTAGTAAGCTTACATTAATTCACAATCTTCATACCTTGTAGCTTTTTAAGCACTTTTTGAAACTGAATTGTTTAGCAATCTGTTCCCTTTATGGTTACATATCCCATAGGGCATATTAAAAATTATTCCAGCAAGCTGCACCACTTAGCCAATACGACTGCTAGTTTTAGTTATACATTCTAACAATTCAATAACAATTAGAACTAGAATATATTTCCTGAATCATATCAGAAATACTTAGAACCAATATGTTTTCATGAATTGAAAATTCTCATTACATCCAATATACATTCAATTTGCTAAGGCACAATATAACATATGAGTTTGTTCTTACAGCTAATAAAAAAGATAAAAAGTGCATAATTATATATACAGAAACAGACTTTCAAGCTTCGAATGACTGTAACAAGAGGTAAAAAAAACTATAAAATTAAATCATTTTATATCCATCTTTATTTAAGCAATTTCAAAATCTGTTAATACAAAAGCAAAATACTGTGGAAGCTGGAAAACAAATAAAAACAGAAAATGCTACAAATCTGAAACAAAAACAGAAAATGTTGGAAATGCTCAGCAGGTCAGGCAGAATCTGTGCAGAGAAAAACAGTTAATGTTTCAAGTCCA
Source organism: Heterodontus francisci (assembly GCF_036365525.1). NCBI lineage: Eukaryota > Metazoa > Chordata > Chondrichthyes > Heterodontiformes > Heterodontidae > Heterodontus > Heterodontus francisci. Next base: position 108,789,689 of record NC_090383.1, read on the forward strand.
TGTGACCTTTCATCAGAACTGGCTAGTGAAAATGAAATAGATTTTGAGCAAGCGAAGGGTGGGGGGGTGGGGGCGGTGGAGAGAATAACAAAAGGGAAGGTCTGCGATAGGGTGGAGGCCGGGACAGATTAAATGTCAAATGGTGATGATGATTCTGGATGAGGTGCAAATGGCAGGATTGCAACGGCCCAAACACGTAGAAAAGGATTAAGAAAGAAAAGGTGGGGGGGGGGGGGGGGGGCGGGGGGAGGGAAGGGAACGAGCCAGCAAAAAAAACTCCACGAAAATAGAAAAAAATGGGGGCAAAGGTTATGATCTAAAATTATTGAACTCAATGTCGAGTCCCAGAATCGTAGAATTGTTATTGTGCCGAAGGAGGCCAATCGACCCACCGTGTCCGCACCAGCTTTCTGAAAGAGCAATTCGCTCAGCTCCATTCCCCCGCCTTCTCCCCGTAACCCTGCACATTCTTCCTTTTCATATAACTGTCTAATTCCCTTTTGAATGCTTCAATTGATCCTGCCTCCACCACACTCTCAGGCAGCGCATTCCAAACCTTAACCACTCGCTGCGTGAAAAAGGTTTTTGTGGGGACAGAATAATATGGGGACATTTAAGGTGAAATAATTAATTAATTATGTACTACCAACAAACTAACCTCGGAACTGCAGAGACAGCTTATCAGAATTGACTTCATAGCTTCAGGGCTGCACAGACAGCTTATCAGTAGAAGTAGACTAACAAGCAAAAACTAACAGGACAGCTGCAAGCTGCTTCATAGTAGCCTATTGTATAGCAATCAGCCTAACGGTCCAAGGAGATAGGGGGGATGAGAAACTGCTAGAGGGGAAGGTGACAAGGCAGTACCCCAATCAGGCCATGACACCAAGAAACTGCAAAGTTTGTAAACCAATTGGGAACATAAAGGGGGTGTCACTGATGTGTATGAAGAACTATAAGAAAAGGCTTGATTTCCCTGCTCAGGAAGGAGAGAGAGGAGAGAAGAGCCCAGGTGTTGTTGTTGTTTGCTTTGCTGATGATGTAACCAAGAAGTACTGCAATAAAGTTTCTTAAAGCTACAGTCGGACTTCGTCTCTCTTTGTGTAACTAATGGGATCCAACAACTTGGTGTAGTCAGCAGGATCGCTGGAGGATTAAGACCGAAGCCACAGACATCGGACCAATATCGGCGCCCCAGAGGTAAGGACTCCTCTTTATGTTAAAAGTCCTTGGTCGTTGTCTAAATTTCGGTTCCCTGCCACGCGATCCCGACCTTGGCGGTATTTGACGGAAATACCCTTTCTTGTGTGGCTCGAGACCCCCTTTATAGACGTCTAACTTGGCGGTATTTGACGAAATACCTATTTGGCCGAAAAGCCTGACGGCTCGAGACCTACTTCCCTATCTGAATGGATAAAATGACAGACGAAGGCAACCGACAGTTACCAACTACCGTCAAAGGTGGGCGGGCCCCACCTGACGTTCCCGAAGATGAAATACTTCGGCAGTTGAAAGAATATGTAGAGCAACAGTTTAATCTGGCTAAAGCGTACACCAAAATTGGGCAAAAATATGGCACCTCCACAGGACAGTGGTTCCTAGAAGATATAAAGAGAGTCTGGGGAAAAACAACCCGTTTAAAGGATAAAGAACGGACCCAGTGGTCCCTCGCCATAATGGGCCAGATTTGGCAGCGCAATGAGATTATGCGACAAGCCCAATGTGATCGCGACCTAACGAGTGCACAGGATCAAGTGAAGGCGGTCTGCGAACAACTGAAAATTGAAAAGCTTGCACAGGAAAAGCTAGAGGCTGAAAAACAATCTGTAAAGGAAAGGCAACAGATTGAAATTAAAGAGCTTAAAAAACAACTACAAGACCAGCAGACGACCCAACCGAAGGAACCGGGACAGCTGTGCGAACCTCGCCGACCACCTCCAATTAACTGGTATCCGAGTTTGAAGTCGTTACAAACGGAACAACGGAAGATGCAACTGCGTGAAGCAGGTCTAGCCGAGTCTTCCAGTGAAGAAAGTGACAATGATGATGGGTTACCGTTTTCGCGACTAGCTCCCCTTAAACAGAAACGCGTTAAGGTCAAGATGGAAAAGAAGACTGTGAACGGTAGCGAGGTCACCACGGCCGAGCACAACACGTACTGGAGACACGTCCCGGCTTCCCCCGAGAAAATCGACAAGTGGTCCACAAGATTGCCCGACCCGAAGAAAGGGAAAACGTGGGAGCAGCTGGAACAATTGAAGGGAATTTACGATTTCCATCCATGGGACGGGGTACAGATTCTGACGGTAATGGTGCCCGGACGAGCGAGCTGAAAGCTAAGGAGAGAGGTCCAAATTGCTTTGGGTGAAGATGGTCAGCTACTAGACGCCGGATGGACTGCGATTAACAAGTGGTTACGAAAGTTTTGTCCTGCAAAAACGGACTGGGGCAAAGTTGCAGCCTGTCAGCAGAAGAACTCGGAGGAAGTGCGGGAGTATGAAGAGAGGTTTAGGTCCACCTGGGTGGATTACTCAGGGATAGTACACCCTACTCCAGAGGAGCTGGACGACACCAGTTTTGGACCCTTAAAAACCACTTTTGTTGATGGACTAAAGCCAGAACTGTCTAAAATACTGAAGGCCACCCTACCGGAGTGGAACACAATAAGAGTGAAATACTCAGAGTGAATTGACAGATGCGCTCAGCTGGACAGGGATATGGGAGTCAAGCTTCGAACCATGCAGACGGATCCAGTACTGAAAAAGCCTGACAAACAGAAAGTTAGGCAACCCAGCCCCTGTTACTACTGCGGGAAGTAAGGCCATTGGGCTAAGGCGTGTAGAGCGAGAGGACGAGGCAGAGGACGCCAAGGACACAACCCGGCACCCAAACCAGCTCCCTCCCCTGATGCCAACGACCTCTTTGAGAAGTTCAAACGGTTGACGCCCCAGCAACAGAAGGAGATGTCCTCCTTACTCGATGGGACAAAAAACTAGAGGAGCCCTCCCTCGCCTTTTTGGCGCCTCTCCTAGCGCTAGTAGAAAATAGAAAAGATGGATTGTATGTAACTGCGAGGGTGGGCGACCAAGACATTGACTTCTTATTGGACACCGGAGCCGAATTAACGTGTCTACCTCAACAATACGGAAACTCCCTACCGATGGACGGTAAGACTAAAAGAGCTTATGCTGCTGGGGGCAATGGGTTGGTAATTAAGAGGACCCAGTCCGTTCGCATCGGTGTTGGTCCGCACGAATTGATAACACCGGTCTGGGTAGGTCCGGTGGACCAAGCACTCCTCGGTATGGACGTTCTCACTCAGCTGAACTCCTCGTTGCATTTCGAAGGTGGCCAGGTAACTTGGTCTATCAGAAGTTTGAAGAAAGAGCAGCTGAGGGAGCACCCAATATGGGCCCAGGATAAGAACGATTGTGGGCTACTTCAGAAGGAACCAGCAACGTTTACGGGATCCGCTCCACCCTGTACTAAACAATACGCCATTAGTCCAACATCTATTGCAGGAATCCTACCCGTAATTAGACAGCTAGAGGAGCGAGGCGTGCTGGTTAAAACACACAGTACCTCAAACAACCCTGTGTGGCCAGTATGGAAGCCAAACGGGACCTGGCGGCTTACTGTCGACTATAGAAAGGCTAACCAGTGTATTGATCAAAAGGCCCCTCTGGTAGCTGACCCCTCTACGGTATTTAATGCCCTGAAGCCGGAACACGAATGGTTCTCTGTTATCGATATGGCCAACGGATTTTGGTTGGTGTCACTGGCACCCGAAGTTCAACTGTGGTTCGCCTTTACTGTACAACAACAACAACAGTACACCTGGACTCGCCTGCCGCAGGGTTTCCACAACAGCCCCACGGTATTTCATTATGGCCCTGCAAAACCATTTGAGGGAGTTACCTTCCATGTACTCCACGGTCATTCAGTACGTGGACGACATTCTGTTAGCCTCTGAGACAGAAGAACAGCATGACCACCTTCATCAGAGGATAGTATTGACAAAGCACAGATAGCAGAAGGAGAGGTCGTGTACCTGGGACAAAAGATTTCGAAAGGAAAAAGGGAACTCACCCAGGATAGGACCGCCGCCAATCGAGCTGCCAAACTGCCCACCACTATCCAGGAGCTTAGGTCCTTTTTGGGTTTGTGTAACTTCAACAGAAACTGGATCGACTCCTACACACAGCTGGCTCAACCATTAACCGATCTCTTGAAGGGAAAGCAGGCCTCTAAAGAATCAGTTAACCTAACCAAAGAACAAGAAGAAGCTTTCGAAAACTTAACGAGGGCTTTGTGCTGAGCGCCAGGGAATCCCCGACAACGGGAAACCGTTTACCCTGTTCGTACACGAAAAAGAGGGATATATGACTGCCATACTGACACAGGAGCACGGGGACAAACAGAGACCTATTGGATACTATTCGAAAAGACTGGACACCGTCGCCCTAGGATGGGGCAGTTATGGAACAGCTATGGAAGCTACATGCCAAGCAGTGATGGCTACTGCAGGTCTGGTGTTAGATCAAAAGTTAACCGTTAAGTGTCCGCACACAGTCCACACTTTGCTATCCATGAACAGAGTATCCCAAGTGACAGCAGCCAGATGGACCCGATGGACAACAGTCCTAGAGGCTCCCAATCTCCACATCGTCCGGGACAGCCCGGTATATCCGGCGACTATGCTCCCGTTGCCTGAAGAGATTGAGGAAGAAGAACATGATTGTGTGGAGATTATGGAAGAAACAGAGGAGGTAACCCTAGTGGCACAGGAAGCATTGCTCAACCCAGATTTAATCCTTTTTACAGAGGGCTCATCCTTTGTTGACAACGGTACACGGAAAGCAGGATGGGCAGTTACAACCCTACATGAAGTTGTGGAAGTGGAATGCCTGCCTTCAGGGACATCGGCCGAACAAGCCGAACTGCGAGCCCTGTCGGAAGCATGTCTAATAGCAGAGGGGAAGACAGCTAATGTTTACACAGATTCACGGTATGCTTTTGGAATCGCTCACGACTTTGGTCAGTTGTGGCGCAAAAGAGGATTTCTCACTGCTGCTGGTACACCTATTCGAAATGGGAAAGAGGTCCGAGACCTACTGGAGGCGATGCAATTGCAACAAAAAGTATCCATTTTGAAATGTAAAGCCCATATGAAAGACAACACCATAGAGGCAAAGGGGAATGCCCTAGCCGACAAGGCAGCCAAGGAAGCCGCCTCGCAAGGTGATCCCCCAGACGCACGGACGCAAATATGTAAACTGAATGCGTCCCATCTGACACAAAACCTACAAGTGATGCAGAGTGAATGTTCCAAAGAGGAAAAATGGACTTGGATAGAAGCAGGGATGAAGATATGTGACGACGGCATATGGACGCAAAGGGACACCGAGAAACCCGTCGCATCACAGCTATCGGCAGCTTGGGGTAAAGCACCAGAAGGAGGGCACAACATCGTCCCGGGAGTCTGGGTCTAAGTGAAGAAAATACACAAAGAACCTTTGGGCGCCAAGTGGCAGGGACCTTTCCAAGTGCTACTGACCACCCAGTCAGCTGTTAAAGTCGAAGGAAAGAAAGCCTGGATACACGCCTCTCACGTAAAACGAGCGACCCGTGATTGAACACCAAATTCTTTTTAGTGATCATTGTAATTCTGTATTTGACGTTTTTGCTTATTAAGTGTTGTTGTAAACAAGTAACTGAAGCCCCTGCAAAACTTATGCCTTTACAGAGCTCCCGCGGGCCCCTCCTGTGGCACAAGCAGGCAACGTATTGAGTGTGACCCCTCCGGGTGTTGAAGGCTGTTTCTAGACAAGTAGAGACCATTAAAGGCACCTAGGTGGGATCAAAGGAATGATCAAAGGAATGATTCTTAAAAGTGTTTGAAGAATCAAAGGGGGGACTCTGGGGACAGAATAATGTGGGGACATTTAAGGTGAAATAATTAATCAATTATGTACTACTAACTAACCTCGGAGCTGCAGAGACAGCTTATCAGAATTGACTTCATAGCTTCATGGCTGCACAGACAGCTTATCAGTAGAAGTAGACTAACAAGCAAAAACTAACAGGACAGCTGCAAGCTGCTTCATAGTAGCCTATTGTATAGCAATCAGCCTAACGGTCCAAGGAGATAGGGGGGATGAGAAACTGCTAGAGGGGAAGGTGACAAGGCAGTACCCCAATCAGGCCATGAACACCAAGAAACTGCAAAGTTTGTAAACCAATTGGGAACATAAAGGGGGTGTCACTGATGTGTATGAAGAACTATAAGAAAAGGCTTGATTTCCCTGCTCAGGAAGGAGAGAGGAGAGGAGAGAAAAGCCCAGGTGTTGTTGTTGTTTGCTTTGCTGATGATGTAACCAAGAAGTACTGCAATAAAGTTTCTTAAAGCTACAGTCGGACTTCGTCTCTCTTTGTGTAACTAATGGGATCCAACAGTTTTCCTCATATCACTTTTGCTTCTCTTACCAAACTGTGCCGTCTCATTCTTGATCCTTTCACAAGTGTGAACAGTTTCTCTCTGTCTATCCAGACCCATCATGATTTTGAATACCTCTGTCAAATCACCTCTCAGCCTTCTCTTCTCCAATCTATCTTCATAACTGAAGTTCTTCATCCCTGGAACCATTCTCGTGAATCTTTTCTGTACTCTCTCCAATGTCCTCACGTCTTTCCTAAAGTGCGGCATCCAGAACTGGATTCAATACTTGCACAAGTTCAACATAACGTCCTTGCTCTTGTACTCTATGCCCCTATTAATAAAGCCCAGGATACTGTATACTTTATTAACCACTATCTCAACCTGTCCTGCCACCTTCAATGACCTATGCACATATACATCCAGGTCCCTCGGCTCCTGCACCCACTTTAGAATTGTACCCTTTATTATATATTGTCTCTCCATGTGCTTCCTGCTAAAATGAATCACTTCACATTTCTCTGCATTGAATTTCATCTGCCACCTGTCTGCCCATTCCACCAATTTGTCTATGTCCTTTTGGAGTTCTACACTATCCTCCTCACAGTTCACAATATTTCCAAGTTTCGTATTATCTGCAAACTTTGAAACTGTGCCCTATCCACCAAGATCTCGGTCATTAAAATATATCAGGAAAAGCCAGGGTCCCAACACTGACCCCTGGGGAACTCCACTACAAACCTACCACCAGATCAAAAAACATACTCTTTGTTTCCTGTCGCTCAGCCAATTTCATACCCATGTTACGACTGTCCCTTTTATTCCATGAGCTATAAGTTTGCTCACAAGTCTGTTGTGTGGCACTGTATCAAATGCCTTTTGAAAGTCCATGTACACCACATCAACAGCATTGTCCTCATCAACCCTCTCTGTTACCTCCTCAAAAAACTCCAGCAAGTTAGTTAAACATGATTTTCCCTTAAGAAATCCATGCTGGCTTTCCTTAATTAACTCACAATTGTGTCCTGAATTATTTTTACTAGAAGTTTCCCACCACCAAAATTTAATTGACTGACCTGTAGTTGCTGGGCTTATGTTTGCACCCTTTTTTGAACAAGGGTGTAACGTTTGCAATTCTCCACTCCTCTGGCACTACCCCCGAATCTAAGGAAGACTGAAAAATTATGGCCTGTGCCTCCGCGATTTCCACCCTCACTTCCCTCAGTATCCTTGGATGCATCTCATCCGCTCCTGGTGCCTTATCCACTTTAAGTACAAACAGCCTATCTAATACGTCCTCTTTATCAATTTTAACCCCTTCTAGTGTCTGAATTACCTCCTCTTTCACCATTGCTTGGCTTGCATCTTCTTCCTTGGTAAAGATAGATGCAAAGTATTCATTTAATACCTCAGCAATGCCCTCTGCCTCCATGTGTAAATCCCCTTTATAGTCCCTAATCAGCCCCACTCCCTCCTTTTACCACCCTTTTACTACTTGTATGTCTATCGAAAACTTTGGGATTCCCTAAGGCTGTAAAGTGCCCAGTCGAAAGATGAGGTGCTGTTCCTCAAGCTGTCCCTTTCCTTTGTGTTTGGCCGGCTGCTAACCTATCCAGGCACATCTTTTACTTCTTCACTTGTCCCATTATGACTCCCCTTGGCTTTGTACCATGAAACCTTCTGTCATTTAATCTGTCCTGACCCTATCACAGACCTTCCCTTTTGTTCTTCTTCCTCCCCCCCACCCCACCCCCCTCACTTGCTGAAAACCTAGCACAATTCAAATTTTTGCCAGTTCTGATGAAAGGTCACATAGACCTGAAACATTAACTCTCTTTTTCTCTCCACAGATGCTGCCTGACCAGCTAAGTATTTTCTGTTTTTACTTCAAAAACTGCATTAATTTGCTAGTATTTAAAATTTAGCACACATTGGAGATTTGTTTAAAACTGTAAAAATAATTTGTGTTAACTGAGGTAGCCTGTTTCTTACTTAACAGCACATTAGATGTATTTTAAGGGAAAGGTTTTATATAGTAAGTTTTGACACAATTCTTCAAAAGAAAGCTGAGACAATGGGTGATGGGAATAAAAATAACAGGTGCCCTTTCTTTGACTCCTTGCATTACAAATACAGCACTGTTACTGTACTCAACCTTTGCTCTCAATAGTTTGAACCTCATCAGTGAAGTGTTGCTCTTAGAAGATTGTTGCATATAGTACAGGGAGCTATTCTGCTTCTCTCTGAAAAGGAAGTAAGTGATTACCTGGAAATAAAACAATTACAATACTTGAAGATAAGTTCAAGTACAAGTACCTGTATTGGCAAATGTATTTCTAAAAATTCAGAATAGTTTTATCTTTTCCTAAACTTCTAGGTCACTGAAGTAGACAGACAAATATATTCGCCCACTCCCTTTGATGTTCTTAGTTTGCATCAATATCATGCAAAAAATTGATATATAAAACATGATAAAAATAGACAATAGTAACACTATATGGAATTAACATATGCATTACTTGATCTTCTGTTTGTTCCTCCAATGTGCTGATTCTAATATTAATTGTTGTCTTGTCATCACTGCAGACACACTTTCATTCAAATGCTGTCTGATGTATACTTTCATTGTGTTGGGTCAGCAGCCGGTACAATTCCTTAAGGTGCAGAAATTAACCATGTAGAAATGAAATCCTGTTTTTGGAGATACTGCATCAATCAGACAACTTTTTTTTTCCTGTTAGGTGCTGCAATGGGAGAAGTCTGCAGGCACATTTTGTGGCAAACAGAACAGTCAACATCTTTTCCATTACTACAAAATAAATTGGTACATGCTGCCTGACAAAATCAGAAAAAGGGAATTTTAACACCGAGATGAGTGTACTATCTGAAATGCAGTCTCCATTAGCATAACAGTGGCACTTTATCTTACCAAGATGGAAAATATGCAAACTGAAGTTTTACTACCAGCTGATCAACTAGCAGACAGTCATGGCCCACGTTGTTGGCATTTTGATCCTGAAGAGACAGAAACTAATTTAAAACCTGAAACAAGCACTGGCTTCCCCAAGTGAAGCACTGGATTGAATGGATCAATATAAATCACTTACAATTTTTTCAGTAGACCAAATCATAGTCAAAAGAAAAATGTTGCCCTTTACTCATGACAAGCAAATCTGCAATTACTTGGGTACCCACTAAACTGACCACTTCCTGTTAATTCTATTTCTACTAATGAATTAAGTAACATAAGTCATTTGTTCTTGTGGGTACACAAGATTAATTTGAGTATTGCTGAAAACAGAGACATTTTGACGAAGCTTTTCGTCTTGCATTCATCAGGACAATTCGCAAGAATACCAATGTAAAAGACAGTGCTGATTAGTTGGCAAGTGGACTGATTGGTAGAGGCATTGCCATGGAAAATGCACCAGTTTATGGTGACTGAGAGTTAACTGCCAAGCTTTGTCTAAAATTTAAACCAGGCAGCTTGACTCTGATTGGTCAAGGCTTTGCCCTGAGGAATGAACCAGCGAATGGCTGTCACTTATTTTGTTTAGCTGGAACAGGCACAATGTGTGGACATGTTCTTTCTGTCTGCAAATAGAGCCCCGTGTATTAATATATGTAGCTTCCAGTATGCGCAAATGCACCACACTGCAAGCCCGAATGACAATCTTAAATTGGTTGTTGGCATAATTCTTAGCACACTGAGGATTATTCAGCAAATGTTGTCCAATCGTGGAATCACATCAAATGTTGGACACTGTGTTTCAAGTTTTGCAAGTACAAGCTGGTTGGGTACGGTCTATACCTTGCCCATTGCGAACGGCAGAAAGGACGCTATTTGATATGATCTACCAGTCTTTGGGACGTACAGCCCATATACCTAGCATCACACTGGCATTGAAATTCAGGCGTACAATTCATGATTGTAAGCACAAATATTCTGTGATTCATCCTTGAAATTGTTCAGTAGTCAGATTACCAACATGACTCCAATATTATACTACCGTTTTCTTGTTGGTGCGAAGAAATTTTGGATGCATATTTGACATAGAAATGGCAGTATGATGCATACCACCAACTTATAGATCTTAGTGGGTAACTTGCTGCTATGTTGAGATCCGTGATTTAGTAATTTTTTTTGTTTTACTACTTTATGAAGCTCTACTATTTTGGATTTGGGGGTGAAAGCAACCAAAGAAAATCAGCTCTGAGGAACCTGCCAATTGCGTAGGAACAGGAGTAGGCCATTCAGCCTGTTGAACCTGCTCTGCCATTCAATTAGATTATGGCTGATCATCTACCTCTATGCCACTTTCCTGTGCTTTCTCCATATCCCTTGATGCCATTTGTCTCCAGAAATCTATCAATTTCTGTCTTGAACATGCTCAGTGATTGAGCCTCTGGGGTAGGGAATTCCAAAGATTCACCACCGTCTGAGTGAAGAAATTCCTCCTCATCTCAGTCTTAAATGGCCTGACCCCTTATTCTGAGATTATGTCCCCTAGTTCTAGACTCACCAGCCAGGGGAAACATCCTATCCACATCCACCCTGTCACACCCTGTAAGAGTTTTATAAGTTTCAATGAGATCACCTCTCATTCTTCGAAACTCAAGAGAATACAGGCCCAGTTTTCTCAATCTCTCCTCATAAGACATCCAGGGATTAGTTTGGTGAAACTCTGTTGCACTCCCTTTATGACAAGTATATCCTTCTTTAGATAAGGAGACTAAAACTGGACACAATACTGGACGCAAGACATTTTTATTTCTGTATCAACTCCCCTTGCAATGAAGGCCAACATACCATTTGCCTTCCTAATTGCTTACTGCAACTGCATGCTAGCTTTTAGCGACTCATGAACAAGGATACCCAGGTCCCTTTGGAGACCAACACTTCCCAATCTCTCACCATTTAAGAAATACTCTTTCTGTTTTTTTCTACCAAAGTGGATCGCTTCACACTTATTCACTCTACAACCAGGCAGTAAGAAGTGCATAAGAACATTCTAAGGCAACTGGCCCTCTGATTTCTGCTCCCTCCCGGTTAGGAAGCAACTTGCTTGCCACTTAGGTTGATATTAGAAAATTGCTATATAAAACGAGTGTAAACTCACATCCTACCACTCTGTAGCATATTGCATAATTCCACTAAGAGCTGTCACTTTTGTTTCTTTTCCATCTCCAGAAAGCACCCAGCCTCTATTCTACACCTTAAACTTTGAATATGAACCTAAACCTAATGATCACTTAATGATTTCAGTGCATGCAACCCTAACATACTGTGCCACCATGCCACCCTCCAATGAACCAGTTTTTTTTTTGTATTTTAATTGTGATAATATAGGAACTGGATATTGCAATGCTCTGGATAGTCTTTTTTCATTCCTCTATTCTTACCATATTATGCCGAGTATCTATGCCTTAGTACTGTATGAGTGGCAGGAAATATCTCAGGAAAAACAGACAGCAGGTTTAAGTCAGATGCTGATTATAGATTTGATTGTCTTATATCAACGAAGTCTTTGATCTGAGCTTGCGATCAGGATATACATACCAGTACAACCTCTATTCAAATATTCAATGTCTACTGTGGTGCTGAATACCTAAGGGACTGAATTGGCATAGTAATCTTAATGTCCGTGATCTTGATGTCACATGTAGTTCTTCAGGTCATCAACCTCAGATAGTCTGAATTCAGCACAGTAATCAGAAAGGAATGGTTTATATTTTGCTCCAATGATGAATAGGTTGAGCAGCTGAGATTTTCTTTACACAAGACTCAGAGAAAACTTAATAAAAATATTTTCTTTATATATATTAATGACCTAGACTTGGGTGTACAGGGCACAATTTCAAAATTTGCAGATGACAAAACTTAGAAGTATTGTGAACTGTGAGGAGGATAATGATAGACTTCAGTAGGACACAGACAGGCTGGAGGAATGGGAAGACACATAGATGAAATTTAACGCAGAAAAGTGTGAAGTGATGTCTTGGTAGGAAGAATGAGAAGTGACAATATAAAACAAAATGGCACAACTCTAAAGGGGGTGCAGGAACAGAGACCTGGGGATATATGTACAAATCACCGAAGGTGGCAGGGCAGGTTAAGAAAGTCGTTAAAAAGGCATATGGGATTCTGGGTTTTATAAATAGAGGCAACATGTACAAAAGCAAGAAATTTATGATGAACCTATACACAACTTTGGTTCCGCCTCGAATGGAGTATTGTGTCCAATTCTGGGCGCTGCACTTAAGGAAGGATGTGAAGGCTTTAGAAAGGGTGCAGAAAAGATTTACGAGAATGGTTCCAGGGATGAGGGTCTTCAGTTACATGGATAGATTGGAGCAGATGGAGTTCATCTCCTTAGAGAAGAGAAGAATTTTTTATTCTTTCATGGGATGTGGGCATCACTGCAAGGCCAGCATTTGCTGCCCATCCCTAATTGCCCTTGACTAGTGAGTGGCTTGCTAGGCAATTTCAGAGGGCAGTTAAGAGGCAAACACATTGCTTTGGGTCTGGAGTCATATGTAGGCCAGACCAGGTAAGGACGGCAGATTTCCTTCCTTAAAGGACATTAGTGATCCAGATGGGTTTTTATGACGATTGTTTGTTTCATGACACCATTACAGAGACTAGCTTTCAATTCCAGATTTTTAATAATTAATTGAATTGAAATTCTACCAGCTTCCAAGGTGGGATTTGAACCAGCGTCCCCAGGCCATTAACCTGGGCCTCTGAATTACTAGTTCAGTGACATTACCACTGTCACAAGATTGAGAGGAGATTTGATAGAAGTGTTCAAAATCATGAGGGGTCGTGACAGAATAGATAGGGAGAAGCTGCACCCATTGGTAGAAGGGTCGAGAACCAGAGGACACCAATTTAAGGTGATTGGCAAAAGAACTAACAGCAACATTAGGAAAACCTTTTTTATGCAGTGAGTGATTTGAATCTGGAATGCACTACGTGAGAGTGTGGTGGAGGCAGATACAATCAGGGCTTTCAGAAAGGGAATTGGGTAAGAACCTGAAGAGAAAAAATTTGCAGAGCTACAGGGAAAAGGCCGGGGCGTGCGACAGAATTGCTCTTGCAGAGACCCACATGGACATGACAGGCTGAATAGCCTCCTTCTCTGCTGTAACCATTCTATGGTTCAATTTCTACTATCGTAAGGCTTTTGACCTTTTGCCTCATGAAAAAGTCTTCATGAAGATTAAGAAACTGACCATATTTTGAATTTATTCCAGGATGTGTGATGAAGTTGTAGTCAGGAGAATGGTGGAAATTCACTCACATCATGTCTAGTTTTGCAAATCACCATAGCTCACCATAATATCTATTATCTTTTTAGTGAGTACTCATATTCACACTTGTCAGTTGTTTAAAAGCCATCTAGTTTCAACTCTCCTTCACAGGTGGGCTGGCAAGGGAGCTTGAGTCAGTTCCAGGATGGCACACCTGGTGACAGCAAATCGGAACAGAGACAACCCTCAGAGAAATTCAGCAATTTGATGCCTGATATTTCAGCAACTTTATGAGAACTGAATGCCCCTGCAGTATTAGTTCTTTAATTCAGCTCCCCACATGACTGTGCAAGCCAATAGAAAAAAAGAACAAACTTGCATTTATATATCGCCTTTCACAATCTCAGAAGTCCCAAAGTGCTTTTGAAGTACTTTCCAACTGTAGTCATTGTTGTGATCTAGGAAACACAGCAACCAATCTTCCCACAGCAAGGTCTCACAAACAGCAATGAGACAACAACTAGATAATCAGTTAGCTACTGTTTCAGCTTAAGAATGCAGCTGAGTTCAGACATTTGCATGCAATTCCTGGTACTTTATGCCATGCTATTCACCTAATAAAGCGCTTAGTACCATTAATCCAAAAATACCCAGGCTTTGTAGAGTGATGAAAGAAGAAAAGTTAATCTAACCTGAACGGATTAAAGTGCATATATAGTGAATCTATAATGTGCAGTTTTTGTCTGCCCAGACTGTTTTGATTGGCTAGTTTTAAGGAGTGTGTCAAACTCTGCTGTTCTGCACCTGTGGGATGATAGTTGGTTAATTAGATATCTTAAAATGTTATTATAACATTTGGGTACTGAGTGTACTAAGTGTAACAATTTTTTGATCATCTGATACAAGGCACCTGGAGTAAGGTCCTCTGTTTACAACTGGATGTGGCTCTTCTAATTTCTACCACGCAAGTAGTTTTAGGGAAGTAAATGCTAACTGCAATTTTTAAAACTCTTCACAGTAGTTTGTGGATCCTTGCTGTGCACAAAACAATTGCCACTTTGATCTCGTGGGCGAAGCCTAAAGCATGCAGAGGCACATGAGATACGTGGAGGACTGGTGCACGTGACACACATGCGGCTGCCAATGGTTGGTGTGTCACTGTCTCCATGCAAAGATGGAGTCTAGGTGCGAGTGTGAAGCGGTGTGGATTCTCCCTGATAGTTATGAAGGGTTTTTTCTTTAAGGCTGGGGTGGAAATCAGCAAGAAGCATCAAGAATTGTCCTTTATCCTCCAGTGGTGTTAACATACAATAGCTAGGAGATGAGTATGTGCGAGCGTTACCTAGAATCACTTCAGTAACAACTGCCAGCTTGGCCAGAAGCCAGACATTAGCTGTGGCCAGCAGTCAGGATTGCAGCGGGACTGACCCGGCGTTAAGGAGTGAAGCTAAGATCCTGTTCCACTTTGTGAGTCAACGCGGCCTTGTGTTTAGTTCGGGCATAACTGATCCTGCTGAATTTTAATGAGATGATTTTCAAGATGTCAGCTGAGGAACTGCTTTGTGCTGGGGAGTGGTGAGGGGTGGGGAGAGTTCAGGGTCAATATGGAAATTTCTTGGGATGGGGAGGGCATGGGAGGGAGGGGTGGCAAGGAAACGATGGAATTACATGCAATGGGGATGCTATGGGAGGAGTGGGAGGGAGGGGATGGCATCAGAGGGGTAGCTTGGGAAGGATAGAATGGGAGGAGGGGGAGGGTGGAGATGGCATTGGACAGGTGGTATGGGAAGGATGGAATGGCTTGGGATGGGGATGGCATGGGAGGAGTGAGAGGGAAGAGATGGGATGGCATTGGAGTGGTGGCATTGTCAGGATGGCATGGCATGGGAGGGGTGGATGAGATGATGGAATTGGTTAAGTATACTAATTTGACTACAGATGTTTTGAATACGGTAGTTACAGCATTAAAATTAGATATAGATGACATTCTTGCTTATGAAACAAGAGTTAATTCATTGTGGGATATTCTGTATATTTCAAGACATATTTAGAAATTTGGCATTCTTTCCTACAATTTAAGCTTAATCATTAGTGATTGAACACGGATCTACGGATCTGCGTAATTTGGGTTCCATAGGATGTATTTACACAACTTCACAATCAATTGCAAAATGTAGACAAGAGTTAACTTTGCCACAATTTAAGAATGCTCACTTCATAAAATGCAATTACTCTAAAAATATGTTATACAAACATAAAATCATGTGCTTTTGCCGCAAGAACATTAATACATCTTTACATTTCAGATTATTTACTTTGATACGAAGTTTGTGGTAATAAAAATAAATTAATTTCCCCAAACAAAAGCTGATTGTAACTATAAATATGGCAACTGTAGTAGATTCAGAGTAAATTAAAAACATATTTTTAAATATAGTTTCTATTTATTCTAAATGTGATGTCCCCACTAGTACAGACCCTAGCAAATTCACAAATAAAAAAAAGCTTGTTTTTGTCAGCTCAGTTCCTGCTCTTCCTGTAAGCTTTAACCAACACATGGTTGGTTGGCGTCCTTCCATCTACGAAAGGTGATGGTCACACAGATGGGGTGTCTTCTCTTGGTGCATCTTTGCTGATGCTATGAAAACCAATCCTTGAGAGGCAGGTTCTATCACAAGTGCTGCACCTGAAGTTGCCAAGTGATGCTGAGAGTTGTTGTTTTTGACATTGGAGCCTGTTGCTAAGCTGTAATATTGTACACCAGTCCACAGGACGTGCCTCCATTTTCCTCTTGCGCCAGCTTGTGATTCTCAGATGTGATAGTCGACACTTAGGGCCTTCATGTCATGCTTGCAAGCATCCTTGAAGGGGAGCTTTGGGTGCCCCACTGGTCATCTGACCCCGACTACCTCACCATACAGAAGGCCCTTGGGCACGCGACCGTCTTCCATCCTGTGGATGTGTTCAATCCACTAAAGCCCCTTCTGTTTGGTTAGTGCCAACACACTTGGGAGCTCTGCCTTTGAAAGGACTGCTGCATCTGTGATTTTGTCCTGCCAGGATATACACATAATGCATCGCAGACAACAAAGGCAGAAATTATTGAGCTTCTTTTCCTGGTAGCTGTAAGTTGCCCATGTTTCAGAGCCATACAGCAAGGTACTGAGAACGCAGGCTTTATAAACCATCAGCTTGGTCCTAAGGGTCAGCTTGGTGTTATCGCATGTGCATTTTGCAAGTCGGCCAAAAGCAGTAGCTGCTTTCCCTATGCATGTATCAAGCTCTGCATCAAGGGATGAATTGTCTGTCACCGACGACCCAAGGTAGAATTTGCTAATCAGGTCCAATGGGGTGTTATTTAGTGTGATCAGGGTTGGAGATGCAACACCTTCTCCCATGAGCACAGTTTTCTTGACACTTTTGGTCAAGAACAAATTATAGGCACGGGAGAGATAGTCCATGAATCTTTGTAGCTGAGTTTCCGTGTGCGACTAGTGCAGAATCATTAGCGTAGAGGAGTTTTCTGATCAGGACGTAATGCATTTTTGCCTTCGCTTTCACCCTTGATAGATTGTAGAGTTTGCTGTCAGACCTAGTGTGCAAGTAGACTACTTCCATCTCTCTGCAGGGAAGGTGAAGGTCAGGAGCATGGAGAAGAAGATGCCAAGCAAAGTGGAGGCTAAGACACAACCCTGTTTCACTCCATTCTTCACTCCAAAACTGTCGGAAGTCGAGCCAAGAAACTATACAGTGCAATGCATGTTGTCATGAAAGGAGCAGATGAGACTCAGCAGCTTCGGTGAACAGCAAATTTTCCCCAGAATCTCGTAGAGCCCTGCTCTGCTAATGGTATTGAATGCCTTAGTGAGATCGATGAAAGTAAGGTAAAGGGATATACTCTGTTCCCTACACTTCTCTTGTAGCTAGCGTATGGAGAAGATCATATCCACAGTAGATCTGCCGACATGGAAACCGTACTGTGCTTTCGCGTACAGTCGGCCTGCAAGTAAATACTTACGTGCATTTGCACTGTCCTTATCACAGTAGAATGAAGCTGAAGGTGGGAAATATCATTTACAATCTAATACTGTGAACTGAAAAATACTGTTACACACAGTGCAGAAAGTAGTACTAAGTTATTTTGCATTGTTACTTACATTTTTCAGGAGGAGTTATTGTAATGGTCTGAGCTGTGAACTCTTCATCAAAATACCTTGTATCTGTTTCAGATGAAACCTGAGGTTTGAAAGGGGGTAAAAGCTGTAAAATGGGAAGGAGCAAATAAAAAGGCTATGGTTATTGACAAGGCCAAACACTTCTCTCCTACTCAAATGATAATGGTTACTCAAATAATTAATATTCATATACCAAGGCATTTAAAATCTAATAATGAACCACATTTGATCAGCTATCACACACACATGACCTTTGAATGCCTATGCACTAACCAAATGACAATTTTCAAACCTCTGCACAAACAGCACACATTACTGCCTGGATTACTGAGCCAAAATGACAAAGACCTTTGTTAAAAGCACATGATTTTCAGATGAAGCAGATTCTGCGGTTTTAATACAGTTAAAATAGCGCATTAAACACAAGTACAAAACAGTAGGCTTCTATAACTAATTTCGGAATCTTGATTAGGTAAAGGGAGATTCTACCACATAAAATTCCTTCTTTTAATCACTTCCAAGACTGCAACCCTCAACTGATATCCATAGAAATTAAACAGAGCTCAGATCAGTTACTTTGCTTTTACTGCAAGACCTTCAATAATCTATTTGAAGCCTAATAACTGCAACTGAAAATTCTCCCAAGTACATTTTTGAAACATGTATAGTTGACAGCAACCTTCCATCACCATCCTCCAAATAGATGAAACTTTTTTTCCCATTAGTTGATTTTCTTTCCTTTCTAATCCAGGAAACAAAGACCAGCATTCAGAAAATGAAATCAGTGTTGCCAATTAACATAAGCAGCAAAGATAGGGAAGTAAAGTACATTTTGCCTCAGTTACCAGTGGTGCTTCTACACAATACCAGTCCTGATTTGACTATTTCCAGGTGCCTATGAAAAATCTAAGTATAGAGTTTTTAAAAATTCTGCAGAAAGTATTATAATTCTTGAAAACTAAAGCTAAAACACTTATATCAGCAACCCCCTAACAAAAAACTCTTATCTGGCTATTTATTTGACAGCAAACTCCATGTGCTTATGCTTCTATATTAATTAAGCCAAACGTCTATCAAAACTAAGCAGTTTTTAAAAAAACGAATGCTGATCTGTTGCACATAGATTTTGGTGTTGACATTAGGAGACTTCACATCACATCAGCATTGGACCTTCTCATTGGCTTGTCTCACAAGCAACAAATCTGATTTTTTTTAAATTACAGAACATTTCCCTGTCCTTCTTGCCTTTGTCACTGTCTTTTACTTTGCAATTATTCTGTTGCACATTCTGAGATATTGTGAATTGAGAGAGAAGATAATATACCACACACATCTACTTAATTAAATCAACTTATCTAAAAAGTCTTATAGCAACATTTTAAACTCAATGCAACTTCTGCAACTCTACAACTTCTGCAACTCTACACACTTGTTCATAGAACATAAAGGTAAAATTGAACTTCAATTCCAGGTTCTTATGTTCAAAAGCCTAAGCATAAAACCCAGAATATCACTTTAAGGACTTTTCGACCTGCACATCCACCTTTAAAGATCTTTGTATCTACATCCTTAAGTCTCTCTTTTCCTCCACTCTGGCAAGATTTTTTTAAACCACTTTGTATATACTTCAATGAATATATTATTCATTTCTCTGTATTGATTTGTATCTAACAATCTGCCCACTCTAATAACCACTCTATGTCCTGCAATTTTGCTCAATTTACTGCAAGAAAAAAACTGGCATTTATATATTTTTCATGACTTTAGGAAGTCCCAAAATGTTTTGTAGCCAATTAATTACTTTTGAAATGCAGAAACTAATTACACATAGGAAGGTCACACAACAGCAATGAGATAAAGTTACAAGATAATCTGTTTTAAGTTTAATTGGCTAGGATATGGGGAAAACCTTAACACCCTTCTCCTGGACCTTGATTTTACTTCTCATCTGAAAAGTTCCGCAATAGTGCACTGAAATGTCAGTCTAGATTATGTGTGGACCTGATCGAAATCGAGAGTGCGAGGGGGAGAGAGAGGGGTGAGGGCGGAAAGGGGGAGAAAGAAAGAAGTGACATCAGAGGATAGCAGGTAGGTGACTGGTTGATGAACATTAGTTTATTAAAACTAGGGCAATGGCTTAAACTAAGACCGGGAAACTATAAAGTATTGTATTACTTTTATAGCTTAACTAATTAAACTAATTAATAAAACTTCAATTGGAGCAAGTATAACAGTAAGGGAATGAGCATTAAAAGCATTAGGACAAAGCAGGTCCAGAGGCATTAATTAAAATTAATGGTTTAGACAAGCTAATAACTAGATTCTAAAAGAGGGAATAGAGATTTTTTTCTTTGATCATGAATGGGCAGCTGAGACCTGTTGCTTGCAATGCCTGCACCATGTGGGAACATCAGGACGCTTCATGTGTCTTGGGGGACCATGTGTGTAAAAGTGCCGAGTTGATGATCCATCTCAGCCTCCTCCTGAAGTCACCAGCATCACAGATGCCAGTCTTCAGCCAATCTGATTCACTCCATGTGATATGAAGAAACGACTGAAGGCACTGGATACTGCAAAGGCTAAGGGCCCTGATAACATTCCGGCAACAATACTGTAACTGGACCTGTGCTCCAGAATGTGCTGCGCCCCTAGCCAAGTACAGCCACAACACTGGCATTTATTCGGCAATGTGGAAAATTGCCCAGGTACATCCTGTACACAAAAAGCAGGACAAGTCCAACCCGGCCAATTACTGCCCCATCAGTCTAATCTCAATCATCGGTAAAGTGATGGAACGTGTCGTCAACGGTGCTATCAAGCGGCACTTACTTAGCAATAACCTGCTCACTGATGCTCAGTTTGGGTTCCTCCAGGGCCACTCAGTTCCAGACCTCATTACAGCCTTGGACAGGGTAGGAATCCTGCAGTGAGTAACTCACTTCCTGACTCCACAAAGCCTGTCCACCATCTACAAGGCTCAATTCAGGAGTGTGATGGAATACTTTCCACTTGCCTGGATGGGTGCAGCTCCAACACTCAAGAAGCTCAACACCATCCAGGACAAAGCAGCCTGCTTGATTGGCAACCCATTCACAAACATACACTCTCTCCACCATCGACACACAGTGGCAGCAGTGTGTACTATCTACAAGATGCACTGCAGCAATGCACCAAGGCTCCTTAGACAGCACCTTCCAAACATGTGACCTCTACCACCTAGAAGGACAACGGGAGCAGATGCACGGGAACACCACCATCTGCACGTTCCACTCCAAGCCACACACCACCCCGACTTGGAAATATATCGCTGTTCCTTCACTGTCACTGGGTCAAAGTCCCGGAACTCCCTTCAAACAGCACTGTGGGTGTACCTATCCCACACGGACTGCAGTGGTTCAAGAGGCAACTCACCACCACCTTCGCAAGGGCAATTAGGGATAGGCAATAAATGCTGGCCTAGTCAGCGATGCCCACATCCCAGAAACGAATAAAAAATTGCCTCCAGATGCTTGAGCTTGAGCTCAGGATTTCCAACCTTGAAGGGCAGCTGGAGTCACTGTGGAATATCAGGGAGGATGAGAGTTTTCTGGATCATATGGTCCAGGAGGTGGTCACCCCATATGCAGTGATACCCCAGGATAGTAGATGGGTGGCTATCTGGGAGAGCAGGAAGAGGCAGGTGTGCAGAAGTCTTTGGGGTGTGTACTATTCTCAAACTGGTACGTAGCATTGGAGACTGCTGGGAATGATAATACTTTGAAGGAATGCATTCCAGACCATGGCACCAATGGGTAACACCTTGCACAGAATAGAACAGCAAAGAATAGAAATGCAGTCATTATAGGAGATTACATAGTTAGGGGTACAGATAGGCATTTCTGTAACCATCATCATAAGGGGGAGGCAGTGGCATAGTGGCAATGTCACTAGACTAGTAACCCAGAGCCCCAGGCTAATGCCCTGGGGACATAGGTTCGAATGCGATCACAGCAGATGGTGGAATTTGAATTCAATTAATAAATCTGGAATTAAAAAGTTAGTCTAGTGGTGATCATGAATCATTTTCGATTTTTGTAAAACCCATGTCGTTCACTAATGTCCTTTAGGGAAGGAAATCTGCTGTCCTTACCTGGTCTGGCATACATGTGACTCCAGACTCTTAGCAAAGTGGTTGACTCTTAAATGCCCTCTGAAATGGCCTAGCAAGCCACTCAGTTGTATTAAACCGTTACAAAGTCAAGAGTAGGAATGAAACCAGACAGACAACCTGGCACCGACCTCGGCACCGGAAAAGACAACGGCAAACCCAGCCCTGTCAACCCTGCAAAGTTATCCGAACTAACACCTGAGGGCTTGTGCCAAAATTGAGAGAGCTGTCCCACAGACTAGTCAAGCAATAGCCTGCCTGACATAGGCACACGCATGGAATCAGACCTTCCAGTCAATGTCCCAGACACCACTATTACCATCCTGGGTATGTCCTGTCCCATTGGTAGGACAGAGCCACCAGAGATAGTGGCACAGTGGTATACAGTTGGGAGGGAGTTGCCCTGGGAGTCCTCAACATTTACTCTGGACCCCATGAAGTCTCAAGGCATTAGGTTAAACATGGGCAAAGAAGCCGCCTGCTGACTACCACCTATTGATTACCACCCTCCCTCCCTTGGCTGATGAATCAGTGCTTCTCCATGTTGAACACCAATTTGAAGAAGCACTGAGGGTAACAAAAAATGTACTCTGAGTGGGGAACTTCAATGTCCATTACCAAGAGTGGCTTGGTAGCAGTACTACTGACCGAGCTGGCCGAATCCTAAAGGACAAAGCTGCGAGACTGGGTCTGCCGCAGGTGGTGAGGAAATCAGGAGAGAAGAATCTACTTGACCTCGTCTTCACCAATCTACCTGTCGCAGATGCATCTGTCCATGACAGTATTGGTCGGAGTGACCACCACACAGTCCTTGTGGAGATGTAGTCCCGTCTTCACACTGAAAGTACCCACAATCATGTTGTGTGGCACTACCACCATGTTAAATGGGATAGATTTCGAACAGATCTAGCAACTCAAAACTGGGCATCCATTAAGGGCTATGGGCCATCAGCAGCAGCAGAATTGTATTCAACCACAATCTGTAACTTCATGGCCCGACATATCCCCCACTCTACCATTACCATCAAGCCAGGAGACCAATCTTGGTTCAATAAAGTGTGCAGGAGGGCATGCCAGGAGCAGCACCAGGCACACCTAAAAATGAGGTGTCAGCCCGGTAAAGCGACAACACAGAACTACTGGCATGTCAAGCAGCAGAGGCAGCATGCAATAGGGTAGGCGGTGGCGTAGTGGTATTATCACTGGACTAGTAACCCAGAGACCCAGGATATTTCTCTGGGGACATGGGTTCAAATCCCATCACAGCAGAAGGTGGAATTTGAATTTAATTAATAAATCTGGAATTAAAAGCTAGTCTAATGAATGGCCATGAAACCACTGTCGATTGTTGTAAAAACCCATCTGGTTCATTAATGTCCTTACCTGGTCTGGCCTACATGTGACTCCAGACCCACAGCAATGTGGTTAACTCTTACATGCCCTCTGAAATGGCCTAACAAGTCACTCAGTTGTGCCTAACCGCTACAAAGCCAATAAAAAGGAATGAAACCGGACGGACCACCCGGCATCGACCTAGGCACTGGAAACGACAACGGCAAACCCAGCCCTGTCGACCCTGCAAAGTCCTCCTTACTGACATCTGGGGGCTTGTGCCAAAGTTGGGAGAGCTGTCCCACAGACTAGTCAAGCAACAGCCTGACATAGTCATACTCACGGAATCATACCTTACAGACAATGTCCCAGACACTGCCATCACCATCCCCGGGTATGTCCTGTCCCACCAACAGGACAGACCCACCAGAAGTGGTGGGACAGTGGTATACAGTAGGGAGGGAGTTGCCCTGGGAGTCCTCAACATCGACTCCGGACCCCATGAAGTCTCATGGCATCAGGTCAAACAAGGGCAAGGTAACCTCCTACTGATTACCACCTACCGCCCTCCCAAAACTGATGACTCAGTACTTCACCATGTTGAACACCACTTGGAGGAAGCACTGAGGGTGGCAAGGACACAAAATGTACTCTGGGTGGAGGACTTCAATGTCCATCACCAAGAGTGGCTCGGTAGCACCACGACTGACCGAGCTGGCCGAATCCGAAAGGACATTGTTGCTAGACTGGGTCTGCGGCAGGTGGTGGGGGAACCAACACGAGGGAAAAACATACTTGACCTCGCCCTCACCAATCTGCTTCTGTCCATGACAGTATTGGTAGGAGTGATCACCGCACAGTCCTTGTGGAGATGCAGTCCTGCCTTCACATTGAGAATACCATCCGTCGTGCTGTGTGGCACTATCACCGTGCTAAATGGGATAGATTTCGAACAGATCTAGCAATGCAAAACTGGGCATCCATGAGGCGCTGTGGGCCATCAGCAGCAGCAGAATTGTACTCAACCATAATCTGTAACCTCATGGCCCGGCATATCCCCCACACTACCATTACCATCAAGCCAGGAGACCAACCCTGGTTCAATGAAGAGTGCAGGAGGGCATGCCAGAAGCAGCACCAGGCATACCTCAAGATGAGGTGTCAACCTGGTGAAGCTACAACACAGGACTATCTGTGTGCCAAACTGCGTAAGCAGCATGCGATAGAGCTAAGCGATCCCATAACCAACGGATCAGATCAAAGCTCTGCAGTCCTGCCACATCCAGCCGTGAATGGTGGTGGACAATTAAACAACTAACTGGAGGCGGTGGCTCCACAAATATTCCCATCCTAAGTGATGGGGGAACCCAGCACATCAGTGCGAAAGATAAGGCTGAAGCATTTTCAACAATCTTCAGCCAGAAGTGCCGAGTTGATGATCCATCTCGGCCTCCCCCTGAAGTCCCCAGCATCACAGATGTCAGACTTCAGCCAATTCGATTCACTCCGCGTGATATGAAGAAACGACTGAAGGCACTGGATACTGCAAAAGCTATGGGCCCTGACAATATTCCGGCAATAGTACTGAAGACCTGTGCTCCAGAACTTGCCGCGCCCCTAGACAAGCTGTTCCAGAACAGCTACAACACTGGCATCTACCCTGCAATGTGGAAAATTGCCCAGGTATGTCCTGGGCACAAAAAGCAGGACAAGTCCAACCCGGCCAATTACCGCCCCATCAGCCTACTCTCAATCATCAGTAAAGTGATGGAAGGTGTCATCACCAGTGCCATCAAGCGGCACTTGCTTAGCAATAACCTGCTCAGTGACGCTCAGTTTGGGTTCCGCCAGGGCCACTCAGCTCCTGACCTCATTACAGCCTTGGTTCAAACATGGACAAAAGAGCTGAACTCAAGAGGTGAGGTGAGAGTGACTGCCCTTGACATCAAGGAAGCATTTGATCGAGTATGGCATCAAGGAGCCCTAGCAAAACTGAAGTCAATGGGAATCAGGGGGAAAACCCTCCGCTGGCTGGAGTCATACCTAGCGCAAAGGAAGATGGTTGTGGTTGTTGGAGGTCAATCATCTGAGCTCCAGGACATCACTGCAGGAGTTCCTCAGGGTAGTGTCCTGGGCCCAACCATCTTCAGCTGCTTCATCAATGACCTTCCTTCAATCTTAAGGTCAGAAGTGGGGATGTTCGCTCATGATTGCACAATGTTCAGCACCATTCGTGACTCCTCAGATACTGAAGCAGTCCATGTAGAAATGCAGCAAGACCTGGACAATATCCAGGCTTGGGCTGTTAAGTGGCAAGTAACATTCGCGCCACACAAGTGCCAGGCAATGACCATCTCCAACAGGAGAGAATCTAACCATCTTCCCTTGACATTCAACAGCAGTGCCATCGCTGAATCCCCCACAATCAACATCCTAGGGGCTACCATTGACCAGAAACTGAACTGGAGTAGCCATATAAATACCGTGGCTACAAGAGCAGGTCAGAGGCTAGGAATCCTGAGGCGAGTAACTCTCCTCCTGACTCCCCAAAGCCTGTCACCATCTACAAGGTACAAGTAAGGAGTGTGATGGAAAACTTTCCACTTGCCTGGATGGGTGCAGCTCCAACAACACTCAAGAAGCTCGACACCATCCAGGACAAAGCAGCCCGCTTGATTGGCACCCCATCTACGAACATTCACTCCCTCCACCACCGACGCACAGTGGCAGCAGTGTGTACCATCTACAAGATGCACTGCAGCAATACACCAAGGCTCCTTCGACAGCACCTTCCAAACCTGCGACCTCTACCAACTAGAAGGACAAGGGCAGCAAATACATGGGAACACCACCACCTGCAAGTTCCCCTCCAAGTCACACACTATCCTGACTTGGAACTATATCGCCGTTCCTTCACTGTCGCTGGGTCAAAATCCTGGAACTCCCTTCCTAACAGTACTGTGGGCATACCTACCCCAAATGGACTGCAGCGGTTCAAGAAGGCAGCTCACCACCACCTTCTCAAGAGGAATTAGGGATGGGCAATAAATGCTGGCCTGGCCAGCATCGCCCACATCCCATGAATGAATAAAAAAAAAATAGACAGGGCTAAGCGATCCCACAACCAACGGATCACATCTAAGCTGTGCAGCCCTGCCACATCCAGTGATGAATGGTGGTGGGCAAATAAACAACTGACAGGAGGAGCTGGCTCCACAAATATCCCCATCTTCAATGATGGGGCAGCCCAGCACATCAGTGTAAAAGAGAAGGCTGAAGCATTTGCATCCAGCTTCAGCCCGAAGTGCTGAGCGGATGATCCATCTCAGCCTCCTCCTGAGGTCCCCAGCATCATAGACGCCAGTCTTCAGCTAATCCGATTCAATCCACACGATATCAAGAAACGGCTGAAGGCACTGGATACAGCAAAGGCTATGGGCCCTGACAACATTCCGGCAATAGTACTGAAGATGTGCTCCAGAACTAGCCACGCCCCTAGCCAAGCTGTTCCAGTACAGCTACAACAATGGCATCTACCTGGCAATGTGGAGAATTCCCGAGTATGTCCTGTACACAAAAAGCAGGACAAATCCAAACCGGCCAATTACCGCCCTACCAGTCTACTCCCGATCATCAGCAAAGTGAAGAAAGGGGTTATCGACAGTGCTATCAATCAGCACTTGCTCAGCAATAACCTGTTCACTGGTGCTCAGTTTGGGTTCGGCCAGGGTCACTCAGCTACTGACCTCATTACAGCCTTGGTCCAAACATGGACAAAGGAGCTGAACTCCAGAGGTGAGGTGAGAGTGACTGCCCTTGACATCAAGGCAGCATTTGACCCAGTGTGGCATCAAGAAGCCCTAACAAAACTAAAGTCAATGGGAATCGGGGAAACTCTCCACTGGTTGGAGTCATGCCTAGCACAATGGAAGATGGTTGTTGTTGTTGGAGGTCAATCATCTCAGTCCCAGGACATCACTGCAGGAGTTCCTCAGGGTAGTATCCTAGGCCCAACCATCTTCAGCTGCTTCATCAATGACCTTCCCTCCATAAGAGATGAGGAATGTTCACTGATGATTGCACAATGTTCAGTAACATTTGCGATTCCCCAGATACTGAAGCAATATGCAGCAAGACCTAAACAACATCCAGGCTTGGGTTGATCAGTGGCAAGTAACATTCGCGCCACACAAGTGCCAGGCAATGACCATCTCAAGCAAGAGAGAATCAAACCATCTCCCCTTGACGTTGAATGGTGTCATGGTCCTGTAGTATTTTTTTCTGGGGAATATGCGGTTTGCCTTTAAGGCTTGCAAAGTATCAGTACTGCTTTAAGAACCAGCAAGCCTCAGGAGAAAATGCATTTTCAGTTGCCATTGGATACAACCATTTGGAGACTGCGATTTAAAGGATGCACTCTTGTTATCATGGATACAGCCACTTGGAATGAGTATCAAGCGATACATTTGTTACAATTCAATTTTGAACTGGGTTTTTAGTTGAAGTTCTAACAGAGGACACAGACAGACAGCTGTGGTGTTAGCACCTGAAAAAAGAGCTCTCAGCCATGTAAACTGAAGGAAGAGAATTTTAGTCTGTTTCATTATTATCTCTCAAAATTCAAGCCAAAATGGAGATCTCTGATAATTTGAACTGAAGGAAGTGAAGTTAGAGTGTGACAATCTTTTATCCCTCAAAAACTTTAAAGTCAGATTGTTTCTATTGAAAGTGTTTGCAAGTTGTTAATTGTTGAAATCCATCGCTGAAGAAGGAAGCATCACCTACTGCTGGAGCTGACTATGGATTGCTCTACTGTGGAAGAACCTTTTCTCCCCCATTGGACGGCTATGAAGACTTCAAGCAATACTGGACTGTAAATTTGCAAGGACTCTAATTTCTTCTATTTTAAATGTTGTTTATATCTTCATAGTGTTTAATAATTTAGTTTTTCTAATTAAACTGTTAATTTGTTGATTTAAAGACACCTGGTTTGGTTAGCCTCATTCGGTGGGGGAGGTGGGGGGTAATAGATGGTACAATTTGGCAGGGTCTTTCTTTAATTTGGAAAGTTTAAAAATGATATTTTAGGCGATCTGTGGAGGGATGGGATTGAATTATCAGTGTGTTTCTTCCACCACAATCAGAATCGTATATTTTGATGGGCGGCTTGATCTGTGGCGAGGTCGGTAAAGGCCTGCTACCCGACCCGAACCCAACGGGACCAGACGACCTAGGTCGGGGTCGGGTCACTCTTCCAGGTCTGGCTTTCAGGCTCGGGTTGGTAGGGCCAGACACACACATTATTAATTGGACTTGAAAGGTTGTTTAAAAAGATGAAGATTGGAGCCACAAAGTCAGTGAAATAGAAACCCATGGAGTTGTGCCACACTGTACCAATATCTGTATTACTGTAATACAGTACTGTATGTGTGCAGACTTGAGTCCTGACAGTGATCATTTTATATTTTTATATTATTAGTGTATATTTTATAATAATTAATCACTCAGGACCTTCCCAGTCTCTGCATCTCAGTTGCTCACTGGATTAACTTGCAGCAAGTATTTCAACCTGTAAAGCAGGAATCTAGATAATGTATAATTATATTTTCTGAGCCTTCGGGCAATTGCTGTGTTTATTTTAAGCAATACAGAATGCCCATTGATCCATTAATGTTTCCTTTTGATTGGTTCAATAGTTAGATATCAGCATCAACATAATTACCATATTTGATATGGAGAGCAAGTCATCAGATTTATCAACAAATTCTCTTGGATCGACCACCTATTCAGCTTGGTTCAAATCCATTTCAACACTTGGTCTGAGATCAAGGACAATTTGAAGATGTGTGGAGTGAACAGGTAATCCCCAGTCCACTGCAGAATCTCACCCACAATGACCTTTCACTCTTCTTGCTGGGTCACAACAGGAAAAAGTTGAGCTGCCTTGTGTGTGGCTGAGCCAACTGAGGGATAATGGGAATACACATGATCTCTGTGGCCACATCTCCTCCTCCTACTGCTGATATCTGATGCTAAGGGCTTGGTTTCATATAGGAAGCCAAATCAATCTAACATCTGCTTTCTGCATTAGACGAGGTGAAGGAATGTGATTCATGTGGGGCTCCATACTGTTACAGTGTGGTACAACCTGTCGGAGCACAACTCCATGGGTTTTTGTTTAACTCGTGACCAAACAACCACTGACTTTGTGGCTCCAATCTTCATCTTTTTAAAACAACCTTTCAAGTCCCATTAAAGTTTTTGTTGCTTATCTGCACAAACTGAAAAAGTGAAAAATGGATTCGGAATTGGAAGGTAGGTAAAGTGAATATTCCGGTGGTCGGGTCGGGCTTGGGTCCGATGTGGCTCTGTCGGGTTCGGGTCAGGTTTTTTTTCCTGACTTGAGCATGCCTTTAGCGTTCGGTCGTAACATATTTATTGGGGGCTGGTCCGGGATTTGAATCACATATTAATTGGGTTTCTGAATTTGAATCATATCTTAATTGGGGGCTCGCTCACAGTTGAATCATATTTAATTCGGTGGCTCGCATCTGGTATCAGAATCAGCCTAATTTGGAGGGCTCACATTTGGAATCATAGTTACTACTCATCTCTGGGATGACATTTAAATTGGGGTCCTGCGTTTGGCATCATATTAATTGCTCTTGCATCTGGGATCATACCAACTGGAAACTCTATTGTTGGGATCTAAATCTAACAGCAATTTCTTCTTTGGCCTCCTTATCTCGAGAGACAATGGATAAGCGCCTGGAGGTGGTCAGTGGTTTGTGAAGCAGCGCCTGGAGTGGTTATAAAGGCCAATTCTAGAGTGAAGGCTCTTCTACAGGTGCTGCAGAGAATTTGTTTGTCGGGGCTGTTACACAGTTGGCTCTCCCCTTGCACCTCTGTCTTTTTTCCTGCCAACTACTAAGTCTCTTCGACTCGCCACACTTTAGCCCCGTCTTTATGGCTGCCCGCCAGCAATTACAAATAAATTAAAAGAACCAGGTCTCTTGTATAATAAAGGTACAGGCTATACCATTGTTTTGGCATTAGCGGTTGTAGCAGAGATTTTGGGAAAGCAGAGTGTTTCCCTGAGTGACTTGATAGCTTTAACTAAGAACAAATTAAAAGAATTGGCAGCGAAATTGGGGTTAGAATTGAAATCAGGTGCCAAAAAAACAGAGATAATTGACATAATAGCCAAACATCTGGAATTCATAAAAGATGATGATGATGATGATGATGATACCGATGAAGGGCAATACGAGGAACAAGAGAGGGAATACGAGAGACATGAAGGTAATAGGTCCGAGAGTGATGCAGCGGTATTGGCTAGGGTACAGTTAGAAACGATAAAACTTCAGGCAGAAAAAGAATCAAGAAAACTTGAACTTCAGAGAGAGAGTGAAAGAGAAGAGAGAGAATTTAGGCTAAAAGAGATGCAACTAAGACAAAGGGGTAGTCTTAAATCCAGGGAAAATTTGGGTCAGGAAGAATCTGAATTTAGATCAGGACCCAGCGAGAAGTTGTTTAAATTTATACAGTTCGAGGAAAGGGATGTAGAGGCATTTTTCATATCTTTTGAAAAAGTAGCCAAACAGATGAAATGGCCAAAAGAAAGCTGGACATTGCTCATTCAGGGCAGGCTGGTATGCAGAACTCATGAAGCTTATGCCATGCTTCCTGAAGAGGGTTCTGCAGATTATGAGATGGCAGAAAAGGCTATTTTTGCTAGTATGAGTTATTCCCTGAAGCTTACCGTCAGACGTTTAGGAACTTACGGAAATTGACTGGGCAGACATATTTAGAATTTGAGAGGGTGAAGCAAATGAATTTTGACCGTTGGATATGGGCATTAAAGATAGAAACTACATACGAGAACCTTCGAGAATTGATTCTCTTAGAAGAGTTTAAAAACGCCATTCCTTCAATAGTGAGAACTCATATAGATAACCTGAAAGTTTTGAAAGCTCGGAAAGCAGCAGAGATCGCTGCTTTGATTTTGAACTTGTGAATAAGCCAACCTATTTTGTCCGTTACCCCCATAAATCCGAGAAGGACAGAAAGTGGGAGAGTGAAAGGAAGGCAAGTAGCTGGGGACAAGAAGGAATAGCTGGGAATGCCTCAGGATCGCCTCCTCAGGTCAGAAAGGAAGGTGCTGAGGGTAGAAGTGAGGTACGCAAGCCAAATTGTTATCATTGCAACAAAACGGGTCATCTTCGTTCAGAGTGCTGGAAAT
Source organism: Heterodontus francisci (assembly GCF_036365525.1). Classification (NCBI taxonomy): domain Eukaryota; kingdom Metazoa; phylum Chordata; class Chondrichthyes; order Heterodontiformes; family Heterodontidae; genus Heterodontus; species Heterodontus francisci. The sequence goes on from NC_090383.1 coordinate 108,821,275, forward strand.
TGTGTGGTAAACCCACAGGACTTGTTGGGGTATGCCAAGTTAGTGCAGAGGAAGTGAGTGAGTATCAAGCGATACATTTGTTACAATTCAATTTTGAACTTTTTTTTAATTGAAGACAGTCTGTTCTAACAGAGAACACAGACAGACAGCTGTGGTGTTAGCACCTGAAAAAAAGAGCTCTCAGCCATTTAAACTGAAGGAAGAGAATTTTAGTCTGTTTAATTATTATCTCAAAACTAAAAACAGTCAAGCCAAAATGGAGATCTCTGATAATTTGAACTGAAGGAAGGGAAGTTAGAGTGTGACAATCTTTTATCCCTCAAAAACTCTAAAGTCAGATTGATTCTATTGAAAGTGTTTGCAAGTTGTTAACTGTTGAAATCCATCACTGAAGGAGGAAGCATCACTTACTGCTGGAATTAGACTACGGACTGTACTACTGTGGAAGAACCTTTTTTCCCCATCAGACAACTGTGAGGACTTGAAGCAACACTGGACTGTAAATTTGCAAGGACTCTATTTTTTTCTATTTTAAATGTTGTTTATATCTTCATAGTGTTTAATAATTTAGTTTTTCTAATTAAACCGTTAATTTGTTGATTTAAAGATAGCTGGTTTGGTTAGCCTCATTTGGGGGTGGGGGGTGGAGTGGGGTGGTTAGTAGATGGTACAATTTGGCTGGGTCTTTCTTTAATTTGGAAAGTTTAAAAATGATATGCTAGGCAATCTGTGAAGGGACGGGATTGAATTATTTTTGAACTCCCCCTTTGGTGAATCCTTGTTCACCGCTTTCTAATTATAAGGCAAAGAAACCAGCACACCAGGTTTTCTCAGGTTTAATGAAGAAAAGAGAAAGTTTTAAAAAAATTAACCTGAATCTCTAATTTGGTTAATGCCTATGGATACACGCCGCACCCCACGCTATCATGCATACGTGATACGCAGATGCAAAGAGAGACAGAAAAGAGAAGAAAAATAGTGGAGAGGTTTGAGGCAATATCAGAAGAGTTTCTTGTTACTGTGCTTCGAGCTCACTGTAGTCCTTTTGTAGGTAGTTCTTGCTTGTATAATTCTTGCTTTTCATTGGGGGCCAGTATTCTTCTTAAACCTTGTTCACTGTAGGAGACTTTTCTCTCTTGGGGTTCATGGGTCTTCAATGTGTCTTCAGTTCCATGAGAAAGAGATGGGAGCAGAGAGAGAGAGAGATGTTCTCAGTCCAGGAGCAAAGAGCTTTCTGTCTCAGTTCTAAACTCTGTGGAAAGTTCAAATTCAAAAAACTCCAACAGCCAGTTAGTCATTTGACTAAACTGGTCTGACCATGTGTTTGTGTATTCAGCTATCTTAGCAGTTAACCTGGAAGGCTAGCCTCTCCTCCTTCAACGTCTGGTAATCAAAAGTCCATTGTGGATTAAATTGGAGCAGGGAGTGGCCCCTTTGTCCTTTCCAAGTACTGTCTGTTACTATGCAAATGCATTCCCAGTCAAGGGTTTTTGTTTTTAAAAAACAAGTTCTTTCTTTACTCCAGTAACAGTTTATGGGCGGCACAGTGGCTAGCACCGCAGCCTCACAGCTCCAGCGACCCGGGTTCAATTCTGGGTACTGCCTGTGTGGAGTTTGCAAGTTCTCCCTGTGTCTGCGTGGGTTTCCTCCGGGTGCTCCGGTTTCCTCCCACATGCCAAAGACTTGCAGGTTGATAGGTAAATTGGCCATTATAAATTGCCCCTAGTATAGGTAGGTGGTAGGGAAATATAGAGACAGGTGGGGATGTGGTAGGAATATGGAATTAGTGTAGGATTAGTATAAATGGGTGGCTGATGGTCGGCACAGACTCGGTGGGCCGAAGGGCCTGTTTCAGTGCTGTATCTCTAAACTAAACTAAACTAAAAACCAATGTTCATGTGGCGAAATTAAGGTGTCTTATTCTTTGCAGGTGGCAGCCTGCATGACACTAACAACATCCTGGGGGTCACCATTGACCAGAAACTGAACTGGACCAGCCACATAAATGCTGTGGCTACAAGAGCAGGTCAGAGGCTCGGAATTCTGCAACGAGTAACTCACCTCCTGTCTCCCCAATGCCTGTCCACCATCTACAAGGCACAAGTCAGGACTGTGATGGAATACTCTCCACTTGCCTAGATGGGTGCAGCTCCAACACCACTCAAGAAACTCGACACCAAGCAGGACAAAGCAGCCTGCTTGGTTAGCACCCCATCCACCACCCTCAGCATTAACTCCCTTCACCACCGATGCACAGTGGCAGCAATGTGTACCATCTACAAGATGCACTGCAGCAATGCACCAAGGCTCCATCGGCAGCACCTTTGAAACCCACAACCTCTACCATCTAGAAGGATCAGGGCAGCAGATGCATGAGAACACCGCCACCTGCAGGTTCCCCTCCAAGCCACACATCGTCCTGATATGGAACTATATCGCCATTCCTTCACTGTCGCTGGGTCAAAATCTTGGAACTCCCTTCCTAACTGCACTGTGTATACCTACAGCCCAAGGACTGCAGCCGTTCAAGAAGACAGCTCACCACCACCTTCTTGAGAGCAATTAAGGTTGGGAAATAAATGCTAGCCTAGCCAGTGATGCTCACATCCCCCAAATGAATTTTAAAAAAGTCCCGCATGGTGTGTTGCCTCCCTAGTGCCAGGGTAAAGGACATCACAGTGAGTGTGCAGAATATTCTGCAGGGATAGGGAGTGAGCCAGATGTTGTGGTACATGTCAGTATCCATGATATACAAACAACATGTATTGAGGCCCTATGGTCAGATTTTCAGGAGCTAGGGTGGAAATGAAGAAGTAGGACCTCAAAGATAGCAATCTCTAGATACGCCCAGTGCCACACACTAGTGAGAGTAGAAATAGGAAAATAGGGAGGGTCAATGCGTAGCTTGAGGCATGGTGCAGGAGGGAGGACCTTAGATTCTTGGGACATTAGGACCAGTTCTGGGGCAAGAGGCTCCTAATCAAAAGGGACAGATTGCACCTCAACAGGACTGGGACCAATGTCCTCCAGTGTGGTTGGGGAGGGTTTAAACTAAATTGGCAGGGCAATGAGCACCAGTTTATAGAAGCAGAAAAGAGGAATAAGGCGCATAAAGGATTAAGAATGTTTGATAGTGCTAGAGAAGGAAGCAGTACCATATTAGATAGGAGCAAACTAAGAAGGGCTATGAGGAATACAAGGACAGGTTTACAATGCATGTAATGTAAACATACAAAGTGTGTGAATAAGGCTGGTGAACTACAAGCACAAATAGTCGTGTGGGAATATGATGTAGTGGCAGTAACTGAAACATGGCTTAAAAATGGTAGCTGAATATTCAAAGATACAAAATGTTCATAAAAGATAGGGAAGGTAAAAGGTAGGTGGGGTGGCAGTACTGATTAGGAAAGGCATTGTACTGTTGGGAACGGAGGATGTCCTTGAGGGGGAAAAGACAGAATCCATTTGGTTTGAATTGAGAAGCAAAAGGGGTATGATGATACTACTGGGGATATTCTATGGGCTTCCAATAGTGAGAGCGCACGAGATAGAGGAACAAATCTGCAGGGAAATCATGAGATGTGCAAGAACTATAGAGTGGTGATAGTGGGGGGGGGGGGGCGAGGAGGGCTTTAATTATCTAAATATCGATTGGGATAATTTATTTTTATTTTATTTATTTATTTTTATTTAGAGATACAGCACTGAAACAGGCCCTTTGGCCCACCAAGTCTGTGCCGACCATCAACCACCCATTTATACTAATCTTACATTAATCCCATATTCCTACCACATCCCCACCTTCCCTCCATTCCCCTACCACCTACTTATACTAGGGGCAATTTATAATGGCCAATTTACCTATCAAACTGCAAGTCTTTGGCTGTGGGAGGAAACCGGAGCACCTGGCGAAAACCCACACGGTCACAGAGAGAAGGGTGCTGGGAATGAGGTGGACCAAATGTCTGTGGGGGAACACTTGGGTAAAAGTGATCATTGTATCATAAGGTTTAGGTGAGTAATGGAGACGAGCAAGGAACAATCTAAAGTAGAACTTCTAAATTGGAAGAGGGCTGGGATGAGAAGGGATCTAGCCAGGGTAAAATGGAACCAAAAGCAGATAGGAAAACTGTAACAGAACAATGGGTCATCTTTGAGGAGGAGATGTTTTCAGGTACAGGCTAGGTACATTCCAACAAGGGCGAAAAGTAAGGTAACCAAAGCCAGGGTCCCGTTGGATGACAAAGGAGATAGAGAATATGATGAAACAAAAAAAAGGGTGTATGATCCATGCCAGGTGAATTCTTCAAGTGAGAACCAGGCAAAATACAGTCAGTTGAGACGGGAAGAGAAGAGGAAAATAAGACTGGCATAATGAGAATATGCATATAGAATGGCAGTTAACATAAAAGTGAATCCAAAAATCTTCCACCAGCATGTAAATAGTAAGCAGGTCATAACAGGTGGGTGGGACCTATTAGGGACAAATTAGGGACTGCTGGGTAAGTAAAAACTATATATTTGGGTGGTTTAAAATCACTTTCTTTTAGTTTTGGTGGCAGCAGCTTTGACAGAAGCGGAGGTGCGGAGCAAACTTGCAGCTGAGAGGTCAATTTCAGTGTAAGTTAATTCCCTTTTGTTTTCGGAGGACCAGGGGACTGCTGGGTAAGTAAAAACTATATATTTGGGTGGTGGCTGTACCCGAGACACTACACGTGTAGTGTCTCCCACCCACCCTCCTCCTTTAACCAAAAAAAAGGACTCTGGTGTGTTGATAAGGTAAGCTTTTTATTTAAAAAGTTCTGTCCGTTGGATTGCTAACCTAACAAGTTTTGACTTTTTTTTTTGGTTTTTCAGCAGATTTGTTGGGAATTTAGAATAGTGGGAATGGAGGTTAAGGCAGTTGTATGTTCCTCCTGCAGAATGTGGGAGGTAAGGGTCGCTAAGAGTGTCCCTGCTGACTGCATCTGCGGGAAGTGCACCCAACTCCAGCTCCTCGAGAACCGCGTTAGGGAACTGGAGCTGGAGCTGGATGAACTTCGGATCATTCGGGAGGCGGAGAGGGTTATTGAGAGGAGTTATGGGGAGGTAGTCACACCTCAGGTAAAAGAAGTAGGTAGATGGGTTACCGTCAGGGGAAGGACAGGGAACCAGCAGGCAGTGCAGGGATCCCCTGTGGCCGTTTTCCTCAACAACAGGTATACCGTTTTGGATACTGTTGCGGGGGACGATTTACCAGGGGTAAGCAATGGGGTACAGGTATCTGGCACAGAGTCTGTCCCTGTTGCTCAGAAGGGAAGGGGGAAGAGGAGCAGAGCATTAGTCATTGGGGACTCCATAGTTAGGGGAACAGATAGGAGGTTCTGTGGGAACGAGAGAGACTCACGGTTGGTGTGTTGCCTCCCAGGTGCCAGGGTTCGTGATGTCTCGGATCGTGTTTTTGGGATCCTTAAGGGGGAGGGGGAGCAGCCCCAAGTCGTGGTCCACATAGGCACCAACGACATAGGTAGGAACGGTTGGTGTGTTGCCTCCCAGGTGCCAGGGTTCGTGATGTCTCGGATCGTGTTTTTGGGATCCTTAAGGGGGAGGGGGAGCAGCCCCAAGTCGTGGTCCACATAGGCACCAACGACATAGGTAGGAAGAGAGATGGGGATTTAAGGCAGAAATTCAGGGAGCTATGGTGGAAGCTGAGAGCGAGAACAAACAGAGTTGTTATCTCTGGGTTGTTGCCCATGCCACGTGATAGCGAAGCGAGGAATAGGGAGAGAGAGAAGTTGAACACGTGGCTGCAGGGATAGTGTAGGAAGGAGGGTTTTGGTTTCCTGGATAATTGGGGCTCTTTCTGGGGTAGGTGGGACCTCTACAAACAGGATGGTCTTCACCTGAACCAGAGGGGTACCAATATCCTGGGGGGGAGATTTGCTAGTGCTCTTCGGGGGGGTTTAAACTAATTCAGCAGGGGAATGGGAACCTAAATTGTAGTTCCAGTGTACAGGATGTTGAGAGTAGTGAGGTCAGGGATAAGGTTACAAGGACGCAAGAGGGCACTGGCAAGCAAAAACTTGGTTTAAAGTGTGTCTACTTCAACGCCAGGAGCATCCGGAATAAGGTGGGTGAGCTTGCAGCATGGGTTGGTACCTGGGATCTCGATGTAGTGGCCATTTCGGAGACATGGGTAGAGCAGGGGCAGGAATGGATGTTGCAGGTTCCGGGATTTAGATGTTTCAGTAAGAACAGAGAAGATGGTAAAAGAGGAGGGGGTGTGGCATTGTTAATCAAGCAGAGTATTATAGCGACAGAAAGGACGTTTGAGGACTCGTCTACTGAGGTAGTACGGGCCGAGGTTAGAAACAGGAGAGGAGAGGTCACCCTGTTGGGAGTCTTCTATAGACCTCCGAATAGTTCCAGAGATGTAGAGGAAAGGATAGCGAAGATGATTCTCGACAGCAGCGAGAGTAACAAGGTAGTTGTTATGGGGGACTTTAACTTTCCAAATATTGACTGGAAATACTATAGTTCGAGTACTTTAGATGGGTCAGTTTTTGTCCAGTGTGTGCAGGAGGGTTTTCTGACACAGTATGTAGACAGGCCAACCAGGGGCAATGCCACATTGGATTTGGTACTGGGTAATGAACCCGGCCAGGTGTTAGATTTAGATGTAGGTGAGCACTTTGGTGATAGTGATCACAATTCGGTTAGGTTTACCTTAGCGATGGGCAGGGACAGGTATATACCGCAGGGCAAGAATTATAGCTGGGGGAAAGGAAATTATGATGCGATTAGGCAAGATTTAGGATGCGTAGGATGGGGAAGGAAACTGCAGAGGATGGGAACAATTGAAATGTGGAGCTTATTCAAGGAGCAGCTACTGCGTGTCCTTGATAAGTATGTAATTGTGAGACAGGGAGGAAGTTGTCGAGCGAGGGAGCCGTGGTTTACTAAAGAAGTTGAAGCGCTTGTCAAGAGGAAGAAGAAGGCTTATGTTAGGATGAGACGTGAAGGCTCAGTTAGGGCGCTTGAGAGTTACAAGCTAGCCAGGAAGGATCTAAAGGGAGAACTAAGAAGAGCAAGGAGAGGACACGAGAAGTCATTGGCGGATAGGATCAGGGAAAACCCTAAGGCTTTCTATAGGTATATCAGAAATAAAAGAATGACTAGAGTTAGATTAGGGCCAATCAAGGATAGTAGTGGGAAGTTGTGTGTGGAATCAGAGGAGATAGGGGAAGCGTTAAATGAATATTTTTCGTCAGTATTTACAGTAGAGAAAGAAAATGTTGTCGAGGAGAATACTGAGATTCAGACTACTAGGCTAGATGGGATTGAGGTTCACAAGGAGGAGGTGTTAGCAATTTTGGAAAGTGTGAAAATAGATAAGTCCCCTGGGCCAGATGGGATTTATCCTAGGATTCTCTGGGAAGCTGGGGAGGAGATTGCAGAGCCTTTGTCCTTGATCTTTATGTCGTCATTGTCGACAGGAATAGTGCCGTAAGACTGGAGGATAGCAAATGTTGTCCCCTTGTTCAAGAAGGGGAGTAGAGACAGCCCTGGTAATTATAGACCTGTGAGCCTTACTTCGGTTGTGGGTAAAATGTTGGAAAAGGTTATCAGAGACAGGATTTATAATCATCTTGAAAAGAATAAGTTCATTAGCGATAGTCAGCACGGTTTTGTGAAGGGTAGGTCGTGCCTCACAAACCTTATTGAGTTTTTCGAGAAGGTGACCAAACAGGTGGATGAGGGTAAAGCCGTGGATGTGGTGTATATGGATTTCAGTAAGGCGTTTGATAAGGTTCCCCACGGTAGGCTATTGCAGAAAATACGCAAGTATGGGGTTGAAGGTGATTTAGAGCTTTGGATCAGAAATTGGCTAGCTGAAAGAAGACAGAGGGTGGTGGTTGATGGCAAATGTTCATCCTGGAGTTTAGTTACTAGTGGTGTACCGCAAGGATCTGTTTTGGGGCCACTGCTGTTTGTCATTTTTATAAATGACCTGGAAGAGGGTGTAGAAGGGTGGGTTAGTAAATTTGCGGATGACACTAAGGTCGGTGGACTTGTGGATAGTGCCGAAGGATGTTGTAGGGTACAGAGGGACATAGATAAGCTGCAGAGCTGGGCTGAGAGATGGAGGGAAGGTCTTACGAGGAAAGGCTGAGGGACTTGAGGTTGTTTTCGTTGGAGAGAAGGAGGAGAGGTAACTTAATAGAGACATATAAGATAATCAGAGGGTTAGATAGGGTGGATAGTGAGAATCTTTTTCCTCGGATGGTGATGGCAAACACGAGGGGACATAGCTTTAAGTTGAGGGGTGATAGATATAGGACAGATGTTAGAGGTAGTTTCTTTACTCAGAGAGTAGTAGGGGCGTGGAACGCCCTGCCTGCAACAGTAGTAGACTCGCCAACTTTAAGGGCATTTAAGTGGTCATTGGATAGACATATGGATGAAAATGGAATAGTGTAGGTCAGATGGTTTCACAGTTCGGCGCAACATCGAGGGCCGAAGGGCCTGTACTGCGCTGTAATGTTCTAATGTTCTAAGGGCAATATATGCTTAGAATTGGAGGGCAAGGCTAGAATATTTATTGAGTACTTTGTATCGAAAAAGTAGTTAGTAAAGTATTTGGGATCTTGGGTTTCATAAATAGAACTATTGAGTACAAAAGCAGGGAAGTTATGCTGAACCTTTATAAAGCTCTGGTTAGACCACAACTAGAGTATTGCGTCCAGTTCTGGTCACCATACTTTAGGAAGGATATGAGGGTCCTTGAGAGGGTGGAGAGATGATTTACCAGAATGGTTCTGGGGTTGAGGGATTTTAACTAGGTTCGATTGGAGAAACTGGGGTTATTCTCCTTAGAGCAAAGGGATTTGAGGGGAGATTTGAGAGGTACGTACATGATTATGAGAGGTTTAGATAAGGTGGGCAAAGAAAAGCTGTTCCCATTAGCTGATGATGCAAGGATTAGGGGACACAGATTTAAGGTTTTGGGCAAGAAAAGCAGCTGGGACTGAGGGGGAAGAACTTTTTTTTCTGCAGCAAGTGGTAATGTCCTAGAACTCAATGCCTATGAGGGTGGTGCTAGCTGAGACGATGAACAATTGCAAAAGAAAATTGGGTGGGCACTCTAGAGAAATAAACATGCAGGGCTATGGAGATAGAGCGGGGGGGAATGGGACAGATTGGCTTGCTCTACGGAGAATTGCCATGGACTCAATAGGCCGAATGGCCTCCTTCTGTGACTCTAGAGTGGGACTTGAACCAATAAATTTGTGACATAGAGGTAAGTGCTCCACTGAGCCAAGGTTGACAACACGGACCCTAATTTGGTATGAAGAAAATTCCATTACCACTCCTCCTGTGCTTATATTGAAATCATTAGTATAATGAAATAGAAGTGCCCAACACAGATCAGAGCCAATGTGCCGCATCCCTTCAATTTGAAAAACATCCTGCTTTCTGCTTCCAAGCCAACTTTATACACACAGCTATATTTCCTTGTATTATGCACCTTTTCCTAACACATCTCTTACACAGAACCTTATGAAAATCTGTGTGTACAATATCCACAGCAGATCCTTTATCTCAGCATACATTGCGATTTCCTAAAAGAAAATCAGTTAAATTAATCAATTCTGATCTACTCTTTACATATCCCTGTTGCATCTCCCAATTACCAATGCCTTTCTGTAGTCATTAATTCCATCCTATATTGTGAGCACCCTGATTTTTGCCAAAAAACAGAGAGCCTGTTTTGGATCTTCAAACTGATCAGGAAGCCACTTTACTATCCATAGTTATAAAGTTGGTCAGCAAATAGGTTCAGTGTCCAACACTTTTTAATCCTGGATAAAATCAGTATTCTACATCAAATTAAGACACCAGAAGTTATATATAGTAATTCTGTGGATGCTAAAGAATCTTTCTAAGTTCAACTCCATTTGATTTGTGAAGTTTTGGATGATGAAAAATGCCCTATAATGTACAAAGTGTGGTTTCTCATAAATTACATAGCATCTGTAAAAATTACCATTTAAAATTATCCATTACAGTCGTCAGCAACTAAGATTGAACGCAACCAGTAGTGGGATATGGTGGTAGAGTGGTTATGGTACTGGACTAGCAACCAAAAGGTTGAGAGTTTAAACACCATGTTCAAAAAATGTCGTTGACTCTTAATGGTCTGTAAAGTGGCCTCACAAGCCACTCAGTTGTACAAACAATTGTTACTCTCAAGGTAAAAAGGGATTTGCAATAAATAAAGTCTTGCCAATTTCACACGTATCTAGAGAGCAAAAATCAAGATTACAACTGATCACTGAGGTTTCCAAAATCAGCTAACCCAGTGATGATTTTTGATACATTTGCATACAATACTAACGTCACACAACATATCTCACCACACAAAAAAAGTTGATCATAACCTTATTGATTTTATTCTTAATAAAAAATTGGATCACCACTGATGAAACTGGCCTCTTCATATATGTTGAATCTGTTTAAAGGTTTTAAATACTGCAAATAAGAGACTAGGCGCATGAAGCTAAGTATTTGGGAACTAGTGGCACAAGTTTCCATTCATATGAGACATATTCCACTACTATTTAACCTTCAACTTATATTGCAAGCAGGTAATTTCATTATGTGAAGTCTCACACAATACAAATTTTATTTACTGCAGCACTGTCAACTGAGCTACAACAAAAGAAGATTACTGCTGTTGGCTATTTTTAGCCAAATGCTAAATACATATTTTAGACGTTTAAATAGTGAAGAATGGAAATCTTCTGAAGGATGATGAAGAATAACTGACAAATCAGAAATCAGTGCTTACACCTTTCTAACCAGACCAGGCAGGTGGATTATTCCTGAGTAGCGCTATGCCGTTTAAAATATAATGGCTGAAACCAAAATAGCTTGCTGGAAATCAAAGTGCCTCATGACATCACAATGACTCTATTTTAAAATTTTCATCCTGGTTTTCAAATTCCTCCATGGCCTCACCCTTCCCCATCTCTAAAATCCTACAGCCCTCCAAGATATCTGTGCTCCTCCAGTTCTAGCCTATTGATCATCCCAGATTTTAACCGCTCTAATATGGGCAGCCATTTCCACATATCCACTTCATTCTTCCACTGGTCATATGGTTCAGACTCAGAGAACATTGAAGGGTAATCATACCCTGACAATTTACAATTGCTTTCTGCCATATTTTCCACAATAGCCCATGAGATTTTAGTTTTCTATGTAAAAAAAAATTCCTAGTTTCCAACCTTCAGCTTTAGGGAACCATTCTCTGCTACCATGTTAAACTCCAGAAAGCTGTCATCGAAGGATAATGCTGGAGCCTATCTTGACTCAGTTTCATATTTATTGTACAGAGTAAAAGGATTACAAACATGTAGCTCCTCACTCAAAGCCTCCACCAGTCTCATTAAGTGTCTGCTTATAAGTGCTCAAGTAAGACCGCAATTAATACCCTCCACCTACATATAATCAAACAATTGATACATAATTAACAGATAAACAATCTCTGCCTCTCTACCTCTCTTTCCTTCTTTAAGATGCTTCTTAAAAATTATCTCTTTGATCAAGCTTTTGGTCGTCTGTCCTAATAACTCCTTAAGTTGACTCTGTGACAATTTTGTTTGACTACGCTCCTGTGAAGCGGCTTGGGACATTTTATTATGTTAAAGGTACTACATAAACACTTGTTGAAACTGCTCAATCTACTTTTTGGATTGAATCAGTTCCCTACTCCCTTGGACCAGTAGACTGAATGTGTGTGGGCAATTTAAATAGGACACTGGATATTTCAGTTTGTTCTGAAACTCTGACTACCATTGCACATGTCCAAGCACATACATGTGATCATAGTGCCAAGCATGAGGCTCCACTCAGCTCTCAGCATTGTTATGAAAGTGATTCTGTTTTTGTTAAAAATATTTTTGAAGGACTTTATAGTTGAACTGAATAAATGTTGGACCAGTTTTTTTTTTAAAAGAGAGCCATCAAGAGGGCACTGAAGGAACTGGTGGCAACAATGTTACTGGTTGTCACATGACTCAAGTTATAGAAACCCTGGTAACATGGGCAGAGAAGTGACAAGTGCCCCTTTGATTGGACAAGCCCAGTAGCAGCAGAGCACCTGGAAGGGCAGAAAACTGACAAGGTTTTTGCTTGTTGGGTCACTGTGTGTGTTTTACCTTCTGGAGTAAGATAAAGTCAAGTTTGCTGAAGAAGTATCCAGAAACTCCATAAAAGACCCTGTGACGTGCACTGTATTGATTCATTTCGTTTCCTGCTTTTAGCCTGCTAAAATTAATTCTCAACGCCGCCTGAAAAGAACTGTTCTGAAAGATTTCAGTGCCCTGCCTACGTCTACTCAGAAGTTAGACTGTATGCTAGTTTTGGAACAACATATCTAATCTGCTGTTTATTTCAAAAATGAGCAAATAGTCTGCCCTGGTTTTTTTGTCTCCAGCAGAGCTCTGAATTTATAAAAATTCCTTTTATCTTTTTTTGGTGAGTGTGAAGGGACTAAGGTAAAAAGGGACTTTAAAAAATGTAATGTTGGAACTTTAAAATTTAAAATCGGTGTGTTTATCTTTTACTTCATTACTAGTTAAGACTTGTTTTATAATAAACTGATAATTTTGTTGTTCATTAAAGAAATTTGGTTACTGTGTTCTATTCTGGGAAAAAGAGAGTATATGATTGACCTTATCAATAAGTGAGAAAATTTAAAATAATATGTTGTGACCCATGGAGAAGTGGGACTAGAATAAACAGTGCACAAGATATACTTGTCATTGGTTTAACACTAGCAAAATAATCCTCGTAGTAAACAGAGCTACACCAATTAATGCATGATAACTTCATGAAACTGCAGTTTCTTCCTGTTGGAAAGGACATCCTTTTCCAGTAATATTTCACCTGTCTCTGACAAAATACTGGGGTAGCGAAAGGAAGTGAAGTAGAAAGATCAATACTTAACTTGCCCCTTGGCATGTCAATCAACAAGCAGAATTTATCTTCCTTTTTATAAAGAGCATGGATGCACTGGGCTAACGGGCACACTGAGAAAATAAAATGAAACAAAACTCTGCTTTGTACAAAATGCCTTTTGCTTGCTTTCTTTTTACATTGCCTGTTTGACTCATTGTCTCATTTCGATGCGACCTTTTAACTGGGAAAACGTACACTAAATTTCCTTTATTCAACTCCTACACTGCTCTGTATTCATCCATCAAGATCCACTCTTTTTGTAAGATCATGTCAAATTTTATACTTGAAGTTCATTGTTCTGCCATCACAGTCCAATCTATTTTTGTGAACAGCTAGAAAAGCAAGTAAATTTGTGTACAGTTTATGAAATTCAGTGTCGGAAAGATTTCTTTTTATTCTTAACAGGCTTGAAATTAAATCAATAGCTACACTTTCTTTACAAAAGCTATAGAAAAAGATAGATGTTCTAAGATATATATTGTCAAGCTTAGAATTCAAATTTCAGTGCCATGGGGAGGTAAATGAAAGAACACACTAATATTCAATATTAAGTAACACTGCTCTTCAGCGATTGCCTCTGTACAATACACAAGTACAAAACAATTTTCCAATCCACTCAGTTATTATGGCCAAAATGTCCTCAAAATGTCCTTTAAATCTGCCACCGGCCTCTCTAGTTGGAGATACAGTCAGGTTTCCTGGGTATAATCTTTTACATATGCATTGCTTGAATCATTGGTGTAAAACTGGTGCAAGCAACTGAAAAAGCAGGAAACTTTTGTGCAGCCTTTTAATTGCACTGTCCAGCCTGCGCTATCCAGAACACCGAAGGACAAACAATAAAGAGAGAACACTGCTTGGCTTTCATTTCTCTCAAATTACTTCACTCCATGTCTTACCAATACTTTTATTACTCTTAGGCAGCATTATGAATAATTAAATACCGTCTGTGTCCAGTAGGGAATGGCACCAAGAATGCACCTTCTTCTGTCTTTAGACCTACAACACCAACTGCCAACTCCCTCACCCCAGGACTGCAGAACAGTGCTGCAAGAAGTTCCATATCCTCAGTAGTGCAGGCAAGGCAACACACTGTACACAATGCTATTTCCTTCCTTGTCCAACTGAGTACCAGGACACACTCAACCCTCTTAAAGCAACACTTCCAGAACTAACTCTTCACTATGCTCTCTGGTTGAGGTGCCTCGAACACTATTCTGTACCACAGCTACCCAGCTCCCCAAAACCTTTTCTCCACTTTAACAGCCTAATCATCCCCACTGTTACGACCGACCGCTCCTGTCAAAGCCCCCAATCAAAATATATGATTCTGTTTGTGGTGGGAGAAATGCACTATTAATTCAATCCCGTTGCTCCACAGATCGGCTAACATATCATTTAAAACTTTCCAAATTAAAGAAAGACCCAGCCAAATTGTACCATCTTTTAACCCCCGGATGAGGCTAACCAAACCAGGTGTCAAAATCAATAAATTAACTCTTTAATTAGAAGAACTAAATTCTTAAACACTATGAAGATATAAACAACATTTAAAATAGAAAAAATTAGAGTCCTTGCAAATTTACAGTCCAATGTTGCTTGAAATCGTCACAGAATGTTGCTTGAAGTTCTCACAGCCATCCGAGTTGGAAAAAAGATTCTTCCACAGTAGAACAGTTGGTAGACTAACTCCAGCAGTAAGTGGTGCTTTCCTTCTCCAGCGAATTTCGATAATTAACGACTTGCAAACACTTTCAATAGAATCAATCTGACTTTAGAGTTTTTGCGGGATAAAAGATTGTAACAGTCTAACTTCCCTTCCTTCAGTTTAAATTACCAGAGATCTCTGTTTTGGCTTGACTTTTTAGAATTTTGAGAGATAATAATAAACAGACTAAAAATCCTCTTCCTTCAGTTTAAATGGTTGAGAGCTCTTTTTTCAGGTGCTGTCATCACAGCTGACTGTGTCTGTGTTCTGTTAGAACAAACTGTCTTCAACTAAAAAGCCAGTTCAAAATTGAATTGTAACAAATGTATCGCTTAATACTCCCAGTGGCTGTATCTATGGTAACGAGAATGCACCTTTTGAATCGCAGTCTCCAAATGGTTGTTTCTAAGGTAATGAAAATGCACCTTCCTATAACTCCTGAGGCTTGCTGGTTCTTAAAGCAATACTGATCTTTTGCAAGCCTTAAAGGCAAACCGCATCCTCCCAGAAAAAAACTACAGGACCATGACACCACATATACTATTTCATCTCTCCCATGCTGTTTGCCACATATTCAACTGTCAGCTTTACCTTCATTTACTTAGCTCTTTGCAGGAGAAATTGGTACATTATACCCAAAGGCAGGCAATCAAAGGGAGCTTTCCCACCTCAATCCCTTTAAGGACATGGGTTGCTTGTGGACAACCACCCAGATTTTGCTGCACGAAATGCCAAGGTCAGGGTATCATTCTGGTACCTGGTTGCCGACTGTGCACCTGCACTATCGGCCTGTTACTCCTTCTCTATCCCTTTTACCCCAAGAGGGTGATGCTCACCCATTCTTTCCTGCTACCATCCCTTCCTGCAAATTTAGCATTGCAACAGGTGGTACAGCTGTTGATTAGGACCATGCTACCAAGAGTTACAGCTGCAGATTTATGCTGTTTCTCAGGACAGTAAAATTTTCCAAGTCCCAAGCCAAACATCTCAGAGCATGCTCAAACCATAAGGACAGCAGCTCTATGCCAGGTGCCATGAGGCTAAGGTTCCTTCAGTATGGCAACACTTTTGCGCAGTATTAGGACTCATTCACTCCCTGCAATTATGGTTCTGAAGTGGCATCTAAGAAAGAAGGGAATAGATGCCCATCAGGGCTGCCATACTAGCACCTAAGTTCCCCTAAAACTGGGTGGGGTGAGGGGTGGAAATTTGCTGTTGGTTAGAATTTGAAAAGCAGTCAACAAGAATTGCAGGTATCTTTTGGCAATTCACAAAATACACCAGAAAATGTTTCCTACTTTTATGAACGCTGGACTTTGTACCATTACTTTGTTTTAAAAACTTATTTTTTTAAAGGTTAAGATGGAGTCAGAGAAGTCAGGTGACTTTACATCAACTCTGCTTAAAGACAGGACAGAAATCTTGGTTAGTAGGCTAACAAAAATTCCAGATCAGACTTTTTTTGAAAAGCATAGACTGCAGGGGTATAACACCTGAAGAACAATGGGTTTCACCCTCCCAGACTTTTGGATGGTAAACAAGGAGTCAGTGATTCTGAGAATGCAAATTTGCTAACACCTGGAAATAACAGACAGCCTGGGTGGCTCTGCTGAAGCCAGACTTGTGGCCTT
Organism: Heterodontus francisci; assembly: GCF_036365525.1. NCBI lineage: Eukaryota > Metazoa > Chordata > Chondrichthyes > Heterodontiformes > Heterodontidae > Heterodontus > Heterodontus francisci. The sequence goes on from NC_090383.1 coordinate 108,837,619, forward strand.
TGCATATTGGAAAAGGACAATGGGCTACTGACTTTTGATTTCAGATAAATTTAATAGACTTTCTGAAGGCAAACAGGCTGTAAGAAAGGAAACCAGTTGTTACAGCCTTGGAGCAGGCGATCAGGAGGATGACCAGCAGTGGCAGCCGCAAGGGACAGAGGGAACACCATCTCTCAGAGAAGACTGATACAGCGAAAGGCTGCGAAGATGTGAACATGTTTTGAAAGTTGGTGTTCGTAGAGAAGAAAAAAAAATGATCACCAGGGATTGCCTTATTCACAGATGTCAAGGTCGAAAGTGCTTGGAAATGTAAGCAAAGAAGCCAGTGACTTTGAGAAAGAGCTGGGAGATCCAACCTACTGCAACTGGAAAGGGTTTGGGACTTTTAACCACAAAGATTTTTGCCATCAAGGAGGACTGTGTAATGTATAAGTATAATGTGAGGTTTTCAAGTGTTTTAATAAGCGAAGAAAATACCTTTCTCTACAATTTGGGGGTATCAGCTACTTACAAAGTACTATTTAGTTAATGGGGAGTTCTTTCAGCTTAGTTATTATAATAGAAGTCTTAAAATGTGACATCTTATCTGGGGATTCATATCTCATATTTTAACGTTAGCTGTCTCAGAGGCTGTAACAAATTGGGGGCTGGGGTCCAGGATATGTAAAACGGTACACTGTTTAAATTCTAGCAAATTCTAAACAAGATTTCTCAATTACTTTTGCTATACTCAAAGAAAAGTCAGCATGTCTACTTTTAATACTCAAGCTTTTACAGAGAGAGAGGATTTGACACTCAACGATTTAACACATTTAACAGTGGCTACGTTAACAGTTGTAGCAGAGCAAGTGCGGGTTAGTCTGAAATCAAAAGCTAAAAAGGCAACAACTGTTGAAGTGTTGGATCGACATTTTAACCTTGAGGTAGCCCTCCAATTGAGTTAGCTAGAATTCAGTTACAAATGAGGCAACTGGAATTTGCAAAAAAAAAAGGAAAGAGAACGGGACAGACAATTTCAACCTGAAATGAGAAAACTTGAATTCAAAAGAGAAAAGGAAGAGAAAGTAAATTACAGAAAGAAAAAGCCAGGACAAGGAAAAGCTTAGATTATGCAGAGTGGCAGGAAGATTTGAAGAGGAATACAATTTAACTCCTGATTTTGATTTGGAAAGGAATATTTGCTTAGTGCCTAAATTCAGCAAGGAAGGAGTTGAAATGTACTTTGTGTCCTTTGAAAAAATTCTTACGACGTTGAAATGGCCGAAAGAAAACTGGACAATTTTATTTCAAAAAGTGCGTTAGTGGGAAAAGCGCTAGAGATATATTCAACACTTTTGAAGGAACAGTCATGTAATTATGAAGTGGTTAAAACTGCAGTTCTCAATGCTTAAGAGTTGGTACCTGAGGCTTACAGGCAAACATTCAAGAACATTCACCAAAGAGAAGGACTTGGTGGATGATGAGCCTAGGGAAGGGAGTGTAGATAGTCTCAGTCATCTCATTATCAAAAATGAGGAGGTGTTGGGTGTCTAAGGTAGATAAGTCCCCAGGGCCTGATGGGATCTACCCCAGAATACTGAGGGAGGCAAGGGAAGAAATTGCTGGGGCCTTGACAGGAATCTTTGCATCCTCATTGGCTACAGGTGAGGTCCCAGAGGACTGGAGAATAGCCAATGTTGTTCCTTTGTTTAAGAAGGGTAGCAAAGATAATCCAGGAAATTATAGGCCGGTGAGCCTTACGTCAGTGGTAGGGAAATTATTAGAGAGGATTCTTCGGGACAGGATTTACTCCCATTTGGAAACAAACAAACTTATTAGCAAGAGGCAGCATGGTTTTGTGAAGGGGAGGTCGTGTCTCACTAATTTGATTGAGTTTTTTGAAGAAGTGACCAAGATGATTGATGAAGGAAGGGCAGTGGATGTGATCTATATGGACTTCAGTAAAGCCTTTGACAAGGTCCCTCATGGCAGACTGGTACAAAAGGTGAAGTCACACGGGATCAGAGGTGAGCTGGCAAGATGGATACAGAACTGGCTCAGTCATAGAAAACAGAGGGTAGCAGTGGAAGGGTGTTTTTCTGAATGGAGGGATGTGACTAGTGGTGTTCCGCAGAGATCTGTGCTGGGACCTTTGCTGTTTGTAGTATATATAAATGATTTGGAGGAAAATGTAGCTGGTCTGATTAGTAAGTTTGCGGACGACACAAAGGTTGGTGGATTTGCGGATAGTGATGAGGATTGTCAGAGGATATAGCAGGATATAGATCGGTTGGAGACGTGGGCGGAGAAATGGCAGATGGAGTTTAATCCGGACAAATGTGAGGTAATGCATTTTGGAAGGTCTAATGCAGGTGGGAAGTATACAGTAAATGGCAGAACTCTTAGGAGTATTGACAGGCAGAGAGATCTGGGCGTACAGGTCCACAGGTCACTGAAAGTGGCAACGCAGGTGGATAAGGTAGTCAAGAAGGCACACGGCATGCTTGCCTTCATCGGTCGGGGCATAGAGTATAAAAATTGGTAAGTCATGCTGCAGCTGTACAGAACTTTAGTTAGGCCACACTTAGAATATTGCGTGCAATTCTGGTCGCCACACTACCAGAAGGACGTGGAGGCTTTGGAGAGGGTACAGAAGAGGTTTACCAGGATGTTGCCTGGTCTGGAGGACATTAGCTATGAGGAGAGGTTGGATAAACTCGGATTGTTTTCACTGGAACGACGGAGGTGGAGGGGCGACAAGATGGAGGTTTACGAAGTTATGAGCGGCATGGACAGAGTGGATAGTCAGAAGCTTTTTCCCAGGGTGGAAGAGTCAGTTACTAGGGGACATACGTTTAAGGTGAGAGGGGCAAAGTTTAGAGGGGATGTGCGAGGCAAGTTCTTTACACAGAGGGTGGTGAGTGCCTGGAACTTGCTGCCGGGGCAGGTGGTGGAAGCAGGTACGATAGCGACGTTTAAGAGGCATCTTGACAATTACATGAATAGGATGGGAATAGAGGGATACGGTCCCCGGAAGTGCAGAAGGTTTTAGTTTAGGCAGGCATCAAGATCAGCGCAGGTTTGGAGGGCCGAATGGCTTGTTCCTGCGCTATCCTGTTCTTTGTTGAAAAAAGAAACAGGGACAGACATTTATGGTATTTGCTAGAGAGAAGGAAATGGTATTTGATTGTTGGTATCGATCCATGAAGATTGAGTAAGACTTTGAAAGCCTTAGGAAAGTAATCCTAATGGAGGAATTTAAAAATAGTATCCCTTAAAGAATAAGATACTGCCTGGAAAAACATAAAGTTGGTGTAAGGAATGCCGCAGAAATGGCAGATGATTATGAATTGACTCACAAAAGCAGAAGTTGGAAAGGTAGGAGGGTGGATAATGTGACGATATTTGGTTTTAGTGAAAGGGTAAAAGGGAGGATATAGGCGACTCTCAGAGTGGTAAAAAAAAGATAGTCAGGAGACTAGGGTGAAGTCAAAAGGACCAACCTGTTAATTTTGTAATAAAAGAGGGCATATAACATCAGAATGCTGGAAAGACATGGCGATAGCTATAGCAGGTTTACTGAAAGCCTGTCCTGAAAAGGCTGCCCCATTGGGGGCACTGTTGACGAGTCAGTGGCTTTGCCGATGTTGGATAGTGAGCGAAAATGTGCTCCCCTGTGTGCTAATGAATTAAGTAAGGTCCCTGAAGGTTATAGAAGTTTTATGTTCAGGGGTAAGGTGTCCCCATATTTGTCAGATGAGGCAGGTAAGCCAAATGTGCTGCCTCGAGATACAGGGACAACCCAGTCATTAATGGTAGTCAAGGATGGAGACTTTCCCCCAAGTAGCGCGATGAATGCGAAAGACATAGTGTGGGTCATTGAGGGGTTTATGTATGCATTCCATTGCATAATGTGAACTTCAATGTGATTTAGTCACTGGTCCAGTAACAGTGGGAATCGTCCCAGATTTGCATATTGAAGGGATGGATTTGTTGTTAGGGAATGATTTAGCTGGGGATAGGGTATTGGCATCTCCAGTAGTTTAAGAAAAGCCAGTTGAGGTTGCTGAAACTGAAGTTTTGCAGGAGGAATTTCCTGGAATAATCCCAGATTGGGTAGTGACAAGATCCCAGACTCATAAGACTAAAGATGATGAGAAAGATTCAATTGTTGTGGATGATAATTTGGGTGTTTTGTTGGCTGAAACTTTTTTCAAGGGTTTGGATGAGGATGTTGTTGGAAAAGGCTCCAAAGCTAGCAATGGTGAATTGTTTAGTAGATCATCTTTAATTGAGGCACAACAGGCAGACCCTGACTTTAGACATTTGTCTCAGAAGGCTTGTTCTGGGGCAGAAGCTGAAAATGTCCCTGACTGCTATTATATTAAGAATGACATTGTATTGACAAAGTGGAGACCACCCCAGAGGCCCGATGATGAGGATTCTCAGGTCTTGCTCCCCCGGGTTACCATAGTGAAATTATGAGAATTGCCCATGAGATCCCAGTGGCAAGTCATGTGGATATTTGAAAGCCAGGATAAGACAGCATTTTTATTGGCCAGGCTTGCATAAAGATGTGGTTGAATTTTGCAGAACTTGCCATTCATGGCAGGTGGTTGGGAAGCCACAGCCTTCAATTAAGCCAGCCCCATTGATACCGATACCTGTTTTTTGACGAACCATTTGGTAGGGTTCTTGTGGATTGTGTCAGGCCCTTACCCAGAACTAAGTCAGGTCACAAGTTTCTCCTAACCATCATGGATTTGTCCTACATTTCCAGAGGCAATAACTTTGAGAAAGATCGCAGCGAAAGTTGTGATTGAGAGGTTAATTCAGTTTTTCATGAGATATGGATTGCCGAAAGAAATTCAGTCAGACCAGGGATTAAATTTCACGCCAGGGGTATTTCAATAGGCCATGAGTAACTTGGGAGCGAGACAGCTCAAATTGTCCGCTTATCACCCGCAGTCACAAGGTGCTTTGGAAAAGTTCAGTGAACCCTAAAAAGTATGATAAAGGCTTACTGCTTTGAGTATCCTCATGATTGGGATAAGGGAATATAATTTTTATCATTTGACACCAGGGACACACCAAATATGTCCACTGGTTTCAATACATTTGAATTAGTCCACGGGCAAACAGATTTTGGGACTTGGGGTTGTCCATCGCTGCTCTGGTGGATGGGCTCCCCGAACACAGCCATGTGGTCTTCCTGTCCTTTGACGATACCGATGCCGGATTTATTGGTGAACGCCTGAAAGATGAAGGAGCGACGTCGCTGCTCCCGAGCCAGCGGGAAACTCAGTTGTCCGACCAGAGTGTCGAGCGTGAAGGGCGGCGTGGCCATGCCGGGCTTCAGGGAGGAGGCCGCTCTGAGTGAGTGAGGATCACTAGTGGACAATAGTGGGAGCTGATGAAATGTTTTATTACCTGCACCGCATTCCCCCACCCCCTCCTCCGCCTGCTCCCCACTCCCAGCTCACCCCCCCGCACCCCCTTCCCCCCACCCCCTCGCATCCCCTTCCCAGCTCCCCCCGGCACCATCCTCCCCTCGCACCCCCTTCCCCTAACCCCCTGCAGCCCCCTTCTCAGCGCCCCCTCGCACCCCCTTCCCTCCACCCCTTCCCACCGCATACCTCCCCCTCGCACCCCCTCCCCTGCTTCCCCCACCGGCATCCACCTACCCTTGAGCAGGGGCCCTAACAACCCCACTGCCTTATAGGTGTCTCAGGACAGACCAAGGCTAAGGGAGTAAACCCCAACAGAAAATCCGGAGCGGAACCACAAAGGTGGTCATGTGTCACCTTTGGCATGTTTCCGACAGTTCCTGCAGCCATACCGGTGCCAAACGTCATGCTCTGCACTCCTTTGGACCCCACCAGGAAGACAGAGAGGGGGGTTTTGATGCTTGGGCAACTCACAACCTCCATACCTCCACCCAGGCATGCGCCATGGAGAGGTCACTCCATAGTTGCCTCAGGCGACCAAAACAACACGGAAGGCAGCAGTTATGGGTTATAAGTCCAGCTCAATTGGCGTAGAGATTGGGCGCCATGGGTTGCCTTTGTCGGTGGGAGAGGTCATCGCATTTCACTGGATAGCTACCGCCCGCCTCAAACCAGGCAGCCTCCTGTCAGTAAGGTTCTGACCCGCCACAGTCCACCTGCTTCAATGGGTGCTTGGAGCTCAGGGTCATTGCCCAACACGTGGACTGTAACACCGCACCAAACAGCGCAACAAAAAAAGGAAAGAAGGTACCAGCTCTTCATTTTGCAAGCTGGAACGTCAGAACTATGTGTCCTGGCCTGTCGGAAGACCTTAGACAAATCAATGCTTCTCGGAAGACCGCCATCATTGACAACGAGCTCAGTAGACTCAATGTGGACATTGCAGCACTTCAGGAGACACGCCTCCCTGCGAGCGGATCTCTAAGAGAGCAAGACTACACCTTCTTCTGGCAAGGTAGGGATTCTGAAGAACCAAGACAGCATGGAGTGGACTTCGCCATCAGAAACTCTTTGCTCAGCATGATAGAGCCACCCTCAAATGGCTCAGAACACATACTGTCCATCCGACTGTTCACTGCCTCTGGTCCAGTAGACCTACTCAGCATCTATGCTCCAACACTCTGCTCTCCACCTGAAGCTAAAGACCAGCTCTACGAGGAACTCCATAATAATATTAGTAGCATCCCCAATACCGAACATCTGTTCCTGCTGGGGGACTTTGATGCCAGGGTTGGGGCCGACCTTGACTCATGGCCCTCCTGCCTTGGGTGCTATAGCATTGGAAGGATGAATGAGAATGGACAGAGACTGCTTGAGTTGTGTACCTATCATAACCGCTCCATCACCAACTCGTTCTTTCACACTAAACCCTGTCACCAGGTTTCTTGGAGGCACCCAAGATCAGGTCGTTGGCACCAGCTGGACCTCATCGTCACAAGGCGAACCTCTTTAAACAGCGTTCAAATCACACGCAGCTTCCACAGTGCGGACTGCGACACCGACCACTCCATGGTGTGCAGCAAGGTTAGACTCAAACCAAAGAAGCTGCATCACTCCAAGCAGAAGGGCCGCCCGCGCATCAACACTAGCAGAGTTTCTCATCCACAAATGTTACATAAGTTTCTAAACTCACTTAAAAAAGCCCTTCAAAACACTCCTATAGGGGATGCAGAGACCAAGTGGGCCCACATCAGAGATGCTAGCTATGACTCAGCAATGACCACCTATGGCAAACGTGTGAAGCGGAATGCAGACTGGTTTCAATCTCACTTTGATAGCCTGTCACCTGTCATAGCCGCTAAGCGCATTGCACTACTGAATTACAAGAAAGCCCCCAGCGAGTTAACATTCGTAGCACTTAAAGAAGCCAGAAGCGCTGCACAAAATACAGCCAGGTGCTGCGCAAATGACTACTGGCAACACCTATGCAGTCGCATTCAGCTGGCCTCAGACACCGGAAACATCAGAGGAATGTATGATGGCATTAACAGAGCTTTTGGACCAACCATCAAGAAGATCGCCCCCCTCAAATCTAAATCAGGGGACACAATCACTGACCAACGCAAGCAAATGGACCGCTGGGTGGAGCACTACTTAGAACTGTACTCCAGGGAAAATGTTGTCACTGAGACCGCCCTCAATGCAGCCCAGTCTCTGCCAGTCATGGATGAGCTGGACGTACAGCCAACAAAATCAGAACTCAGTGATGCCACTGATTCTCTATCCAGCGGAAAAGCCCCTGGGAAGGACAGCATTACCCCTGAAATAATCAAGAGTGCCAAGTCTGCTATACTTTCAGCACTGTACGATCTGCTTTCCCTGTGCTGGGACGAGGGAGCAGTACCACAGGACATGCGCGATGCCAATATCATCACTCTCTATAAGAACGAGGGTGACCGCGGTGACTGCAACAACTACCGTGGAATCTCCGTGCTCAGCATGGTGGGGAAAGTCTTTGCTCGAGTCGCTTTAAACAGGCTCCAGAAGCTGGCTGAGCGTGTCTACTCTGAGGCACTATGTGGCTTTCGAGCAGAGAGATCCACCATTGACATGCTGTTCTCCCTTCGCCAGCTACAGGAGAAATGCCGTGAACAACAGGTGCCCCTTTACTTGCTTTCATTGATCTTACCAAAGCCTTTGGCCTCGTCAGCAGACGTGGTCTCTGCAGACTACTAGAAAAGACCGGATGTTCACCAAAGCTATTAAGTATCACCACCTCATTCTATGACAATATGAAAGGCACAATTCAGCATAGCGGCGCCTCATCAGACCCCTTTCCTATCCTGAGTGGTGTGAAACAGGGCTGTGTTCTCGCACCCACACTGTTTGGGATCTTCTTCTCCCTGCTGCTCTCGCATGCTTTCAAATCTTCAGAAGAAGGAATTTTCCTCCACACAAGATCAGGTGGCACGTTGTTCAACCTTGCCCATCTAAGAGCGAACACCAAAGTATGGAAAGTCCTCATCAGGGAACTCCTCTTTGCTGACGATGCTGCATTAACATCTCACACTGAAGAGTGTCTGCAGAGACTCATCGACAGGTTTGCGGCTGCCTGCAACGAATTTGGCCTAACTATCAGCCTCAAGAAAGCGAACATCATGGGACAGGACGTCAGAAATGCTCCATCCATCAATATCAGCGACCACGCTCTGGAAGTGGTTCAAGAGTTCACCTACCTAGGCTCAACTATCACCAGTAACCTGTCTCTCGATGCAGAAATCAACAAGCGCATGGGAAAGGCTTCCACTGCTACGTCCAGACTGGCCAAGAGAGTGTGGGAAAATGGCGCACTGACACGAACACAAAAGTCCAAGTGTATCAAGCCTGTGTCCTCAGTACCTTGCTCTATGGCAGTGAGGCCCGGACAATGTATGTCAGCCAAGAGCGACATCTCGATTCATTCCATCTTCGCTGCCTCCAGAGAATCCTTGGCATCAGGTGGCACGACCATATCTCCAACACAGAAGTCCTCGAGGCGGCCAACATCCCCAGCATATACACCCTACTGAGTCAGCGGCGCTTGAGATGGCTTGGCCATGTGAGCCGCAGGGAAGATGGCAGGATCCCCAAGGACACATTGTACAGTGAGCTCGTCACTGGTATCAGACCCACCGGCCATCCATGTCTCCGCTTTAAAGACGTCTGCAAACGCGGCATGAAGTCCTGTGACATTGATCACAAGTCATGGAGTCAAAGAACATGAACAAAGAACAAAGAAAATTACAGCACAGGAACAGGCCCTTCGGCCCTCCAAGTCTGCGCCGATCCAGATCCACTCTCTAAACATGTCGCCTATTTTCTAAGGGTCTGTATCTCTTTGCTTCCTGCCCATTCATGTATCTGTCTAGATACATCTTAAAAGACGCTATCGTGTTCGCATCTACCACCTCCGCTGGCAACACGTTCCAGGCACCCACCACCCTCCGCGTAAAGAACTTTCCACGCATATCCCCCCTAAACTTTTCCCCTCTCACTTTGAACTCGTGACCCCTAGTATTTGAATCCCCCACTCTGGGGAAAAAGCTTCTTGCTATCCACACTGTCTATACCTCTCATGATTTTGTACACCTCAATCAGGTCCCCCCTCAACCTCCGCCTTTCTAATGAAAATAATCCTAATCTACTCAACCTCTCTTCATAGCTAGCACCCTCCATACCAGGCAACATCCTGGTCAACTTCCTCTGCACCCTCTCCAAAGCATCCACATCCTTTTGGTAATGTGGCGACCAGAACTGCATGCAGTATTCCAAATGTGGCCAAACCAAAGTCCTATGCAACTGTAACATGACCTGTCAACTCTTGTACTCAATACCCCGTCCGATGAAGGAAAGCATGCCTTATGCCTTCTTGACCACTCTATTGACCTGCGTTGCCACCTTCAGGGAATAATGGACCTGAACACCCAAATCTCTCTGTACATCAATTTTCCCCAGGACTTTTCCATTTATTGTATAGTTCACTCTTGAATTGGATCTTCCAAAATGCATCACCTCGCATTTGCCCTGATTGAACTCCATCTGCCATTTCTCTGCCCAACTCTCCAATCTATCTATATTCTGCTGTATTCTCTGACAGTCCCCTTCACTATCTGCTACTCCATCAATCTTAGTGTCGTCTGCAAACTTGCTAATCAGACCACCTATACTTTCCTCCAAATCATTTATGTATATCACAAACAACAGTGGTCCCAGCACGGATCCCTGTGGAACACCACTGGTCACACGTCTCCATTTTAAGAAACTCCCTTCCACTGCTACTCTCTGTCTCCTGTTGCCCAGCCAGTTCTTTATCCATCTAGCTATTACACCCTGGATCCCATGCGACTTCACTTTCTCCATCAGCCTACCATGGGGATCCTTATCAAACGCCTTACTGAAGTCCATGTATATGACATCTACAGCCCTTCCCTCATCAATCAACTTTGTCACTTCCTCAAAGAATTCTATTAAGTTGGTAAGACATGACCTTCCCTGCACAAAACCATGTTGCCTATCACTGATAAGCCCATTTTCTTCCAAATGGGAATAGATCCTATCCCTGAGTATCTTCTCCAGCAGCTTCCCTACCACTGACGTCAGGCTCACCGGTCTATAATCAGTTGCCAGCGATCGCCAGAGCTGGCGGGCAGCCATAAAGGCGGGGCTAAAGTGTGGCGAGTCGAAGAGACTTAGCAGTTGGCAGGGAAAAAGACAGAAGCGCAAGGGGAGAGCCAACTGTGTAACAGCCCCGACAACCAATTTTATCTGTAGCACCTGCGGAAGAGTCGGTCACTCTAGAATTGGCCTTCATAGCCACTCCAGGTGCTGCTTCACAAACCACTGACCACCTCCAGGCACTTGCCCATTGTCTTTCGAGACAAGGAGGCCAAAGAAGAAGAGGAGTCGTCGTCTATGGGCATCAGGTTAAGAGTCCCCTTAAACTCATTAAGGAGGGACTTTTAGCACAGGAAGTGGAAACAACCCTCTTAGATTATGTGTCAGAGTTTCGAGAGGGAATCACAAAAGCTGGAGAGATGGTCAGAAAACATCTCAAGATTTCTCAGCAACTGATGAAAACCCAAACAGATGGAACAGCTAAGGCACACAGTTAGCAGCCTGGTGAAAAGGGGCTAATTTTGTTGCCTTTGCCTGGGGAACCATTGAAAGCTAGGTTACTTCATTAAGGTGAACTATTTGGTTAGTACCTGGACAGAAACGGCAAAGGGCGTGTCACGTGAATATTTTGAAAAGATACTGTGACCATGAACCTTTTCAGCCAGTAAATTTATGACAAATAACAGAAGAGGAGGTTAAGGATAGTGTTACTTTTAATGAATTGGGTGAAGGGGCAGAGACTGAGAACTCTCAGATTGAATCACCTGCGATAAAATTGACAAACAAAGAAGTGTAAGAAAGTTTAGATACAGCTCTACAGTATCTCTCTGAACAGCATAGAAGAAACATAACTGAGCTTCTAAAAGGGTTTAAAGCCATATGTGCAGATAGGCCAGGTCGAACTCCTCTGGCTACTCATGGTGTTGATGTAGGGACAACTACACCCATTAAACAATCCTAATAAATTGGCTCAAGTCAGAGAGGAAGTTCAATATGTGCTAAAGAATTATCTAACTGAACCTCGCCAAAGTAACTGGAGTTCACCAGTGGTGCTGGAACCAAAACCAGATTTATCCAAAAGATTTTGTATTGATTATCGGAAAGTCAATGCTGTAACTAAACTACGCTCTTATCCAGCTCCACGACTTGAGGATTGTATTGAATGAGAGGGGAATTCAGTTTTTATCAACATGATTGACTTGAAAGTTATTGGCAAGTCCTCTTGACCAACCAAGCTAAAGAAATTTCTGCCTTTGTGACTCCAGATGGCCTATTTCAGTGTACGGTCATGCCGTTTGGTATGAAAAATGCACCAGCCACATTTCAAAGGTTGACTAACTAGGTGACTACTGGACTAAGCAATTGTGTTGTGTATGTGGATGATCCATTGGTATACAGTGACACTTGGGAGGATCATGTTGAACCCTTAAATGCTCTGTTCGACAGGCTACAGAAAGCCAATTTGGCAGTGAACCTAGCGAAGAGCGAGTCTGCCAAGGCTAAGGTCACCTATTTAGGGCACGTTATGGGTCAAGGTCAAGTATTGCCTAGAGAAGCTAAGGTTCAGGCAATAATAGACTTTCCAGTCCCCAAGACAAAAAAGATACTACGATTCCTAGGGATGTGCGGGCTCTACCAGAAGCTTTTTCCTAACTTCAGTACAGTAATAATTCTACTGACAAATTTATTTAAAAAGGGTATTAGGATCCAGTGAACAGAATCCTGTCAAATAGCATTTGAAAAGTTAAAGGTCATTTGAAAAAATAAACCCGTTCTAGCAGCACCAACCTTTGGCAAGCCCTTTAAAGTAGCTATTGATGTCAGTGATGTGAGAGTAGGAACAGTGTTATTTCAGCATGATGATGCTGGTATTGAACAACCAGTCAATTATTTTTCTAGAAAATTCAATATTTTTAAAAAATTCATTCATGGGATTTGGGCGTTGCTGGCCAGGCCAGCATTTATTGCCCATCCCGAATTGCCCTCAAGAAGGTGGTGGTGAGCTGCCTTCTTGAACCGCTGCAGTCCATTTGGGGTAGGTACACCCACAGTGCTGTTAGGAAGGGAGTTCCAGGATTTTGACCCAGCGACAGTGAAGGAACGGCAATATAGTTCCAAGTCAGGATGGTGTGTGACTTGGAGGGGAAGTTGCAGGTGGTGGTGTTCCCATGCATTCGCTGTCCTTGTCTTTCTAGTTGGTAGAGGTCGCGGGTTTGGAAGGTGCTGTCTAAGGAGCCTTGGTGTATTGCTGCAGTGCATCTTGTAGATGGTACACACTGCTGCCACTGTGCGTCGGTGGTGGAGGGAGTGAATGTTTGTCGATGAGGTGCCAATCAAGCGGGCTGCTTTGTCCTGGATGGTGTCGAGCTTGAGTGTTGTTGGAGCTGCACCCATCCAGGCAAGTGGAGAGTATTCCATCACACTCCGGACTTTATTTATTTATTTTTATTTAGAGATACAGCACTGAAACAGGCCCTTCGGCCCACCGAGTCTGTGCCGACCATCAACCACCCATTTATACTAATCCTATATTCCTACCACATCCCCACCTGTCCCTACATTCCCCTACCACCTACCTATACTAGGGGCAATTTCTAATGGCCAATTTACCTATCAACCTGCAAGTGGGAGGAAACTGGAGCACCTGGCGAAAACCCGCAGCCACAGGGAGAACTTGCAAACTCCACACAGGCAGCAGCCAGAATTGAACCCGGGTTGCTGGAGCTGTGAGCCTGCGGTGCTAACCATTTGTGCCTTGTAGATGGCAGACAGGCTTTTGGGAGTCAGGAGGCGAGTTACTCGCCTCAGGATTCCTAGCCTCTGACCTGCTCTTGTAGCCACGGTATTTATATGGCTACTCCAGTTCAGTTTTTGGTCAATGGCAACCCCTAGAATACTGATAGTGGGGGATTCAGCGATCGTAATGCCATTGAATGTCATGGGGAGATAGTTAGATTCTCTCTTGTTGGAGATGGTCATTGCCTGGCACTTGTGTGGCGCAAATGTTACTTGCCACTTATCAGCCCAAGCCTGGATATTGTCCAGGTCTTGCTGCATTTCTACACGAACTGCTTCAGTATCTGAGGAGTAACGAATGGTGCTGAACATTGTGCAATCATCAGCGAACATCCCCACTTCTGACCTTATGATTGAAGGAAGGTCATTGATGAAGCAGCTGAAGATGGTTGGGCCTAGGACACTACCCTGAGGAACAAGAAGAAGTACTCCACTATAGAAAAGGAGGCTTTAAGTCTTGTATTGGCTCCAACATTTTGAAGTATACGCTAATAACGGCCTATGGGAAATTACACTGATCATAATCCATTAATGATTTTTAAAAAGTTCAAAACCAAGAACGCCAGATTACTTTGGTGGAGTTTAACGTTACAACCATTTACCCTAACGATGGTACATGTTGCAGGAAAAAGCAATGCAATCGCCAATGCTCTATCCAGAATTTAAAAAAAGGGTCGAATGGAGGAAAACAACTCAGATATAAAATATTGTTGTTACCTGTGCAAAGTGTAAAATGTTAATAACGGAAAAGTTTACAATATTATGTGTGGTTACGCTGTAAGAACAATCATAACTATGGTAATGAATTTTCTATTTTTAGGGGGGAGGTGTTATGAACACTGGACTTTGTACCTTGATGGCTTTCAAAACTGTGATTTTTTTTAAAAAAAGCTTAAGATGGTGTTAGAGAAGTCAGCTGACCTCACATCAACTCTGTTTAAAGACAAGGCAGAAATCTTGGTTACCAGGACAACAAAGATTCCAGATCAAAGACTTTTTTGAAAAGCAGAGACTGCAGGGATATAACACTTGAACAATAGGTTTCACCCTCCTAGATTTTCAGTGGAAGCCTCAAGGGAGAGAGAGAAAAACTGGATCACCTTACTCACCGACGCCCAGGTTGAAAGTGCTCAGAGGAGTGAGTGAAGAGGACATTGACTTTGAGAAAGGTCAGGGAGCTACAACCCATTGCAACCAGGAGTAGTTTTGGACTTTTAACCATGAAGATTTCACCATGAAGGAGGACTGTGCAATGTATAAGTGTGGTGTGAGGTTTTCAAGTGTTTTGATAAGTGAAGAAAATACTTTTCTCTGTAATTTGGGGTACCAGCTAATTACAAAGTACTATTTAGTTATTGGGGATTTATTTTAGTTTAACTGTCATTATCAGTCTTAAAATGTGAAATCTTGTCGTGTTATTCTTTAAAATGGTCAGGGAGTTCATATCTTGTATTTTAACGCTAACGGTCGAATTGAGGTTGTAACTCCAACCTTCAATGATCTTGTGTTAGGAATATCTCACTTCCATCTTTAACAGCTGATTCGGACAGCTGCTGCACCTAATAGAAACAGGTGTAACTTACCAGAGTATATTAGCAGGATAAGTACAGGAAACATCCATCCACACCCATTGGCTGCCTGGCAGCCACAGGCAACTGATGGGCAGATCATGCAGCAGTTCCAGTGTTCTGAGGAAATTTGGGGCAAGCTATTTAAAAGTACAAAAGTGCCTGAAACAGCTCATTAAAAGTTTCACCATTGGAAAAACTGCCACACCATTCCGGTGCTGCTCAAGCCCTGAAAACAGTGAGGAAATTCAGCCTGCATATCAACCAGCTGATCTTCTGTAGCTTTACTCAGACTTTAAAAAAAAATCAAGTTTTCTCCCTGTGACCATCTGTTTGTCTCTCTCACTTTCTTTTATTGACTCATTACATCTTAGTTTGTCTGAATCTATCTACTGCATATTTCCTGCTCTATGCCTATTACACTTGCATTCTCTCATATATACACCTCCTACTCTACGCATTTCACACACTTTACATATTTCTCTGTATAGTTCTCTCTCATTTTCCTTTTACCTGTCAGAGATTTTGAACCAGACTAGGGACCCTATGATAGCCACTGAAATAACCTCATCTCTCTCGTTGGGTACAATGCAAATACTCTGATCCTCAATCTCCTTTTGGAAGATTCTGCTTGCCACAGAAACACTTCAATCAAATTATAAACCAGGAAATAGCTTCCATCAGCATCAGTCTTCCAATTTCATTTCTGGTCTCATCTGCTTGGCTTGTTGATTTTTTTTTCATGAGAAGTTGGAAGAATGAAGAAGCTATTGTCTACTCCAATACTCCTTTGCTGAAATGCTGCACGGAAGCTTGAAACACCAGATTGGAAGCAAGCAGCCAACAAATAAACAATGTAAGATATTCAAATCTTAAATGATTAAATCTTCATTTGCTTTCACAAAACATATCCTTTAATGAGTAAAACCACGGTATACAGTAAGATGGCAACTAGCATGAATGGGTACTAGAGCCAGGTGAGAAAAGGCTACCGAGGAGCTCCTGCAAGATGTGTGCAGGAAAAAAAGAACACTTTGGGGCTGGGAGAAAAGGACCTGTACTGCAGGTGTAGTCTTTCTTTTGTTGCCATACTGACGTGGAGTTGTAGCTCTGATCAGTACTGACATTTCTCTGAGGAGCTACAATATGTATAGGTGAGAGAGAAGTTGGGAGACAAGGGGAAGCGGGGGAGGGTGGTGAGGAATAGGATTCAGGCTAGGGACCAGGAGGCTTGTTGATGCGTCTGGCCAATTAACCTCGTGAATGATAATACATTAATAAGTTAGCAAGGATCAATCAGAAATAATGGATACAAATATATATACTTGCACCCATACATCCAGACACAAGATTAATACAGATGATGAAGGCCATTTGCCCCAGCTTAAATCATCCAGTGAGAGGAACCCAGCCAAAAGACTTGCAGGTTGGTAGGTAAATTAGCCATTATAAATTGCCCCTAGTATAGGTAGGTGGTAGGGAAATATAGGGACAGGTGGGGATGTGGTAGGAATATGGGATTAGTGTAGGATTAGTATAAATGGGTGGTTGATGGTCAGCACAGACTCAGTGGGCCGAAGGGCCTGTTTCAGTGCTGTATCGCTAAAAACTAAAAAAAAAACATTTACGCATTCAATTGTTCCTTTAAAGATTCTATGATATTTTCTTCCATTACTCTTCCTGGAAGTTTCTTTTGTATGCTGACTATTCTTTTATTTGAAGAATTTCCTGATGTCAATCCTAAATTTATCTTTTACCAGCTTGAATCTAGAATAAGGAATGAGAAACATAGTAACAAGGTAGTGAGTGATGGGTGCAGAGATTGAAGGGAACAATGAAAGAGAAGGCTGTTGGAATCAGGACAGTACAGTGGGGAAGAAATGGCAGGAATCAGTGGTATTTGGGAGATGAGACTGACATAAAAGTGGGGAAGACAGGGGAAACATTGGGAAGGGTCCTGGCGAGGCCCACCATCTACATTTTCCTGACACCCGCCATTGGAAAAAGCAAACTACAGCAATTAAATATTTTTCTTAGCCACAAATTTTAATCACCAGGGATCTAAATTAAATTAATCCCTGTGGTATTTTTACAACTTAGTTTTATTCTTTTTTCCATCAACTTTGCTGTGCTTATACACAACATTAGAAAATTTCAGGTGTGATTCCATGCTCTGGTGATACCTATAGGGAGGGGCAGGAGCAGGGAGCACAGTTTAAAAACAGGGCTACAATACTGTAGCCTTGATTCTTCAACCTGTGCCTTCTGCAAGCTCAGCTTCCCATGGCATCACAGAATCATTATAAAATAATTTTCTTCATTCAAATTTTCTCCACTCCTCTCAAAGGCACTGATTCATTCTGGGGTGTGTTCCAAGTGCAACAATTGTCTTCTGATAACTCGCTTAAGTGGCTATTTTACCTAAGTGTTTGCTGGTTATTTAGCCATGGGGAGTATCAGAGCTAACATGATCCTGTCTACTCTCCAAGTCTCTCTCTCACACTGTCTAGCAAAAGTCATTGAATAACAAGCTTGCATTCTTAATTTTTTATTTTCTTCAGTCTAGGGGGTTTGAGGTCAGTTGAAGTATCCCTACTGCTGTCCTGGCTGAGATCAAATAATGCAACCTAGGCTAGAGATTAAAGCTGGAAATTTCTGGTTTGCATGGTTCAGTTGTATACTGTGCAGCTGTATACTAACTGGGCCAGTGGCAGAGCTTCATAAGATTTTAATAGTTTACAGATGATACAAAAATTCCAAAAGTGAATCTCACACTCTGGTTTTGATTAATATTCTCGTCAAACAGAAAAATAGTGACAATCAAGTTGTAAGTGATAAACAAAAATACAATACTAAATGTAAATGGGCTAATAAAAACCTGGCGTTTAAAAGTAAAAAAAAAACCTTAAGTTCACATATTAGCAAAATTCAGTTTCCTAGTTTCCAGCTGAAATGTTCCAGGATCAAACAGACTCCGTCTTGCCACAATCAGAGGAGTAATCCAAGGGAGACAATATACATGATATTTAAGATTTCCAACAGATAAACACCATAATTTGAATTCAGTGACTTACTAACTGCAAGAAATTTTTAAATGTTCACAGTTATTTCAGGTGGTGAACTACTTTCATCATTTTATTTTCCCAATTGATGCTCAACGAAACCATTATCTGGTTGGTACTGAACTGGCATGACAAGAATGGATGAATGAAGTACACCAACCTTTTTGTCATAGACATCTTGCCAATTGATTCCACTAAAAAAGCTATGCTGCATGATGTCTTTTGCATCTTCTGGGCCTCCACCAAGCCTGAATGGCAAAAAAAAAATAACAGTACATATCCAATTAGTCAAAACAATTCTCCTTCACTCTTTAGTGATTCTGTTGTAGAGACATTAGGTACTTGCTGCCACAATGTGACTAGATTGTGTTACTTATTTGAAATTCATAATTACCTGATAAGACTGAAAATTAAAACTGAACTAGTTATGTCTGTTTTTAAAAATATATATATTTTTGAGAGTCTATTCTCAAGCTACAGACCAACTGGTTCTGAGATGAGGGTGCAGCAGTGTGCTCCCAAACCACCATGAATGCTGGTCAACTCTGGATGCTGAAAGATACAAAACTGCAAAGCCTGGATGAGATTTCCTCCAATAAATATGTTCCCTCCTACCAAAAATTAATATGGGCAAGCTAAAAAACTGCTTTTAAAATATATATGAGCAGTACAATGAAGCAGCATTCTGGCACACTGGGCCATCAGAAACAGAGCCAGAAAAGCTGTGGTCCTCGACTGTACTGCCTGGTAGTTGGTTACAGAAAGGTGTTGGTTAGAGACGAGGTCATCAGCTAATCGTCATTTTGATTAAGGAGACAGAAATTTAAAATGGGGGAGAAAGTCACTGTGTTGACAGTACAACCCCATTAGCCATAAAATAAAAGCAAAATACTGCGGATGCTGGAAATCTGAAATAAAAACAAGAAATGCTGGAACCACTCAGCAGGTCTGGCAGCATCTGTGGAAAGAGAAGCAGAGTTAACGTTTCGGGTCAGTGACCCTTCTTTGGAACTGACAAATATTAGAAACGTCACAGGTTATAAGCAAGTGAGGTGGGGGTGGGGCAAGAGATAACAAAGGAGGTGTAGATTGGACAAAGCCACATAGCTGACCAAAAGGTCATGGAGCAAAGGCAAACAATATGTTAATGATGTGTTGAAAGACAAAGCATTAGTACAGATTAGGTGTTAACGAACTGAAGATTGAACAGCAGCAAGTGCAAACATGAAAAAAAAACAGTGGGTAAGCAAACTGAACAAACTAAGATGAAATGAAATAAATGCAAAAAAAAAGAAAGATTGTAAAAAATGTAAAAAAGAAAAAATAACTAAAAATGAAAGTAAAATGGGGGGCTGTCATGCTCTGAAATTATTGAACTCAATGTTCACTCCCACAGGCTGTAGTGTGCCTAATCGGTAGATGAGATACTGTTCCTCGAGCTTGCGTTGATGTTCACTGGAACACTGCAGCAATCCCGGGACCCACAGGATCTTGATTCAGTTCCATTTCAGACAGATGAGATAAAAATTTGCTTTCTCTCTATCAGCTGCAAAAGATGTTCTTATACAGTAACTGCAAGTGCTGCCTCTGGTAGAAGGGAACAATCCCTTCTGGAGTTGTTTTCTCTGCCTCTAGGTCCTACAAAGTAACGAAGAGGTAAACAGCTGTTGTTGCATCTCTAGTTACTGGGACTGTCTTTTTTGTCCTGCTTGTGTCTGTATAACAATACATTCAAAATTGTTGTCTCATATAGACTTTCTCAATATCAGGGGAGGTCCACAACCAGCATGGTAGCTTTGCAGATAGATTCTTTGGCACTGCCACCAGCAGAAGCCATTCTGCAATATAAATGACTTACTAGTAAAGCGAGTTCAAGCAATTTCAAGCCAACACCTAGCAGGCATGCATCCATACCAAAGGACTCTCTGTAATTTAACACTAATTGTCAGTCTCTCTCAGAAGCCATAGGATAACAGGTGTAGGAAATGAACGTGAGTTTGAAGTGTTGGGAGGAATCCCATATTATAATAAGAGACACAAAGAGGTAGTTGTAGATTGGTTATTCTGGGACCAGGGATACAAGGCAAAAAGGGTCAAGGAATATTTTGGCATAAATCACAGCATTACACTATCTGGACTATGAAGTATTTAAAATCACTAAAATCCTAAAATTATATCAGGAGGTATTTGCACAGAAAGGTACAAAAGTTTAACTAGGCATTTCATCTGTCCTACACCTGACATGGAATCACTGATGTGGATATGGATTATGGAACTGAAAAAACACTCAAGTTCTCCTACCTTGAACAAGACAAATAAAAATCAAAAAATGTAAGGAGGAATGAATAATGACCAGTATAGAATACAAAAACACATGAACACAAGAAATAGGAGGAGTAGACAATATGGCCGATAGAGCCTGCTCCACCATTCAAAACAATCATGGCTGATCTTAGGATTCAACTCCACTTCCCCACCCGCTCGCCATACCTCTTGATTCCCTGAGGGACTCTAACGACCAGGTGAGAAAGGTGTCTCGGGGTCCCTCTCAGCCTTCACCTGGTCTTACCGTAACAGGGTTTAATTTTAAACACACCGTGTTTTTAGCTCTCCCTTGGTGAATCCTTGTTCACTGCTTTCCAATTATAAGGCAAATAAACCAGCACAAACAGGCTCTCTTAGGTTTAAAGAAGAAAAGCTGAAATTTATTAAACTTAAACTCGAATTCGGTTAAATCCTACGGATACACGCGCACCCACGCTAGCATGCAGACGCGATACACTCATGCAAATAGAGACAGAAAAGAGAAGAAAACATAAAGTGGAAAAGTTTGAGGCAATATCTGAAGAGTTTTTGTTATGGTTCTTCAAGCTCACTGTAGAGTCCTTGATTGTAGGTAGATTTTGCTTTTCGTTGGGGTCCAGTATTCATCTTAAACCTTGTTCACTGTAGGAGACTTTTCTCTCTTGGGGTTCAAGTATCTTTAGTGGATTCAGAGGCTTGTGAGAAAGAGATGGGAGCAGACGGGAGAGATCTTCTCAATCCAGGAGCAAAGAGTCTTTCTCAGTTCAAACTGTACAATTCAGAAAAACCCAGGTTGCCAAGCAAGTTAGTCATGTGACTAACTGGTCTGACCATGTCTTGGATTACAGCAGTCTCTGGAATGCTCCTCTTACACACAACACCTGGGGATCAAGGTCCATTATGGGTTGAATATGTCAGGGAATGGTCCTTTGTGCTTCCAATCACTGCCTGTTAATATGCAAATATCCTTTCCAGCTACGGCTGATCTGTTTAACAAGTCCTTTCTTCACTCCAGTAACAGTTTAAAATCAATGTTCATGACAAAGTTCATGTGCCTCATTCTTGGCAGGTGGGGGCCTAGCATGACAGGAACCAAAAATCTGACTATCCCATCCTTAAATGTATTCAATGATACAGCATCCACAACCCTCTGCGGTCGAGAATTCCAAAGATTCACAACCCTTCGAGTAATTTTTCTTCATCTCAGTCCTAAATGATCAGCCCCTTATCCTGACACTGTGCCCGTGTTTTAGATTCCCGGACCATCGGAAATAATCTCTCTGTGTCTATCCTATCCAGCCCATTTAGAATCTTACATTTCAATGAGATCACCTCTCATTCTTCTGAACTCCAGAGAATACAGGCCCAATTTACTTAGTCTCTCATCATAGGACAACCCCCCCATCCCAATCTAGTCTTCACTGTACTACATCCAATGCAAGTATATCCTTTCTTAAAAGTGGAGACCAAAACTGCACACAGTATTCCAGATGTGGTCTCGCCAAATCCTGTACAACTGTAGCAATATTTCCTTATTCCTGTACTCCAATCCCCTTGCAATAAAGGCCAATATGCCATTTGCCTTCCTAATTGCTTGCTGTACCTGCATGTTAACTTTCTGCATTCCTTGTACAAACACACCCAAGTCTCTTTGAACATCGACACTTACAAGTTGCACATCTTTTAAAAACTATTCTGCTTTTCTATTCTTATGACCAAAGTGCATAACTTCACACTTCCCTAAATTATACTCCATCCGCCATCTTGTTTTCCACTCACTTAACCTGTCTATATCTCTTTGCAGCCTCCGTGTCCTCCACATAGCTTACCTTTCCACCTAACTTTGTATCATCAGCAAACCTAGATACATTGCTCTCTGTCTCTTCATCTAAGTCATTAATATAGATTGTAAATAGCCGAGGCCCCAGCACTGATCCTTGTGGCACTCCGCTATTTACTGCCTGTCAACTTGAAAATGCCCTGTTTATGCCCACTCATTGCTTCCTGTCTGTTAACCAATCATCTATCTGTGCTAATATATTACCCCCAACTCCATCAGCCCTTATCTTGCCTATTAATCTTTTGTGTGGCATCTTAACGAATGCCTTTTGGAAATCCAGGTATACTACATCTACGAATTCTCCTTCATCTACCCTACTAGTCACATCCTCAAAAAAACTAATAAATTTGTCAAACAGGATTTCCCTTTAGTGAAACCATGTTGACTTGTTCTAATCATACTATGCTTTTCTAAGTGCATTGTTAAGACTTCCTTAATAGTAGATTCCAGCATTTTTCCAACAACTAATGTTAGACTAACTGGCCTGTAGTTCCCTGTTTTCTCTCTCCCTCCTTTCTTGAAAAGCGATGTCACATTTGTCAACTTCCAATCTGATGGGACCGTTCCCAAATCTAAGGAATTTCGGAAAATCATAGCTAGCAACTCCATTATCTCTGCAGCTATATATTTTAGAACCCTGGGATGTAGGCCATCAGGTCCTGGAAATGTCAGATCTTAGTCCCTTAAGTTTATCCAATACTTTTTCTTTGCTGATATGAATTTCTTCACTCTTTTAGCCTCTAGGGTACTGCCTATTTCTGGTATGGAACTTGTGTCTTCAATTGTGAAGACAGGCACAAAATATTTGTTTAATGCCTCTGCCACTTCCTCATTCACCATGATAATTTCTCCTGTCTCCACTTCCACGGGACCAACGTTTACTTCAGCTACTCTCTTCTTTTTGATATATCTATAAAAGCTCTTACAATCTGTTTTTGTGTTACTGGCTAATTTACTCATTCTATTTTTTCCTTTTTTTAAATCAACTTTTTGGCAGCCCTTTGCTGGGTTCTAAAACACTCCCAATCCTCAGTCTTGCTACTCTTTTTATGCAACAGTGCAAGCGTTTGATTTTAATCTAATACTATCCTTAACTTCCCGAGTGAGCCACAGATGGGACTTTCTGGCTGAGTTTTTCTTCTTCAACGAAATGTATTTTTGTTGAACATTTTGAATTGTTTCTTTAAAGGTTTCCCACTGTTCATTTAGCGCCATACCTTTTACCCAATTTACCTTAGCCAGTTCTCCCCTCATGGCTACATAACCACTGTTTCTCAGTGGATCTTTTATGATGACATTCCTTATTGACCCTGCTTCATTCCACAATACTAGACCTAAGATAGCCTTAACCCTAGTTGGCTCCACAACGTATTGCTCCAAGAAACTGTCCCCAAAACATTCTACAAACTCATCTTCTAGACCATTCCTGCCAATTTCATTGTCCCAGTCTATATGAAGATTAACGTCTCCCACAAATATTACATTGCCTTTGTTACAAGCTCCAATAATTTCTTGTTTAATGCTCTGTCCAACGGTATAACTACTGTCAGGGGGCCTATATACTACTCCCAGCAGTGTTTTCTGATTCTTGTTATTCCTTATTTCCACCCATACTGATTCTACGTCTTGATATTCTGAGGCAAATCCTTCCTCATTAATGCCCTTATGTCATACTTTACCACCAGTGCCACCCCTCCTCCTTTGCTATTCTGTCTTTCCAAAATATTGTATACTGGCATGGACGTGTAGTTTTATTTCCTCCTTTGTTTAAAAACTAAGGGGGCTATGTGCCTTTAAGGCAAAGAGAGGCTTTTGGATTCTCCGGGCACAATGTGCCAGCAGCAAGCCTGTTTCCTAGGCAACAGCAGGAGAGAGGCAGCCATCTGCTGTATTGCATCAGTTAACTGACTGTGTAAATACTCGCTAAAACCAGTCTGACCTGGAGACCAGCAAAATGTGCTCTGAAGAAAGGGTCCTTCTCTCATAGCAGAAAAATCTACAGGCTGTGTATTGCCTAAGGAGAGGAAAAAACCATGGAAAAGAACATTTGCATTGTTGGAGTTAGTAAATTCCTTTTTACTTCCAATCTTTAAGTAGCTTTTGCATCAGCAGTGACTCTCTGTTGCCTGTTTGTGTTTTCTGGAATTCTCAGTAAAATTTCTACTACCAATTTTAAAATCCAAATAGACCTGTTGCTATACTCCTTGTTGAAAGAACTGTGTGTCACCAGCTGCAACCGAAGTGCTTTGAACACCTATCCATTAAAGGCTGTTCGTCGAATTTGCCTGCAGACTTCAAGTGGCATCTGTCTGTCCGGCTCTGGGACACCTCACCGCACCGGGAATGTAACCCACAAAGACGTACAACCCAGTTATTTATTTATTCCTAGGAAACAAATATAATTTTATTTCAACCGGTTAACCGTTGGTTTTTGAATGCGTGTGTGTGTGCATGTAAGTTAGAATAAATAAGAGGTTGTAAGGTTTTTGGACATAGATTTATCTCAATATTGTTTAAGATTTAGTTTATGAATAAATAGTTAATTTGTTATTGTTTAAAAACACCTGGTTTGGTCTGTTTTATTCTGGGGGGTTAATAAAGTATTTAATTTGGCTAATTTCTAGTAGGTGGGAAAACTTTAATAATATGCTACGACCTGTGGAGTAATGGGACTAAATTGACAGTATATTGCTCCCACCTCGGTCATATCAATACCCTGGAATATTTATTTCCCAACCTTGATCACCATGTAACCATGTCTCTGTGATGGTGATTAGCTCTAAATCATGTACCTCTATTTGTGCCACTAGTTCATCTATCTTATTGCAGATGCTTCGCACATTCTGATAGAGAACCTTTAATTTCATTTTTTTGCTTCTATTCCCTTCAATCACCTTATTTGCTGATGCACAATTTTTGTTAAACTCTCTGTCCCTTCTGGTCCCATTCTGCTTGTCTTTACCCACAAGACTATACTGTTTTGATGCCTCGGCCTTTCTCTTTGGATTTCTAAATCTCACTTCTCCTGAACCTTCCCCCCACTTTCTTAGTTCACAACCTCTAGTCTTATAATTTCTTATTTATTCTAACCTTCATGCGCACACACACATACATTCAAAACCAATGGTTAACCAGTTTAAGTAAAATTAGAGTTGTTTTCTAGGAATAAATAAATAACTGGGTTGCAAGTCTTTGTGGGTTATGTTCCCAGTGCGGTAAGGTGTCCCAGAGCTGAACGGTGTGATGCCACTCCACATTTCCAGGCGAATTTGACAAATAGTCTTTAATGGATAGGCATTCAAAGCACTTCTTGAGTTTGTACACACTGGCCTTTCCTGTCACACCCTGATTATTACCCTTATTATTATCTTGCTCTCTTGCCTTCACTTCTCTCTTTAAAGGATCACATCTTCCCTCACCTGATCCCTTGCCCTCACTATTTACTTTAAAGCCCTCTCTACTGCCTTGGTTATACGACTCGCCAGAACATTGGTCCCAGCACAGTTCAGGTGTAGACCGTCCCAACGGTACAGTTCCCACTTTCCCCAGTACGGTGCCAATGCCCCATGAATTGAAACCCATTTCCCCCACACCAATCTTTGAGCCACGCATTTAACTGTCTAATCTAATTTACCCAATGCCAATTTGCCCGTGGCTCAGGTAATAACCCAGAGAATATTACCTTTGAGGTTCTGTTTTTTTAAGTTAGCCCCTAGCTGCTCAAACCCCCCATGCAGAACTTCTTTCCTAGTCCTATCTATGTCACTGGTACCCACATGGGCCACGACAACTGGATACACCCCCATCCACTGCATGTTCCTCTCCAGCCCTGAGCAAATGTCCTGAACCCTAGCACCAGGCAGGCAACACAGCCTTCTGGACTCTGGCTCTTGGCTGCAGAGAACGGGTCTATCCCCCTGACTAGACTGTCCCCTACTACCACTACATTATTCTTTACTCCCCTCGCTTAAATGGCTTCCTGTACCATGGTGCCATGGTCAGTTTGCTCATCCATCCTGCAGCCCTCGCTCTCATCCATACAAGCTGAAAGAACCTCAAACCTGTTTGCAAGGGCTGAGTCTGCTCCACTTCTGCCTAGACTGGCTAGTTCTTTTACACTGCTCACTGGTTTCGCTCTCTCTCTGCTTCCTGCCGCCGCTCTTTTAAACTGCTTGCTCGTCCTGCTCTCCCTCTATCTCCTTCCCGCTGCCGTTCTTTTGAACTGCTTGCACATCCCGCTCTCCCTCTCTCTCCTCCCCGTTGCCGCTCTTTTGAAGTACCTTCTGGTCCCGCTCGCTCTCTCTCTCTCTCTCTCTCTCTCAATTTAATTAAATTGATTTTTCTTAATTAATTTATAGCTCCCCTCCCTCACTTACCAAACTCCCTTCTTCATGGCTCTGTGTGCTCAAGCAGCACTCAGTGCAGACCAACAGACAAATTTATGGATAAAAAGGATATCAGTTTAAAACTTTAAACTGGCGAGACTGGGTCTCAAGCTAATGACTCAGAAGACACCAGGCTAAAATTTTCATTTACGGTGTGCTGGGAGCACATGTTGGGAAAATACACATGCAGCTACTATTCTCCACCGATTCATTCTAAGAGATGGAAAATCATGGGCGGCATGCATGCAACTTCCTGGTGGGCAAGGTTCCATGTCACCAAGTTCAAAGCAGAAAATCTACATTACCATTTCAGAGCCACTCAGATCAGGATGTAGGTGTTCTTGAGTGTGACACGAACGGGGTGGTACTACTTTTTACAGACCCCATGGGTTAGGGAAGGGAAATCAGTCTTGGTCCCAGCTCCTGATCTTCACACATTGATTCCCTCTACTGGAAGGGCACATTTCTGGATTAGCACTTTTTTCTCTTTTTTTGGACAGTAACTGTTCATGATTCTGCCATTCACACCTCCTCTAGGCATCCTGTTTCTTTACTTGTCCCATTACCATTTCCTTTGGCCATGCAACACCAAATATTTGTCATTTATTCTATCCTTCCTTCCACTCTATCAGACCTTCCCTTTTGTTCTTTCCCCCACACCCACCCCCACCCTTTTCATTTGCTTAAAACCCATTGCATCTCTAATTTTACGCAGTTTTGATGAAAAAAAATTGACCTGAAACGTTAATCCTGTTTCTCTCTCCACAGATGCTGCCAGGCCTGCTGAGCATTGCCAGCATTTTCTGTTTTGATTTCTGGAAGTCAGGTTAGGCTCAGCTAAAATATCCTTCACGTTATTAATTAGTTTCACTGCACTCAGCAAGGTCAGGTGGGGGGGTGGTGCTGGGGGTTGGGGTCCAAACAGGGGCTAGCCAGGCAGATATACTGGATCCAGCAGGTAAGTGGAAAGGCACTTATCTCCTGGACACTGCAGTACTCGCCTGCTTTTAGTTACTGGGTTTCCCGAGTCCTGGGAAACCCGGCCAGCCAGTGTTAAATTTGAAACAGCGCATCTTTAAAGTGCCAACCCACCTCCTGGAAGTGGGTTGGATGCCTACCCCACCTTCATTAAAAACAGAAGTGGGTGGGTTGATGGCCGGTTGGGGTCAGGATTCAGATTAACATGCTACCTGACCTTAGTCCGCCTTTTTGGAGGGGTTAAAATTACACCCATTATACTTAAAATGTTACAGCATATAATATTACTGTTCAAAGTCATGTAATACTAATTCATCATACTAATTGTTGTACCCATTGTCATATATTTAATATTGTCTAATATACAGGGCCTATTAATAAAACTGAAAAATAATTCAAATTGTTCTTATTTCAACTCTATCAGCCTCTTAAATGCATTTTATTAAGGGGTGTATGCGTGTGCAAGGAGAACAAATTAAAATATAGTAAATATCTAAATGCAACAAAATTAGTGTTTAGAAAATTCCACACCATTAAACTAACAACCTTTTACAATGAAGATTTCATAGGGCATCTAATATCTTAGCATAGTAAAACTAAATGTATAACATCTGGAGTTGTATTAAGTGTTTAGCATGCTGGCACTAAAATCTTATAAGGCACTTAAAAGCTCTATCATAATGGGTCTACTCCTGTTTAAACTGTCAGCCAAATAACCATGAGCCATCCGCATTGTATTTTCTTTCCATTTTATTTGAACGCCCAAATTAAAGAACCCAAGAATTAATAAATATGTGGCACTTCACCCAAAAAGCCTAGAACACTTAAATAATAGAATAAAAATTTCTCGTCAACTGAAATCTTAAAGCAGGAGCACAGTGAAAAACTCTCCATATGAAGATAGTACAACTTATTCATTTTATCCTGAATGGGGTAGATATTTGTTTATAGCAGACAAATGAAGTCCTAATGTGGTGGGAAAACTGGTAAAAAAAAAAGTGCTCAGATGGCAAGTCCATCTCAGGCACTTATACAATCGGTCTTGGATTTCCCTTCACATTGCATATGGTATATCAGAGATTACTCTTTCATTGGGATAGGAGGATTATAGCATGAAACGCACAATGCATTATTGGGTAGGTATGTGTAATTAGGTGCATCCCTTTAAGGCTACGAGGCAGAATTGCAAGTCAATTAGTGGTTGATTGCTCTCAGCAGATCCTCAAGTTATTTACAGGTTTTGGCTGGTTTTCCTTCAATTTTTTTTAGGGCAACAAATTATATTTATATAGTGCCTTTAATGTAATAAAATGACTCAAGGTGTTTCTCAGAAACATTATAAAAGAAAATATGACACCAAAACACATAAGATATTAGGTCTGATGACCAAAGGTTTTTTTATTTATTTGTTTCATGGGATGAGGGCATCGCTGGCAAGGCTAGCATTGGTTGCCCATCCCTAACTGCCTTTGAGAAGATGGTGGTGAGCTACCTTCTTGAACTGCTGCAGTTCATTTGGTGCAGATACACCCAGAGTGCTGTTTGGGAGGGAGTTCCAGGATTTTGATCCAGCGACATTAAAGGAACGGTGATATATTTCCAAGTCAGGATGGTGTATGGCTTGGAAGGGGACTTGCAGATGGTGGTATCCCCACGCGTCTGCTGCTCTTGCCCTTCTCGGTGGAAGAGGTTGCAGGTTTGGAAGGTACTGTTGAAGAAGGTGTGGTTGAGTTGCTGCAGTGCATCTTGTATATGGTGCACACTGCTGCCACTATGTGTCAGTGGTGGAGGGAGTGAATGTTTAAGGTGGTGGATGGGGTGCCGATCAAGCGGGCTGCTTGTCCTAAATGGTGTTGAGCTTCCTGAGTGTTGTCATGCAGGCCCCCACCTGCCAAGCATGAGGCATATAAATTTTGCCACATGGACATTAAATTTCAAACTGTTGTTGAAGTGAAGAAAGGACTTGCTTTCACCAGACCTTGTAGGTGGGGGAGCTTGCATTTCAGGTTGACTGCTAAGATGGTCGAATACACAAACGGACATGTTCAAACCAGCTAGCTGGCTCGCCACCGCCCCTCCTCTCTGCCTGCTCCCATCTCTTTCTCATGGGACTCCAAATCCACTGAAGACACAGGAACCCCAAAAGAGAAAAGTCTCCTATAGCTAACAAGGTTTAAGACGACTACTGGGCCCCAACGAAAAGCAAGATCTACCTACATTAAAGGACACTACAGTGCGCTCGAAGAACCGTAACACAAAAAACCTCCTCAGATATTGCCTCAAATATTTCCACTTTATTTCTTCTGTTTTCTTTCTGTCTCTATCTGCACGTATCACGTATGCATGTTAGCGTGGGTGAGACATGAATCTGTAGGCATTAACCGAACAAGAGTTTAAGTTTAAGTTTAATAAATTTCAACTTTTCTTCTTTAAACCTAAGAAAGCCTGTTTGTGCTGGTTTCTTTGCCTTATAGTTGGAAATTGGTGAAAAAGGATTCACCTAGGAGGAGCTGAAATCATGGTGCGTTTAAAATTAAACCCTGTTACGGTAAGACCAGGGGAAGGCTGAGAAGGACCCCTAGACACCTTTCTCACCTGGTTGTAACAGTGTTGTTGGAGCCGGATTCCTCCAGGCAAGTGGAGAGTACTCCATCACACTCCTGACTTCAGGAGTGAGGAAGGCTAATTTCAATGGGGTAAGAATGGAGCAGGGACGAATAAATTGGAGTCAAAAGCTGGCAGAAAAACTGGTAGATGAACAATGGGCTACCTTCAAAGAAGACAGCAACTACAGGCCAGTCAGTTTAACTTCAGTGGTGGGAAAAATTTTAGAAAAAATAATTAGGGGCAAAATCAATAGTCACATGGATAAATGTGAGTTCATTAACGAAAGCCAGCATGGATTTCTTAAGGGAAAATCATGTTTAACTCCCTTGCTGGCATTTTTTGAGGAGGTAACAGGCAGGATTGATGAGGGCAATGCTGATGTGGTGTACATGGACTTTCCAAAGGCATTTGTATCAAATATTTGTAGCTCACAGACTTGTGAGCAAACTTGTAGCTCATGGAATAAAAGGGACAGTAGCAACATGGATGGAAATTGGCTGAGTGACAGGAAACAGAGTAGTGGTTAATGGATGTTTTTCAGGCTGGAGGAAGGTTTGTAGTGGAGTTCCCCAGGGATCAGTGTTGGGACCTTTGATTTCCTGTTATATATTAATGACCTAGATCTTGGTGTACAGGGCACAATTTCAAAGTTTGCAGATGATACGAAACTTGGAAGCATTATGAACTGTGAGGAGGATAGTGTAAAACTTCAAAAGGACAAAGACAAGCTGGTGGAATGGGTAGACAAGTGGCAGATGAAGTTCAATGCAGAGAAATGTGAAGTGATTCATTTTGGTAGGAAAAACATGGAGAGACAATATAGAATAAAGGGTACAATTCTAAAGTGGGTGCAGGAGCAGAGGGACCTAGGTGTATATGTGCATAAGTCTTTGAAGGTGGCAGGACAGGTTGAGAGAGCGGCTAATAAAGCATACAGTATCCTGGGCTTTATTAATAGGGGCAATAGAGTACAAGAGCAAGGCAGTTATGTATAAGACACTAATGAACTTGTATAAGACACTAGTTCGGCCTCAGCTGGAGTACTGCATCCGATTCTGGGCGCCGCACTTAAGGAAAGACGTGAGGGCATTGGAGACTGTACAGAAAAGATTCATGAGAATGGCTCCAGGGATGAGGAATTTCAGCTATGAAGATAGACTGGAGAAGTTAGGACTGGTTTCCTTGGAGAAGAGAAGGCTGAGAGGTGATTTGATAGAGGTATTCAAAATCATGAGAGGTTTGGACAGAGTAGATAGAAAGAAAGAAACTGTTCCCACTTGTGAAAGAATTGAGAACGAGAGGGTACAGATTTAAAGTATTTGGTAAGAGAAGCAAAAGTGACATGAGGAAAAACTTTTTCACGCAGCGAGTGGTTAAGGTCTGGAATGCACTGCCTGAGAACGTGGTGGAGGCAGGTTCAATTGAAGCATTTGAAAGGGAATTAGACAGTAATATGAAAAGGAAGAATGTGCAGGGTTATGAGAGAAGGCAGGGAATGGAACCGAGGGCATTGCTCTTTCAGAGAGCTGGTCCGGACACGATGGACCAATTGGCCTCCTTCTGCGCTGGAACTATTCTGTGATTCTGTGACTTGTACCTTGTAGATTTTGGACAGGCTTTGGGGAGTCAGGAGGTGGGTTACTCGCCACAGAATTCTTAGCCTCTGACCTGCTCTTGTAGCCACAGTATTTGTGGCTGCTCCAGTACAGTTACGGGTCAATAGTAACCCCCAGGATGTTGATAATGGGGCATTCAGCGATGGTAATGCCACTGTCATGGGGAAAAGGTTAGATTCTTTCTTGTTGGAAATGGTCATTTCCTGGCACTTGTGTGGTGCGAATGTAACTTGCCACATATCAGCCCAAGCTCGAATGCTGTCCAGGTCTTGCTACATATGGATGCGGCCTGCTTCAGTCTCTGAGGAGTTGCAAATGGTACTGAATATCATACAATCATCAGCAAGCATCCGCACTTCTGACCGAATGATGGAGGGACAGTCATTGATGAAGCAGCTGAAGATGGTTAAGCCTAGGACGCTATCCTGAGGAACTCCTGCAGCAATGTCCTAGGGCTGAGATGATTGGCCTCCAACAACCACAACCATCGTCCTTTGTGCTAGGTATGACTCCAACCAGTGGAGAGTTTTCCTTCTGATTCCCATTGACTTCAATTTGGCTAGGGCTCCTTGATGTTTAAGTGCCGCATGATAGCACTGTCAACGACAATGATCAAGAGTAGATTGATGGGGCGGTAACTGGCCGGGTTGAATTTGTCCTGCTTTTTGTGGACAGGCCACACCTTGGTAATTTTTCACATTGTTGGGCAGATGCTAGTGTTGTAGCTGTACTGTAGCTAGGGGGCGCGGCTAGTTCTGCAGTACAAGTCTTCAGTACTACAGCCAGGATGTTGTCAAGACCCATAGCCTTTGCAGTATCCAGTGCCTTCAGCCATTTCTAGATGTCACGTGGAGTGAATCGGATTGGTTGAAGACTGTCATCTGTGATGTTGGGGACCTCAGGAGGAGGCTGAGATGGACCATCCACTCAGTTTTAAGGAGTGTCTGAAAAGAGGAAAGCAAGGTAGAGAGGCAGAGAGGTGGAGGGAGAGAATTCCAGAGCTTAGATCCTAGACTACTGAAGACATTACCACCAATGGAGGAGCAATTAAAATCGGAGATGCTCAGAAGGCAGAATTACATGAGCGCAGAGATATCGGAGGGTTGTGGGGGCGGAGGAGATGCGAGAGATAGGGAGGGGCAAGGTCATGGAAGGATTTGCAAAGAAGGATGAGAATTTTGAAATTAAGATGTTGCTTGACCAGGAGCCAATGTAGGTCAGGTGTGACAGGTGAAGAGGATTTGGTGCAAATTAAGACATGGGCAGCAGAGTTTGATATGACCTCAGGATTACGGAGAGTAGAAAGTAGAAGACCAGCCAGGACTGCGTTGGAACAGTCAAGTCTCGAGATAACAAAGACACAAATGAGGGTTTCAGCAGCAGAAGCGCTGAGACATGGGAGAAGTCAGGCGATGTTATGGAGGTGGCAATAGGCGGTCTTAACAATGCTGCAAATATCTGGTCGGAAGCTCATCTCGGGGTCAAATATGACACCAAGGTTGCCTTTAGACTGGTTTAGTCTCAGATTGTTGCCAGGGAGCGGGATGGAGCCGGTAGCTAGGGGATTGAGTTTGCAGTAGGCACCAAAAACAATGGTATCAGCCGTCCCAATATTTAATTGGAGGAAATTTCTGCTCATCCAGTACTGGATGTCGGATAAGCAGTCTGATAATTTTGCAACAGTGGAGGAGTTGAGAGAAGTGGTGATGAGATAGAGCTGGATGTCGTCAGCATACATGTAAAAACTAATGCTGTGCTTTTGAACGATGTCACCGAAGGGCAGCATGTTGATGGGAAATAGGAAGGGGGTCAAGGATTGATCCTTGGTGGACAACAGAGCTAACAGTGTAGGAGCAGGACGAGAAGCCATTGCAAGTGATACTCTGGCTATGATTAGATAAGGATGGAACCAGGTGAGAGCAGACCTACACAGCCGGACGACATTGGAGAGGTGTTAGAGGATGGTATGGTCAAGCATTTCAAAGGCTTCAGATAGGTCGAGATGGGAAGTTGGGTGGTCAGCAGTTTAATGGGAATAGGGTCAACAGAGCAGGAGGTTGGTCTTATGGACAAGATGAGCACAGAGTGAGACAGAGGGGAGATAGGAGAGAAACTAGAAATGTGCAGTGAACAAACCTCATATTTTCTACATCCACTAGCAGATCAGATTGACCTGAGCTTCTGATTTAAAAATTAGATTATGTGATCTTAAAGGAACAAATGTTCAAAGTGATGGAACAAACATTATGCATTAGGTGGTATAATATTCCTGCCGTTATAAAATAGCACATCATCTAACTTACCATAAGTAATGCCACATGTAAGGCAGTAAATATTAAAAACAGCATGTCTGTTCACACACACATCACATTTCATGACAGATGCAAAGCAGTCTTAAAATACTGTATGCTTCTCAGCTGCAACTTGAAACTGACAAAACACATTTCAATCACCACAATATCTTTGACCAGTTAAACTCTGGGCTTGTGAATACTTACCAATTAGCTTTGTGACCTTACATGACGAAGCTCCATCTTAACAGAATAATCATTACATAGCATGACAGTCCAGTTCTTATAAAGCAGTACATCATCTAACTCAACATGAGCAACACATTTGTAAATCATTTTTAAATACATAAATTTAAAGTACTGTCCCCAGTGCATGTCCATCACACTCCTAACATCTCACTATGATGCAGGTGCAAAACAATCGTAAAGGAAAGGTCAGACATTTCGTGTTCTTCTGAGCCTGAATTTACTAACAATGCACTGTGTTCTAACTAACCTCACCAATTTACAAAATTGCAATTACCAGGACTCCCACTAGGAGTACTTAAGCAATGGTCCCCATCTGCTAGGTTAGCAGACAATCATCACTGTTGTGCTCCAAACCACCCGAGTAATGATGTAGGAGTCTTTTAGTAACTTATTAATTTTAAATTTGCACTGAAAAGTGTATTCAGAGTCTTTCATGAAAAATTCAATCAGATTGTACTTCAGCCCCAATTTTAACCAAATTTGCCCAACAGGAATGTGACAGGTTCAGGACGGACACCCATTTTACACTCCGTAAAATCGGATGGGATATAAAACGGGCTTCCTCCCTGAAACACCCCCCATTCCTGCCAGATGGGTTAGGTTAAAATCAGAGCATTGGTTACATACACAATAAAGAAATTACAACATGGAAATTGGCCATTCTATTCAAGCGGTCCATGCTGGCTGTATTTTCAGTGATTGGATTCTGGCATGCACAATGCTTCTTACCCAAACCTGATCAAAGCAAGACTTTCAAGTCACATTTCTAGCACTGACTTTAGAATGTTCACCTAATGATACAAAGATTAATATTGATAGATGGATATGGAACTTATCCTACACTGCAAGCACATAATTCGTGCATTAAGTCCCAGATGAACTGTTCAGAGAAAACTAGACACCTCAGGTTTCAGTAGCTTTCTTCACACATTCAGTCAATACCCTGAACTCAAATAGATCAGGTTTGTGGATCTGGAAATAGCATAGTTCCACAAAATACCCAAGAAACTGCACATATAGCAGATTGGAATCAGACCACAATATGGAATAAAAATTCAACACTGAAGGAAGTTTTAACAGAGGTATCACATAGTTACCTTTTGTTTGGATCTTTTATAAGCAATCCGGAGAGTAATGATTTTGCATCAGATGAAAGAGTTCTGGGAAATTTAATGTCCTCCATTAGGATCAATTCAAAAAGCTTCTCATGGTCCTGGTTGTAAAAAGGTAGCCGGCCACACATCATCTCGTACATAACAACACCCAAACCCCACCAGTCAACAGCACGACCATAGTCGTTGTCTTCTAAAACCTAACAAAGTAAACAAAGGACATGTTTGCCATAGCTTGAATACCAATTTTACGTTTGTCTCCCCAAAGTATTAAAAGTAAATTTTCAGACAGCTTTTGAGTTAAATTTCACCAAAATCACGTATTAAAATGGGCACTGTCATAAAGTAAAGAATTCACATTAGATGCTCTCATTCTCCTTAGAATGCATAATGTTTTATGCACAAGTGAGATGTTAGCCCTTTTTTGTAAACTGCCTGAATTTTCCCCTGTATAAAGTTCAGAATTATCCAGGTTCATACAAAACATTTTGTACAGACATCACTCCTTGATCATGAGCTCAGCAAGAACCCAACAAAATTTTCACATTATTTCTAATATGACTGAAACTGTCTTATAAGTTTCTCTTAGCAGGATACATTCAAACTACAGCTCTACGCTGAAACATTCTGCTTGTACTTCAATGTAATGGAGGGAGGACCAGATTGTGCCAAAATTTAGACTGATATAGCAGGATTTTATAGAGACTGAGTGAGAGATATCACAGGAACAATGAAAGCTTGCAGAGGACAGAGTTGCCAGAAGTTAGTTTGCCAGCAACATGTCTAGACAATTGATGTTGTTTGGCATGTTGTCTCAGATTAGAATTTTTTTTTTAAAGTAAAGCCATTTTAATATAATTTTGACATTTACCACCCTTGTATTTCAGCAGCACTCCAAATAATAGCCCACTTTCAGGAAACAATATTTATCACAGTTCCAATTTAAATTGATATTTTTTGCTTTAAAATACAGTCTATATGCAAGTTAATGTGTTAAATAGCCTCCTTTTCAGTTATTGAAAACTTCATATGATATTCCAACAGTGTATCAAACAACACACCAACTGTTTTCATTTCCCCCACCCCATTTTTTTGGATAGGAGTAGAAAGTAACAGTGGCCACTATATGTTTGAAATGAGTGACATAATCCATAAAAATATCATTTAGTCGTTTAGTAGTACAAAACTTGAGTACTGCTGAAAATAGAGACATGTTGTCGAAGCTTTTCGCCTTACACTCATCAGGACAATTGTAAGAATAACCAATGTAAGGGAAAACAACAACTTATACTGCATGCAAAGAGAGTGCTGATTGGTTGGCAAGTGGACTCTGGTTGGTAGAGGCGCTGCCATGGCAAATGCACCAGTTTACGGTGCAGGACAAGAACAGGACCCTGTGTACCCAACCAGTCCGTGCTTGCAAAACTCAAAACACAGTGTCCAACATTAGATGTGATTCCGTGCTTGGACAATATTTGCTAAATAATTCACTGTGTGCTAAGAATTACGCTGACAACCAATTTAAGATTGTCAATAGGGCTCGCAGTGTGGCACATTTGCACGTACAGGAAGCTACATATATTAATACACAGAGCCCTGTTCTTTGCTGACAGAAAGAATATGTACAAACATTGCGCCTGTTTCAGCTGAACAAAATAAGTGACAGCCATTCACTGGTTAACTTCTCAGGGAAATGCCTTGACCAATCAGAGTGAAGCTGCCTGGTTTAAATTTTAAATAAAGCTTGGCAGTTAACTGTCAGTCACCATAAACTGGTGCATTCGCCGTGGCAAAACCTCCACCATTCAGAGTTCATTTGCCAACCAATGAGCACTCTCTTCGCATGCAGTATAAGTTGTTGTTTTCCCTTACATTGGTTATTCTGGAACATTCTAAAGTCAGTGCTAGAAATATGACTTGAAGCTTCTTGCTTTGATCAGGTTTGGGTAAGAAGCATTGTCCTGATGAGTGCAAGACGGAAAGCATCGACAACATGTCTCTATTTTCAGCAATAAAGATTAAAAAGAAGTTAATTATACATTGTGCATGATTTGATGAACAACATTTAAGTGACAAAACCATTTCAACTATGTCTTTAACCTACATTTCAAGTAGCTATCGTATAAACATTGCCCAGATTATAACTTTTTGATCCTACTTTGGCCAATTGTGTTCATAACATATGAAACACATTTTGTGTCGCATCAGGAACGCAAGCAGAAGATAAATCATCATTCTGGGCTATGCTAGGATTCCTGATTAAAGACTATAGTTAAACCAAACAGTTACTTTACAAATACAATTGCAATTCTTTTAATAGTAGAAATGTCCAAAGCATTTGTTAAACAAATGAATAGCATTTGAAAATTGCCCAGAGTACAATCAAAATATAACATAGCAGACAAACAATGACAACTTGTACTTTTATAGTGACTTGAACGTAATAAAACAGCCACTTCACAGGAGCATTATAGAAAAAAATCTGACACCAAGCCACAAAGAGATATTAGAACAAAAACAAAATACTGCGGGGTGCTGGCTATCTGAAATAAAATCAGAAAATGTTGGAAATACTCTGCAGGTCTAGTCGCATCTGTGGAAACAGAAACAGAGTTAATGTTTCAGGTTGATGACCTGAGAGTTTCAGCAGCAGATGAGATGAGGCAGGGCCAGAGTCATACGATGTTAATGAGGTGGGAACAGGCGATCTTAGTGATGCCAAGGATGTGGTCAAAAGTTCATCTTGGAGGTCAAATATGACATCTGGGGGGTGGGGCATAAAAACAGGGTTTGAGTCTCATTGGTTGGGTTGAAGTCCTAAAAATCAGAATCCCGATCCAAACCAGCCACTAATCTGTTCATTTTCAGCTTTAGTTAAAGCAGGAGGGTGGGCGGATGACCAATTCGCTCCAAGGAGTTGGCATTTTAAATATGATCATGAGGCTGAGAACCTTATTGCTTTTCAACTTTTCAACGTTAACCATGGATGATCAGGATTCTTCTGCAGATCCAGATGCAGAATGCCTTTAACCTTCTGGGACCCCAGTGATCAAGCACTTCTGCTAGTCTTCCCCACGAGGCCTCAGACCATTCCCATTGCCACTTCCCCCAGCCCCTTCCCAAGGCCTCCCAATCCCATACCCCCCACCTCTGCTCTGGGATCCCAGGATAGGCGGATCCCAGGATAGGCATATCCCTGGTATCAGACCCCCCACCACACAATTGACATCCATCCCATTCCAACCCCCACCACCCCCCAACCAGCATCCCCCCACCACAGATCTGCCTTGTCCTGCGGTCTCCACCGACCTGCTCCCCAGCCAAATGGAAGCCAAGGGTGTAATCAGGCTAGTTGCCGGGTGGGGAACTGATCAGCGTCATCACGTGTGTGCTATGGAATTAAAATTTCACAGCACGTGC
Source organism: Heterodontus francisci (assembly GCF_036365525.1). Taxonomy (NCBI): domain Eukaryota; kingdom Metazoa; phylum Chordata; class Chondrichthyes; order Heterodontiformes; family Heterodontidae; genus Heterodontus; species Heterodontus francisci. Next base: position 108,876,427 of record NC_090383.1, read on the forward strand.
TGGGGGGCAGCGGGGAATCCTGACTTCTGGGTTACCCGCTCCTTTCCAACCCCTCTACTGCTAGCTGGTCAGGTAAGTAAAAAAAAAATTGCGAGCACTGTGGTTCAGCCTTACAGAATTGCCAGTGGGAGGGATGGAGTTGGTGGCTAGGGAACGGAATTTGTGGCAGAGGCCAGTCGTTCCACTATTTAGTTGTAGGAAATTTCTGCTCATCCAGTACTGGATTTCAGACAAGCAGTTCGACAAGTTAGAGACAGCGGAGGGGTTGAAAGAGATGATGGTGAGGTAGAAGTGGGTGTCATCAGATGTGGAAACTGACACTGCATTTTTGGCTGACGCCTCCGAGGGGTAGCATGTAGATGAGCGACATGGGGGGGGGGGGCCAAAGATAAATCCTCATGGGACACCAGAGGTAATTGTGTGGGAGTGGGATGAGAAGCCAATGCAGGTGGTTCTCTAATTACTATTAAACAGATAGGATTGGAACCAGGTGGGTACAGTCCCAAGTCAGATGATGGCGGCCAGGCATTGGAGGAGAATGGTGAGGTCAACTCTCTCAAAGGCTGCAGACAGGTTGAGAAGGATGAGAAAGGATAGTTTACCATGGTAACAGTCACATATGATGTAATTTGTGATTTTGATGAGGGCCATTTCTGTACTGTCGCAGGGGTGGAAACTGAATGAAGGGATTCAAACATGGAGCTCAGGGAAAGATGGGCACAGATTTAGGAGGTGACAACATGTTCAAGGTCTGTGGAGAGGAAAGGGAGGTTGGAGATGATTGTCACTAGACAGAGACATGTATATATTCAAATTATGAGTCAAACTTTAGCCAGGACATAATTGTTTTCCTGCTGTCAATCTAACTTTCAGTTTCAACTGAAATACATATACAGCAAAGAAAATGTGTTTGACAAGTTATACATTTGAAACATCATGTCATTCACAGCTACAGGCAAAAAATCTCTCTCCAATTTTGTCAAATATTTCTATACCTACCAATTGTCACCTGAGACAATTTTGTTTATATTTATCAAAGTAGAAAAAAATGAAGAAACATATACTGCACTACCTTTTTAAATGAAATGGATATTTAGCTGCTTTTTTTCAACCTATGGAACAAATCCTGAAAATCTTGGGGTGGAGAGGTGAGCAAAGAGGGAACGGTTTAGAAAACTAATTTAAAGAAATTAAAAAAAAATTATTATACATCATTGAAATATATATGTAAGTAGGTGTATCATAGTACAAAATATTGGAACTCCAACATGCTTTGCTATGAAGTGGTAAAGCCTCTGGTTTATTTTTTTACAGAATGCCCCCAACCTTTGTTGAATGGGAAGGCAGTACAGAAGAGGAATGGGGACAGAAGATGGGAGGAGAAAGGGAAAGCAAAGAAGAGGGAAAGTGTATGGAAAGCAAGAATATATTAGAACTGCAACTGAAGATTTTTTGGCAAGAATGACTGTCATGTTTCCCCTGCATCCTGCCCTCCCAACTCACCCCGAGAAATGTAATAATGAGTCATCTTTTTGTACAAGAAAATCACAATTTAATTCAAATTTTAAGTGACCTAACAGCTGACTGGTCAAATAGAGAGAAGCAATAGCAGAGTGGTCAAGGACCGGAGGGCATGTGAGTACAACAGAAGCAGCAACTGCAGGAATAGGAGTAGCAGGGCAACAAGATTGGAAGATTGACATGCGCAGACAAGTGGCAGCAGCTAGCAAGAATGGCATAATGGCTGAACAATAGAGCAATGACAGCAGAGAGCAGTTGTACCAGGGAGCTGCTGATTAAAGAGCACTAGCAGGAAGGAGCCAGCAGAAGGCCCCAGTCAGTGCCTCCAGACTGAGCGGTATTCACCTCAAATAGTTTCAACTTCAAAAACGTACGGCAAGGGAGATTTTAAAACAAAATTAAAAGATGAGAAGCATCAATTTTAAAAGTTTACTACATGAAAAGTTACTTGAGGGAGAAATCTCAACATGGTATGACAGAACAGAACTTTGCTCTACAGCATCCAAATTGTGCAATTACACTGTGACAAGTTTACAAAGGCAAAACCAATTATAAATGTGAACACCAGAATTTATAATAATAAGCCATAGAAAATGTCAAATATGAGAATAGGATTGTTAACAAGTTATAGAAGTCTTCAACAAATATATTGAAATACCATATCCAGTATGTTAAAAATCTTACATTTGCGTGTATTTCTGGCCTTCAAAGCTTACATCCTCATGTCATACTGTCAGACTGTTTTATCAACTTTTACCATCATAAACTCCTATGTCCATTTATAATGGAAACTGTGTATGTAAACTTATTAAGCTGCAATTACACTGTACTACTAGTGGTGGCGCTGCTTTGCTCCAACTCTCCAGCCCCTCAGTTTGCACGATAGAGAAAATCCTTTACTCCAATCAACACTTCCTTGGTTCCCAAACTGCTGTAATTTTGCCAAATAACTGAATACTAATATACAACCAAAGCATATTGCAATTAAAAGAATGAAGGGGGACTTTTTAAAACCTATCCCAGGTGTAGGTATTGCTGGTAAGGCTGGCCTTTATTGCCCCAGTTGTCTGAAAAGATGGCGGTGGGCCTTCTTGCTGCAATTATTCTGTTTAGCAGTTTGATACAACTGAGTGGCTTGCTGAGGACAGTTAGGAGTCAACTACATTTGCGTGGGACGAGAGGCACATATAGGACAGACTGCATAAGGATGGCAGGTTTCCTTCCTTAAAAGGGCATTAATGAACCAGTTGGATTTTTACCATAATCCGACAGCTGCAGTCATTTTTACTAGTCCAATAATCGAACTACTAGACTAACATACCGATTTTACGTCTGTGCACCCTGTTCCAATTATTCCCTTCCCTCTCTCTTTCTGAAGACTAAAACACAATTAGTAGATCCATTTTTGCATTGTCACTGTGTTATCAGGGGAGGGATGCTGAGGTGTATAGATGTGGGATAGGAAATCTCCACTGAAAGGGTTGAGAGAGATTTGCATGGGATCTCCACTGGGATAAAAAAAACTGTATCTTCCTTATGCAAGTACATTAGTAAATACATTTATTTCTCTCATTATATAACTACATAAATAAACAAATTGCTGGATCTAGTATGACAGAGTAGCTCATTGCTTGTTAGTTTTTTTAAAGTGAATTTTTAAAGATATTAAACCAAGAAAAATGTAAACTAATTTGTATATTTACTATTTATACAATTTCTACAACTGGTGTTACTGTAATATTTCTCCAAAATTTTTTTTTAAAATTCAGGGCTTTTGTTCAGAAACCCTCTCCAAATTTTTTTAAAATTCATTCATGGGATGTGGGTGTCGCTGGCCAGGCCAGCATTTATTGCCCATCCCTAATTGCCCTTGAGAAGGAAGTGGTGAGCCTCCTTCTTGAACCGCTGCAGTCCATGTGGGGTAGATACACCAACAGTGCTGTTAGGAAGGGAGTTCCAGGATTTTGACCCAGCGACAGTGAAGGAACGGCGATATAGTTCCAAATCAGGATGTTGTGTGACTTGGAGGGGAACTTGCAGGTAGTGGTGTTCCCATGCATTTGCTGCCCTTGTCCTTCTAGTTGGTAGAGGTCGCAGATTTGGAAGGTGCTGTCTAAGGAGTCTTGGTGCGTTGCTGCAATGCATCTTGTAGATGGTACACACTGCTGCCACTGTGTGTCGGTGGTGGAGGGAGTGAATATTTGTAGATGGGGTGGCAATCAAGCGGGCTGCTTTGTCCTGGATGGTGTCGCGCTTCTTGAGTGTTGTTGGAACTGCACCCATCCAGGCAAGTGGAGAGTATTCCATCACACTCCTGACTTGTGCCTTATAGATGGCAGACAGGCTTTGGGGAGTCAGGAGGCGAGTTACTCGCCGCAGGACTCCTAGCCTCTGACCTGCTCTTGTAGCCATGATATTTATATGGCTACTCCAGTTCAGTTTCTGGTCAATGGTAGCCCTTACGATGTTGATAGTGGGGGATTCAGCAATGGTAATGTCAGTGAATGTCAAGGGGAGATGGTTAGATTCTCTCTTGTTGGAGATGGTCATTGCCTGGCACTTGTGTGGCGCAAATGTTACTTGCCACTTATCAGCCCAAGCCTGGATATTGTCCAAGTCTTGCTGCATTTCTACACGGACTGCATCAGTATCTGAGGAGTCATGAATGGTGCTGAACATTGTGCAATCATCAGCGAACATCCCCACCTGACCTTATGATTGAAGGAAGGTCATTGATGAAGCAGCTGAAGATGGTTGGGCCTGGGACACTACCCTGAGGAACTCCTGCAGTGATGTCCTGGAGCTCAGATGATTGACCTCCAACAACCACAACCATCTTCCTTTGCGCTAGGTATGACTCCAACCATTGGAGGGCTTTCCCCCTGATTCCCATTGACCTCAGTTTTGCTAGGGCTCCTTGATGCCATACTCGGTCAAATACTGCCTTGATGTCAAGGGTAGTCACTCTCACCTCACCTCTCCAAATATGCATTAAACTCCAATACTTTCTGTACTTGTCACTGCTTACATGAAGCATTTTGCTTTCCTGGTTGTTTGAGCTCTGAAGTACAAGAAATGCAACTGGTGTAATCATTTGGAATATATTTCAAAATATGACCTGCTCCAAGTTATTCCAAACCAAGTCTTTTTTAGCATGTGAATTTTCTTCTTACTGTACTTGCCAACTGTATTTGTGGGATGTAAAATCATATATAGTATAAGCAATATTTAACTTCAAAGTTAGCTCAGAAAAGGTCACATCATGCTTTGCTTGCAATACAAAGAAAATCTTCTTACTTCCAATGTTGCTAATAAATGGTGTTCCTGGAGATTTTCAACAGGAGTGAAATAGGAAGTGGGGTTTACAATCTAAAAGCTCTGAATGGTTAGTCTTTCTGCAAATCAGAAAAAAGCTATTCTGGAGTTGTGGGCTGCTACTCTGCTGAATCTCTTCAGCTGAGAGTGACATTTCTGGGAACTATGATCTCAAGTATAGGTTTCCTGGTGGAAAATGGTAGTGGTATTACAAACTTGGAAAATGCTACTGTACAGGCGAACCTAATCATTTTCTTGTATATTTTTCTATTTATATATTTTTATTATGTAACATATAGTCATCAAAATCTTTCAGAAACAACTATTTGGGCCAATTTTATTGTCTTACTTTCTACTGTTTGCTACTGGTAGGCGATTTCAGCCCGCCAAGTGTTTTCTTGAAAGAAAATTGCTGATTGGAGTCGTTATTCCCACTTGCTACACATTGGTACATTTTTGACCTGTTCAGCTGTCTTTTGGCCCCTTCCTACATCTGCTCACTCCCATTGCTATCCCTACTGAAATCACGAACATAACCCCTGCTAAAGCTCTCCGCCACGGTCATCAACTCGATCCCTTCGTCTGGTTGTTTGCTTACGTTGAAACAAACTACACAATCTCCATGCTCTGCTCGATCCAGAGCTGAACTTTAAGCCATAAATCCTATCCACCTCAGAAGTTGCTTACCTCCAATTTCACATTGCTTAGGTCCACCCTACCTCATCCCCTGTGACAGCCGCAACCTTTACACATACATTCATCACCCCTAGATTCAACTTTCCTAAATTCCTCCTTGCTGGCTTTCTGATCACCATAAACTCTCCCACACTGTTTGCTACTGTTTATGCTGCCCATATCCTCTCCCACACTAAGCCTGTGAATTTTGCTGGAGCAAAATTAAAATCCTCATCCTTGTCCACAAATCCCTCCATGATCTTGTCCCAGTCCCTGTCTGTAACATTCTCTAGCCTTATGCTTTATGGTCTCTTCCCCTCCCCCCACTCCAAGTCATCCAGTTTGCTTGCCATGTATGCCTCCACCCTTCCTTCCAGCTGCAGTGGCATAGCCTTCAGCTACATCACCCTTAAACTTTCAAACTCCCTCCTCAAACCCTGTCACCTCTTTACCTTTCTCACCATATCACAATATCTTTGAAAGTTTTGTCAAAGAGACATGATTTTAATCACCTAACTCTTCTGCAGGGGCCTAGGCCTCCCTATTCCTTTATGAAGTAACTTGGGACATATCTCTACATTAAAAAGTACTATCCAATTGCAGGTTATAACTTTGGCATGCTTTTCCAATATTCAAACAGGGAACTCAGGATAATTTGGAGTTTTGGCAATTAAGACAGAAAGGGAAATAGTGATGTTAGAAGTTTAAAAAAAATAATATCCATCTCACAGAATCTAGTCAAGCTTCAACATGTTGATCCACTTTACAGCATGGTAAAGTTGAATAGATTTGTGATGGTGCCAAAGAAGTTTGTACTGATCTTTCAGGGCTTTGATACCATGGAATGTTCTTGCTTAAAACAGATTCCCTATCATACCTGGAACGAGAGGTTTGTATATCTTGGAAAACAGTACAACAGTTACATATGCACCTAAAGGAACTGAGTATAGGGACAGGTGGGGATGTGGCAGGGATATGGAATTAGTGTAGGATTAGTATAAATGGGTGGTTGATGGTCGGCACAGACTCGGTGGGCCGAAGGGCCTGTTTCAGTGTTGTATCTCTAAATCTAAAAAATCTTCATCACGTTTGCTTTCCAGGGAACAAAATGGTCATGTTGAAATCTTTTCCTGAGTTTTCTAAAATTCATGCAAACTGTGAACAGATACAGCAGGTATCTGCATATTCTACATGACTTTTAAAACTAAAAGACAATAACAACCTCAACATATCAATCTAGAGATAAGTTGACTGGAGTTAAATTGACCAAGGTGCATCTTTGTGGGCTAATGTCAAACTGCTGAAATGTATCTGGCCAAGGTAATTGCATCTGAGTATGTAGATGTGAAACCTGAGCAAAACTTGTTTTTTTACAATTACTAGAACTATCTATGTCATAATATCTTATTTACAGTGAAGAAACATTGACTTTTTCAGGTGATTACATACTTGTAACCAGAGAAAAAGAGCAGAAGGTAACGGCTCAGAATAGGAGAGAATAATGGAGGATCACACAAACCAAATGGCAGGTTTGATTTTCCCCTGCTTGGTAAAGAATAATTCTTACTTAAGAGAATTTTCTTTTTAGAAAATATGCATACTTTTTTTCTAAATCGCTATTGTTAAAAAAGTATCAAAACTCTGTATTTTTAACAAAACATTTTAAAAGTGTCCAGATTTTTTTTGTTACACATAACAAAAAAACTCCCTCAAGTTCATTTGGACCTGTGTTAGAATGCAACTGAAAACGCCAATTGTTATTTTAACTTTTACAGAGCCATGTCTGAAGGCCATATAACACATGATATTCCAGACTGATTGGAATGACCTTCATTTCATGTTCACAATCTTCCTCAATACTCAGTTCCTGACCTCAGCTGCATCAGCATTGCTTACTACCAAGTGGAAGTCTGGTACTTTTCCACAGGGGAAAAGAGAAAAAAAATGCCGGAGTCACTTCCAGGTCATTTGCATGCGCATTCTTGTGGCCTGTTTCTAAGGAGGGGCCTGGGAATGGGTTACCTGACAACTCCTCCCTTAGCCATAAATAGTGCAGGGACATCCAAGTGAGGAAAAAGCTGAAAATACATTTAAAGTAGAAAAGATAGAGAGAGAGATAGATAGTTGAAAACAATTAAGATAACAAAAAAAGTCACGAAACTTCCCCCCTAACATAGACTCATCTTGGTGTTTTGTTGTTTCAAGAAGTAGCTAAATACCAATGTCTGGAAGGAACTGGAGAAACACATCACAGTTGTGAATATGGCTATAAAGAATCTAAGGAATATAATACAACTGAAGGACAGAAAGATTAAGCTGTCAGAAGAAAAACACTTAATAGAGAAACCAAGTGATAAACCTAGAAACAAGACACACTTGACAGAACAAAACTAGGTAGCAAAAATGAGAGAGAGATTTTTTAAAAAAGGCCATAAAGCTAACCAATAAAAAACAAAAAGGAAGTTTCAGAACAAGACAGAAAGGGAGGAATTAGGGCAGGTCATTAGACAATTGAGTTTAATATTTCATTTTTAATTAAATCTCTATATTTGACAAAAATAATTTAGGTTACTCATAATATCTGAAGATGACCATCACTTTTATGATCAAAACTGATTTTAGTGAACAAAAATAACTGACTTTATTATATATATTTTATTACATGCTGAAATGAAATGAAATAAAATCTTGTTGACAGAATAATTTAATGTTTTTTCATAATGAATGAAAACACCTAGAATATTTTACTCTAATGAAGTGCTGATTTTAAGTAAACAGAACACTTTATAATGCCATGTGATTCTGTTAGCTTAATGCAATATACATAGTCAAGATGACTCAGCACTTCAGGCATAACAACATCTTTTATCCTTTGTTTAGTAGCTTGGGCAATAAATGTTAATTAAATTTGTTCTAATATGTTTAACATATGGTTATCTGATCAGCATCTTACTCTGTTGTACTGCATTACAAAATATTAGGTAAATCAAAAACAGGACATTTCTGGGGCTAAATTGCTCACTGATTTTGCTGTTTTACCAATTACTCTGCCATCTTTCAGAAGTCAACTGATCCACATGCTCATCAATGGGTCCATGCCCATATTATTATAATCACACACTGAGGCAGTCTGGCCTCTCAGGTGGACATAAAAATCCCACAGCACTACTTCAAAGAACAGGGGAGGTGTCCGCAATGTCTCGTCCAGTATTTATACCTCAGCTAACATAACCAAAACAGATTATCCAATCTTGTAGGACCTAGTTGTGCTCAAACTGGCTGCCGTGTTTCCTACATTACAACAATGGCTACACTTAAAGCTCTTGGTTGACTGTAAACATTTTGGAAGAAAGAGATAATGGAAAGTACCCAAAAAAAATGCAAGTCAACCCTTCTTTTAAGTCTATAAACATGGGCTCATATTAATTGTCAAAGCTTTAAAAGACAGGCTACAAGACAACACAGATCACCCTGTGTTTGAGGGAGGAGTATTGGACAGAAAATGGAGAAAACAATGCGTTTGGAACAGTCCCTCCAAAGTCTGAGGTGAGGGGGCTCAGTCTACTAGCTGTCAATCCCAGTTACAAACCTGAGGTTATGTCCACCTTTTGATGAGCTAGCAGGAGGCTCCCAAGTTTTTTTTTATTTCCAAAATATACTTTATTCATAAAAATCTGTAAAAAAAAATACATGACAAAACAGTTCCAAACAGCACCAAGTCAAAAAAAAACAAAGTGCAAAGGAGGTCAGTTTCCTTCAATACAGGAGTGAGTTGCCACACAACCCTTCCATTTCATTTTTCATGCCATATACATTTTACAGCAAACAAAAATTTTCCCGATGCAGTTCGAGGGGTTTTCCATGGATCCATCCCCTCCGTTCAGCTTGGTGAGGGGACCTTACACAGTGGTCTTTCCCCATTGAGCTTTTGCTGCGACTGCCCCAAGCTTTAGTGCGTCCCTCAGCACGTAGTCCTGGACCTTGGAATGTGCCAGTCTGCAACATTCGGTCGTGGACAACTCTTTGTGCTGGAAGACCAGCAGGTTTCGGGCAGACCAAAGGGCGCCTTTCACCGAACTGATAGTCCTTCAGCAGCAGTTGATGTTTATCTCGGTGTGTGTCCCTGGGAACAGCCCATAGAGCACAGACTCCTGTGTTACAGAGCTGCTTGGGATGAACCTCGACAAAAACCACTGCATCTCTTTCCACACCTGTTTTGCAAAGACACATTCCAGAAGGATGTGGGTAACCATCTCTTCCCCACCACAGCCACCACGAGGGCATTGTGCGGAGGGGGTGAGACTTTGGGCATGCAGGAAGGATCTGATGGGGAGGGCTCTTCTCACCACCAGCCAAGCTACATCTTGGTGCTTGTTTGAAAGTTCTGGTGATGAGGCATTCCGCCAAATAACTTTGGCGGTCTCCTTGGGGAACCATCCAACAGGATCCACCATCTCCTTTTCCTGTAGGGCCTTGAGGACATTCTGTGCAGACCACTGCCTGATGGATTGGTGGTCAAAGGTGTTTTTCTGCAGAAACTGCTCCACGAAGGATAGGCAGTACGGCACAGTCCAACTGGATGGAGCGTTCCGCGGCAATGTGACCATCCTTCGCAACACCGGAGTCAGACAGAACCTCAGCATGTAGTGACACTTGGAGTTTGCGTACTGGAGATCTACACACAGCTTGATGCAGCCGCACACGAAGGTAGTCATCAGGATGAGGGTGATGTTGGGTACATTTTTCCCACCCTTATCCAGAGGTTTGAACATCGTGTCCCTCCAGACCCGGTCCATTTTGGATCCCCAGATGAAGCGGAAAATGGCTTGGGTGACCGCCACAGCGCAGGAGTGGGGTATGGGCCAGACCTGCGCCACGTACAGCAACAATGTGAGCGCCTCGCACCAGATGACCAGTTTCTTACCCACAATGAAGAGAGATCGCTGCTCCCACATGCTCAGCTTGTGTTGTACCCTGACTACTCGCTCCTCCCAGGTTTTGGTGCACGCCCCGGCCCTTCCGAACCATATCCTCAACACCTTCAGGTAGGCTGACCTGACAGTGAAGGGGACAAAGGATCGGTCAGCCCAGTTCCCAAAGAACATGGCCTCGCTCTTTTTTTTTTTACAGATACAGCACTGAAACAGGCCCTTCGGCCCACCAAGTCTGTGCCGACCATCAACCACCCATTTATGCTAATCCTACACTAATCCCATATCCCTACCACATCCCCACCTGTCCCTATATTTCCCTACCACCTACCTATACTAGGGGCAATTGCTAATGGCCAATTAACCTATCAACCTGCAAGTCTTTGGCATGTGGGAGGAAACCCACGCAGACACAGGGAGAACTTGCAAACTCCACACAGGCAGTACCCAGAATTGAACCCGGGTCGCTGGAGCTGTGAGTCTGTGGTGCTAACCACTGCGCCACTGTGCCGCCTTGCCGTAGTTAACTTTGGCTCCCGAGGCCGGTTCGAACTGGTCGCAGATGCTCATCAGTCTGCGCACAGACAGCGGGTCAGAGCAGAAGACGGCGATGTCATCCATGTACAGGGAGGTTTTAACCTCAGTGCCTCCACTGCCTGGGATTGTCACCTCTCTTATGCTCGCAACCTTCCTAATAGACTCAGCAAAGGGTTCAATACAGCAAACAAACAAGACAGGGGAGAGAGGACAGCCCTGTCTGACTCCAGATTGGATCGGGAAACTTTCTGATTCCCATCCATTGATTGAGACTGCGCTACTGATGTTTGTGTAGAGCAATTTGATCCAATTGCAGATTCCCTCCCCAAACCCCATTTTGGAAAGCACGTCCATCATGTAGGTGCGCGATATCCTGTCAAAAGCCTTCTCCTGGTCCAGGCTGGTGAGGCAGGTCCACCCTCCTGTCCCATACACAGGCGATCGTATCCCTGAGTAGCGCGAGACTATCGGAGATCTTCCTGCCGGGTACAGTACAGGTCTGATCAGGGTAGATCACCAACTCCAGAGCAGACATGACTCTACTGGCTATGACTTTGGACAGAATCTTGTAATCAACATTAAGCAGAGATGGGCCTCCAATTTCTGATTTCTGCCCTCTCCCCCTTCCGCTTGTAGAAGAGGGTGATGATGCATTTCCTCATGGATTCTGACATGCTGCCAGCCAGAAGCCTACTTCCAGCAGGTCCGGGCCGGCCCAGTCCCACAGGCCGAATACAACTCAACCGGTAAGCCATCGCTTCCGGGAGTTTTACTCGTCTCAACGGACTTGACGGCCTTTGTCAGCTCATCCAGAGTTAGCGGCTTGTCCAGTCTCTCCCTTGTGCTGTCATCTAAGACCTCTGTGATAGTTGACAGGAAGGACTGGGAGGCTCTGCTGTCTGTGGGCTTCGCGTCATACAGCCCAGCATAAAAGGATTTGCTGATCCTTAGTATGTCGGACTGCGAAGACGTTACCGAGCCATCCTCTTCCTTCAGGCTGCTGATAACAGAGCTCTCTCTGTGTACCTTTTGGAAGAAGTAACCCGAGCACGTCTCATCCTGCTCGATGGAGCGGACTCTGGACCGGAAGATGATCTTGGAGGCCTCCATGGCAAACAGCGAGGCCTGCTGGCTCTTCACCTCTTGGAGATCCTCCTTGACCTCGACCCCCATCGACTGCAGCCGGAGCAGATTTTGCATACTTTTCTGGAGTCGGGACATTTCCCTCTGTCTCTCTCTCACCCTCTGAACACCTTTGAGGATAAAGAACCTCTTGATGTTCTCCTTGACCGCTTCCCACCAGTGAACTGGAGACTTAAAGAGGGGTTTCACGGTTCTCCAACCTTTGTAATCCCTTTTGAGTTCCTCAACGTTCTCTGGGGTTAACAGTGTAGCATTGAGCTTCCATATCCCCCTGCCAACCCGCTGGTCGTCCTGTAAGCGACAGTCGGCCAGTAAGAGGCAATGGTCGGAGAATAACACCGACTTGACGTCGGTGGATCTGACCGTGACAGCACGGGACACAAACAGGAAGTCAATCCAGGAACGGGCAGATCCGCCCGATCTTGACCAGGTGTATCTACGCTGCGCTCCGTCTGCAGGTTTGCTGAAGACGTCGTGCAGTTTGGCATCTTTTACTGTTTCTATTAGGAATCTGGACGTAGCGTCCAGTTTGCTGTCATCTCTGCCGGATCGTCCAGCTGCATCGATGATGCAGTTGAAGTCACCGCCTAGGATGACCGGCCTGGAGTGTCTGACTTGATTAAGAAGTCAGAACATTGCACACTTGAGGGCACAGACAAAGAGCTAGCTCTATATATCCAATTAACACCTTTAAACAAATGTGACCTAAATGAACTTTCACATTGCTATTCTTTTGTTGAGATGCAACCTTCAGAGTTAAGCCTTTATAAGCTAACTCCAATATTACAGAAATACAAGTTAATAATAACTAGCTAATGCAACCCAGACAAAATCCAATTCATCACAGTGGATAAGATTTTGGCTCAGATTTTCTGTTTACCCCTCTGAAACTTACCTCAACTTCAGAATTGAGCGCACGTGCAGATTAATGCAGAAATCCTGAAGTTGTGGTCTGTCACTCACTGCTCCACCACAGGCTGTGCTGTGGACTCCCCCACCACCACCCCCCCAACCCCACCGCCCCAGAGCAAGCAACCAGTGAAAATCAGCTGATGTGGCAAGAACGTCCCCTTTTCTGCTCTAATATTGCTGTTGGAAACTCCATAAAAAATAAAACTTGCTCAATCAGGTGTTACTGAGTTTTTAACAGCGATCTAAATAATAACAATTGCTGAACAGATCTGGCCCTGAAAAAAAAAACTTTATATATGTGGAGTGCTGTTAAATGTCTCCATTATGTTTAGTGGCTAAATTTTCTAAAATAAAATGTTAAAAAATTCATGATATTTTACCGTTTACTTTATCCCTATGTGTACGTCCTAATCTTTATCGTGCTATATGTAAAATTCTTAAAAAGTGATTTGATTTTAGGGGTTTAAGTTACCTGGTTGGCTGTCTAAGAGAATTCTTTAATCTGATTGGCTGCTTGGACAGCTTGATGACATCAATACAGCTCCATGCTGGGTGTCCCCATTAACCACTAGAAACAGTTCTAACCACAGAGATCACTAGATCTCTCAGCGAGGCTTTCACTGAGGTCAGCAGTGAGTGCTCTTGCTTTACTGCAAACTTTGGGCCATTATTTTTTCAGTTTTTTCCTAATTTTTCAGACATTTGTCTTTGAAAAAAAATAAAGAAAGCTCATCAACACTAACAGCTAAAGGGGTGATACAGATTTAACTGGTCATTTATACCCTGCTCTTTACAATGACACATTGGGCACTATCTAGGAGCTTTGGAATCCAAGTAATAATTTTCTGGTATATGCCATACTACCAAGAATTCCCTATTAATGAATGATCAACCAAATCAAAGTCAGCTTTGAAGTCCAAATAAAATCATATACTGGTATAAGGACAACATTCAGTGAGCAGTTGCAGTAGAGTTACAATACCTTGCAACAACCCTCAACAATGTTCAAAACACCAGTTTCTCTTTTCACATTAAAAAACAAGGAATTAAAAAAAAGCAATTTTAGCAATAATAGTTATTTGCATTCTTACTGAGTTGACATGCTTCGAACTGAGCCATTAGATTCAGATATCAAATTACAGTTTTTGGAAAACCTTTACGCTTTATCTTTAACAATGTTGGGTAACTACAACAAATAATATTTTTATACAATTATGTCTTAATTATTATTCTTTGTGAATATTTTCTGAAATAAGGTTTCTTGAAACTTAAATCACTCGATACATTTTGTTTTAAAAAGTGGCATAATGATGAGCCAGTGATGTCCTGAATTACTGTGGGAAGGAGTTGAGCAAAGACCACACAATTCTCCACTAGACAGTGAAAAAAATTAATGATGATCACCATCCCCGGACTACTCTTCTAGACCATCTATCAATTCGCTGAAGTCTGCCCCAGCCATGTATTATTTACTGACCTACTTCCAGTTCTCCACCAATGTCACTTTGCAACCAGCCATTAGAAGGTGTGAAAGGATAGACTTGATTAGCCCTGTGTACTGTTTTCCACCCCCGACTTCTTGTGGGTTATCTGTCCATTTACTTGGCACAGCTTAGATATGAATTCACCACACTGATATTTTCAGGTATGAACCTGCATCTTGCTTCTTTTTTAGTCAATCACTGATATTGTGTCAAAGGACTAGTTTAAATATGCAACTTCTAAAATTTTATGTTATCATTTACATCATTAAGGAAGAGCACTTGTAAGACTATGTAAAAAAGGAGCTACAGCTATGCTGCTTTTGTTAATGTTATTGTACTGCCGTGAACAACAGATGCCCCTCTACATTGCTTTCATTGATCTCACCAAAGCCTTTGACCTCGTCAGCAGACGTGGTCTCTTCAGACTACTAGAAAAGATCGGATGTCCACCAAAGCTACTAAGTATCATCACCTCATTCCATGACAATATGAAAGGCACAATTCAACATGGTGACTCCTCATCAGAGCCCTTTCCTATCCTGAGTGGTGTGAAACAGGGCTGTGTTCTCGCACCCACACTTTTTGGGATTTTCTTCTCCCTGCTGCTTTCACATGCGTTCAAATCCTCTGAAGAAGGAATTTTCCTCCACACAAGATCAGGGGGCAGGTTGTTCAACCTTGCCCGTCTAAGAGCGAAGTCCAAAGTACGGAAAGTCCTCATCAGAGAACTCCTCTTTGCTGACGATGCTGCTTTAACATCTCACACTGAAGAATGCCTGCAGAGTCTCATCGACAGGTTTGCGTCTGCCTGCAATGAATTTGGCCTAACCATCAGCCTCAAGAAAACGAACATCATGGGGCAGGATGTCAGAAATGCTCCATCCATCAATATTGGCGACCACGCTCTGGAAGTGGTTCAAGAGTTCACCTACCTAGGCTCAACTATCACCAGTAACCTGTCTCTAGATGCAGAAATCAACAAGCGCATGGGTAAGGCTTCCACTGCTATGTCCAGACTGGCCAAGAGAGTGTGGGAAAATGGCGCACTGACACGGAACACAAAAGTCCGAGTGTATCAGGCCTGTGTCCTCAGTACCTTGCTCTACGGCAGCGAGGCCTGGACAACGTATGCCAGCCAAGAGCGACGTCTCAATTCATTCCATCTTCGCTGCCTTCGGAGAATACTTGGCATCAGGTGGCAGGACTATATCTCCAACACAGAAGTCCTTGAAGCGGCCAACACCCCCAGCTTATACACACTACTGAGTCAGCGGCGCTTGAGATGGCTTGGCCATGTGAGCCGCATGGAAGATGGCAGGATCCCCAAAGACACATTGTACAGCGAGCTCGCCACTGGTATCAGACCCACCGGCCGTCCATGTCTCCGTTATAAAGACGTCTGCAAACGTGACATGAAATCGTGTGACATTGATCACAAGTCGTGGGAGTCAGTTGCCAGCATTCGCCAGAGCTGGCGGGCAGCCATAAAGACAGGGCTAAATTGTGGCGAGTCGAAGAGACTTAGTAGTTGGCAGGAAAAAAGACAGAGGCGCAAGGGGAGAGCCAACTGTGCAACAGCCCCAACAAACAAATTTCTCTGCAGCACCTGTGGAAGAGCCTGTCACTCCAGAATTGGCCTTTATAGCCACTCCAGGCGCTGCTTCACAAACCACTGACCACCTCCAGGCGCGTATCCATTGTCTCTCGAGATAAGGAGGCCCAAAAGAAAAAAGAAACTAGCATCAATAAAAAGGCTCACCTGTGAAACAAATACATGATTAAAAGAAATAATCCCTCAAGATTATCACAAAACAAATGAAACTTACTTTGACTTTTATGGCAATGCAAAAATAAAAATTAGCTATCTTTTTAGCTAGATTTCAACTGAACCGAGATAAACATCGAAAGCAATGTCTTCCCAAGACACAACCCTTTGTATCTGCTAACTAATTAAACTCTAGGGGCTGGATTTTAAAGCCCCTCTGCCGTCAGGAACAGTGACAGGGGAACAACAAAGATCGGTGAAGCGTAAGCCTGCCACCGACCCCAATGGCGGCAGGCCCGTGGTGATCTCGGCGGCAAGGCCGCGTGGCAGCGATGGGACCCCCATTTCAATATGTAAACTTATTTACATACCTGATTTAATGAGGGTCCCGTCACCTCCTTAATCGCCACACCGATCTTCATTCGGGCGGCCGACAATGCCGTGCATTCGAATCCCCGTTCGGGGAAACATGACGCGAAACTTGTGGGGGGGCGGGGAGGAGGATTTTTCTCTGTGCGGTGCGGGGGGAGTGGGGTAACAATGCAGATTGGTCGGGGGGTGTGGTGATGGGAAGCGGTAAACGGCAAAGTTGCCGAACCTTTGGGGGGGGGGCGGGGAGGGTCAAATTCACAATATTGTAATTCTGGGGGGACAAGGGCATGGATGTCTGGAAATGCCATGGGGGGGGGGGGGTGGGGTGGGGTGGCGGGGGGCGAGAAATGCATCTGAAAGTCATTTAATTCTGTTTTGTGTAAATTTAACTTACCTGGTCCTTTAATTTTTAAATGTCCTTTGAGGGCTGTAAGCTCATAAAAATGGCGCCGGCACCTGCGCATTGGTGCCAGACGCCGTTGCTGGTGATGGCTCGTCTGCCCCCTCCACATCATTGCAGGGGGCGGGCGCTGCGGTCATGCAAATGAGCCGCTGTGTTTGAAATCACACCAGCTCCATGACATAGTGCCCGTGCAGGCAGTCCACATTTTTTTACGTCCGCTGCCTACTTCGGCGGCGGATTCTTAAAATGTCGCCCACGGTATGACTTTTTTTTGAACGTGCTCTGCTCACTCACATGCTTGTCTCCCCTCTTACCTGCTAACACTCTTACAAATGAAAAACCTGAATGAACAACGACAATGAATAGTCAGCTGCAGAAACTGGCACAGGTAAAACACAATTACGTGGTGTCTATAGTTAGCTTGGTTATGACCAACTGCATGAACGACTATACAGATAGTTACAAACTGTTTCACTCCCACCACATTTGGCCAGGTTATATACCTGCTTTTGAACAAATTAGAGATAAATATTTCATAAATTGTAGATACTGTAGAATTTCTAACCTCTAGATTCTGCTTGGAGTGTTGCAGCTTCTTTGGTTTGAGTCTAACCTTGCTGCACACCAGGGAGTGGTCGGAGTAGGCTTCGCCATCAGAAACTCTTTGCTCAGCATTATAGAGCCACCTTCAAATGGCATACTGTCCCTCCGACTGAGAGTAACAGGGTAGTTGTTATGGGGGACTTTAACTTTCCAAATATCGACTGGAAATACTATAGTTCGAGTACTTTAGATGGGTCAGTTTTTGTCCAGTGTGTGCAGGAGGGTTTTCTGACACAGTATGTAGACAGGCCAACCAGGGGCGATGCCACATTGGATTTGGTACTGGGAAATGAACCCGGCCAGGTGTTAGATTTAGATGTAGGTGAGCACTTTGGTGATAGTGATCACAATTCGGTTAGGTTTACCTTAGCGATGGGCAGGGACAGGTATATACCGCAGGGCAAGAATTATAACTGGGGGAAAGGAAATTATGATGTGATTAGGCAAGATTTAGGATGCGTAGGATGGGGAAGGAAACTGCAGGGGATGGGAACAATCGAAATGTGGAGCTTATTCAAGGAGCAGCTACTGCGTGTCCTTGATAAGTATGTACCTGTGAGGCAGGGAGGAAGTTGTCGTGCGAGGGAGCCGTGGTTTACTAAAGAAGTTGAAGCGCTTGTCAAGAGGAAGAAGAAGGCTTATGTTAGGATGAGACGTGAAGGCTCAGTTAGGGCGCTTGAGAGTTACAAGCTAGCCAGGAAGGATCTAAAGGGAGAGCTAAGAAGAGCAAGGAGAGGACACGAGAAGTCATTGGTGGATCGGATCAGGGAAAACCCTAAGGCTTTCTATAGGTATATCAGGAATAAAAGAATGACTAGAGTTAGATTAGGGCCAATCAAGGATAGTAGTGGGAAGTTGTGTGTGGAATCAGAGGAGATAGGGGAAGTGTTAAATGAATATTTTGCGTCAGTATTTACTGTAGAGAAAGAAAATGTTGTTGAGAATACTGAGATTCAGGCTACGAGGCTAGATGGAATTGAGGTTCACAAGGAGGAGGTGTTAGCAATTTTGGAAAGTGTGAAAATAGATAAGTCCCCTGGGCCAGATGGGATTTATCCTAGGATTCTCTGGGAAGCTAGGGAGGAGATTGCAGAGCCTTTGTCCTTGATCTTTATGTCGTCATTGTCGACAGGAATAGTGCCGGAAGACTGGAGGATTGCAAATGTTGTCCCCTTGTTCAAGAAGGGGAGTAGAGACAGCCCTGGTAATTATAGACCTGTGAGCCTTACTTCGGTTGCGGGTAAAATGTTGGAAAAGGTTATAAGAGACAGGATTTATAATCATCTTGAAAAGAATAAGTACATTAGAGATAGTCAGCACGGTTTTGTGACGGGTAGGTCGTGCCTCACAAACCTTATTGAGTTTTTCAAGAAGGTGACCAAACAGGTGGATGAGGGTAAAGCAGTGGATGTGGTGTATATGGATTTCAGTAAGGCGTTTGATAAGGTTCCCCACGGTAGGCTATTGCAGAAAATACGCAAGTATGGGGTTGAAGGTGATTTAGAGCTTTGGATCAGAAATTGGCTAGCTGAAAGAAGACAGAGGGTGGTGGTTGATGGCAAATGTTCATCCTGGAGTTTAGTTACTAGTGGTGTACCGCAAGGATCTGTTTTGGGGCCACTGCTGTTTGTCATTTTTATAAATGACCTGGAAGAGGGTGTAGAAGGGTGGGTTAGTAAATTTGCGGATGACACTAAGGTCGGTGGAGTTGTGGATAGTGCCGAAGGATGTTGTCGGGTCGAGAGAGACATAGATAGGCTGCAGAGCTGGGCTGAGAGATGGCAAATGGAGTTTAATGCGGAAAAGTGTGAGGTGATTCACTTTGGAAGGAGTAACAGGAATGCAGAGTACTGGGCTAATGGGAGGATTCTTGGTACTGTAGATGAACAGAGAGATCTTGGTGTCCAGGTGCATAAATCCCTGAAGGTTGCTAACCAGGTTAATAGGGCTGTTAAGAAGGCATATGGTGTGTTAGCTTTTATTAGTAGGGGGGTCGAGTTTCGGAGCCACGAGGTCATGCTGCAGCTGTACAAAACTCTGGTGAGACCGCACCTGGAGTATTGCGTGCAGTTCTGGTCACCGCATTATAGGAAGGATGTGGAAGCTATGGAAAGGGTGCAGAGGAGATTTACTAGGATGTTGCCTGGTATGGAGGGAAGGTCTTACGAGGAAAGGCTGAGGGACTTGAGGTTGTTTTCGTTGGAGAGAAGGAGGAGGAGAGGTGACTTAATAGAGACATATAAGATAATCAGAGGGTTAGATAGGGTGGATAGTGAGCGTCCTTTTCCTCGGATGGTGATGGCAAACACGAGGGGACATAGCTTCAAGTTGAGGGGTGATAGATATAGGACAGATGTGAGAGGTAGTTTCTTTACTCAGAGAGTAGTAAGGGCGTGGAACGCCCTGCCTGCAGCAGTAGTAGATTCGCCAACTTTAAGGGCATTTAAGTGGACATTGGATAGACACATGGATGAAAATGGAATAGTGTAGGTCAGATGGTTTCACAGGTCGGCGCAACATCGAGGGCCGAAGGGCCTGTACTGCGCTGTAATGTTCTAATTCTAATTCACTGCCTCTGGTCCAGTGCACCTAACTCAGCATCTATACTCCAACACTCTGCTCCCCACCTGAAGTTAAAGACCAGTTCTCCGAGGAACTCCATAATATCATTAGTAGCATCCCCAATACTGATCACTTGTTCCTGCTGGGGGACTTTAATGCCAGGGTTGGGGCCGACCATGACTCATGGCCCTCCTGCCTTGGGCGCTATGGCATTGGAAGGAAGAATGAGAATGGACAGAGACTGCTGGGGTTGTGTACCTATCACAACCTCTGCATCACCAACTCGTTCTTTCATACTAAACCCTGTCACCAAGTTTCATGGAGGCACCCAAGATCATGTTGTTGGCACCAGCTGGACCTCATCATCACAAGGCAAGCCTCTTTAAACAGCGTTCAAACCACACACAGATTCTACAGTGCTGACTGTGACACCAACCACTCCCTGGTGTGCAGCAAGGTTAGACTCAAACTAAAGAAGCTGCATCACTCCAAGCAGAAGGGCCGCCTGCACATCAACACGAACAGAATTTCTTATCCACAGCTGTTACATAAGTTTCTAAATTCACTTGAAAAAGCCCTTCAAAACACTCCTACAGGGGATGCAGAGACCACGTGGGTCCACATCAGAGACACCATCTATGACTCAGCAATGACCACCTATGACAAACGTGAGAAGCAGAATGCAGACTGGTTTCAATCTCACTTTGAAGAGCTGGAACCTGTCATAGCCGCTAAGAGCATTGCACTGTTGAACTACAAGAAAGCCCCCAGCAAGTTAACATCCGTAGCACTTTAAGTAGCCAGAAGCGCTGCACAAAGAACAGCCAGGCACTGCGCAAATGACTACTGGCAACACCTATGCAGTCGTATTCAGCTGGCCTCTGACACTGGAAACATCAGAGGAATGTATGATGGCATTAAGAGAGCTTTTGGGCCAACCATCAGGAAGATCGCTCCCTTCAAGTCTAAATCCGGGGAAACGATCACTGACCAATGCCAGCAAATGGACCGCTGTGTGGAGCACTACTTAGAACTGTACTCCACGAAAAATGTTGCCACTGAGACTGCCCTCAATGCAGCCCAGTCTCTGCCAGTCATGGATGAGCTGGACGAACAGCCAACAAAATCAGAACTCGGTGATGCTATTGATTCTCTAGCCCCTGGGAGGGACGGCATTACCCCTGAAACAATCAAGAGTGCCAAGCCTGCTATACTCTCAGCACTCCACGAACTGCTTTGCCTGTGCTGGGATGAGGGAGCAGTACCACAGGACATGCCAATATCATCACCCTCGATAAGAACAAGGGCGATCGCGGTGACTGCAACAACTACCGTGGAATCTCCCTGCTCAGCATAGTGGGGAAAGTCTTCGCCCGAGTAGTTTTAAACAGACTCCAGAAGCTGGCTGAGCGTGTCTATCCCGAGGCACAGTGTGGCTTTTGAGCAGAGAGATCCACCATTAACATGCGGTTCTCCCTTCACCAGCTACAGGAGAAATGCCGTGAACAACAGATGCTCCTCTACGTTGCTTTCATAGATCTCACCAAAGCCTTTGAGCTGTCAGCAGACGTGGTCTCTTCAGACTATTAGCAAAGATCGGATGTCCACCAAAGCTACTAAGTATCATCACCTCATTCCATGACAATATGAAAGGCACAATTCAGCATAGCGGTGCCTCATCAGACCCCTTTTCTATCCTGAGTGGTGTGAAACAGGGCTGCATTCTAGCACATACACTGTTTGGGATCTTCTTCTCCCTGCTGCTCTCACAAGCGTTCAAGTCTTCAGAAGAAGGAATTTTCCTCCACACAAGATCAGATGGCAGGTTGTTCAACCTTGCCCATCTAAGAGCGAAGACCAAAGTATGGAAGGTCCTCATCAGGGAACTCCTCTTTGCTGACGATGCTGCATTAACATCCCACACTGAAGAGTGTCTGCAGAGACTCAGCAACAGGATTGCGGCTGCCTGCAACGAATTTGGCCTAACCATCAGCCTCAAGAAAACGAACATCATGGGACAGGAGGTCAAAAATGCTCCATCCATCAATATCGGTGACCACGCTCTGGAAGTGGTTCAAGAGTTCACCTACTTAGGCTCAACTATCACCAGTAACCTGTCTCTCGATGCAGAAATCAACAAGTGCATGGGGAAGGCATCGCTGCCATGTCCAGACTGGGCAAGAGAGTGTGGGAAAATGGTGCACTGACACGGAATACAAAAGTCCAAGTGTATCAAGCCTGTGTCCTCAGTAGCTTGCTCTCCGGCAACGAGGCCTGGACAACGTAAGTCAGCCAAGAGCGACGTCTCAATTCATTCCATCTTCGCTGCCTCCGGAGACTCCTTAGCATCAGGTGGCAAGACCGTATCTCCAACGCAGAAGTCCTCGAGGCAGCCAACATCCCCAGCATATACACACTACTGAGCCAGCAGCGCTTGAGATGGCTTGGCCATGTGTGCCGCATGGAAGATGGCAGGATCCCCACGGACACATTGTACAGCGAGTTCGTCACTGGTATCAGACCCACCAGCCATCCATGTCTCCACTTTAAAGACGTCTGTAAACGTGACATGAAGTCCTGTGACACTGATCACAAGTCGTGGGAGTCAGTTGCCAGTGATCGCCAGAGCTGGCGGACAGCCATAAAGGCGGGGCTAAAGAGCGGCAAGTCGAAGAGACTTAGCTGTTGGCAGGAAAAAAAACAGAAGCGCAAGGGGAGAGCCAACTGTGTAACAGCCCTGACAACCAATTTTATCTGCAAGTCTGTGGAAGAGTCTGTCTCTCTAGAATTGGCCTTTATAGCCACTCCTGGCGCTGCTTCACAAACCACTGACCACCTCCAGGCGCTTACCCATTGTCTCTCAAGACAAGGAGGCCAAAGAAGAAGAGATTCTAAACATTTTTCTTCTCTCCCCTCTTTTTCCTGTGAAAACTGTAAATGATTAGGATTGTTTTGTTACTTTCATTGGATAAAAGGAAGAAGAGTGCAATAGTGATGATTGTTGGAGCAAATCTGGACATTTAATTTTAACCTCATTTTTAGACATGGTAGAAAATAGTGAAGGATAAAGTTAATTGCTTGGCTCACCATCAGGGCATTCCTTCCAAAGAGCCATTGATAAACATTTCACAATTTACAGTCTTTGGTGCATCCTGCTTTCAATCAAAATAGAATATATGCTGGCAACAAGAGGGTTTTTACTATTTTACAACAGCTCTGTAGAGCATTTTACTGGGTTTCACAACTACCTGTACCACCCTTCCCATCTGTTACCATCTGCCATTATTTAGCATCCACTTTTTGTGAGAACACATCATGATGCAAATACAACCCAGCACTTAAGTTATTTGTTGGCATCATTGAGTGTTAGGCATCTTTAAACTTATTTTCACATGTTTGAAGTTTTTTTAAAAAAAACACAAAATGCACTCTCTACTTTGAATTAGTAAAAAGCAGTTTTTAGTTTTTTAAGCCTCTCATATGTAATTGGAATGTACAGAATGAAAATTACTCACCTCAGTTTACACTGTAAAAAAAAATCTATCTCAAAACTATTCATGATTTAAACAATATTCTACACTAGTTGTTACTTCAGTATCACTGATGCCTGACTCAAATTTAATG
The DNA here is from genome assembly GCF_036365525.1 of Heterodontus francisci. Taxonomy (NCBI): domain Eukaryota; kingdom Metazoa; phylum Chordata; class Chondrichthyes; order Heterodontiformes; family Heterodontidae; genus Heterodontus; species Heterodontus francisci. The sequence goes on from NC_090383.1 coordinate 108,900,274, forward strand.
TCTTATACCACGGACCGTTTTGACATACTACACATAAAGGTAGCATTAGTTTCATAGGTTTAGACTGTGAATTAATTGGAATTTCATAAAATCTGTAAAACATTTATCACAGATGCACTGAACTAAATGCAAGCAAGTCTGTTTGTATTTTCTCCATTTTGCTTTTCTTTAGAAGTCTGTCCCAGCCATGCATCATGTACTGACCATGAACGCAACTTGCTTCCAGTCCTCTGCCACTGGCACTTTGCAACCAGCCATTAGAAGGTGTGAAAGAGTAAACTTGATTAGCCCTGAGTACTGTTTACCACCCCCGATCTCTTGTGGGTATCTGTCCTTTTACTCAGTACAGCCTAGATCTAAATTTACCACATTGATATTTTCAGATATGAACCTGTGTCTCAATTCTTTTTAGCAAATCACTGATAATGTTTCAAAGGACTACCTTTAATATGCAATTTCTAAAACTTTATGTTATCATTTACATCAGACAACAAACTTTGCGACCACTAGCTTTTGTTAATCAGAACACATATAATAACCTGTAACAAAATCAAAATGTGCCAGGAGAGTTATTTCTGGATTTTACTATTCCTTAAAGGAAACTAGGTATGTACATTGCATAAATCTACTCCAATTCCATATATAAACAACTAGTAACCAAAAAGGGCGAATTAATTTTTGAAAATAGGGGATAGAAAATGCTCATTTTATTAGTGTTAATGGAAAGACTCAAAAAGATAAAAATTAAATATATCAAAATTAGGGCTACTTGATTCCTTTTCTCAATAGTTAAAGCAAACCACTCTAAATGCTAAAGCAAAATGTAATTTAGTAAGTGTTCCTAAAAGCCCCTCAGAACTGATTTCAGAATGCAGCTCTGACTGCAATTCGAAGCAAGTAGTAGATGTCTGAAGCAGCCATAATTATTATTTTCATCTCTAAAGGGTCATTCACATCTCTAACAAGAAACATCTTATTGTGAAAACCAGTATTTCACTGTTCCCTCTTAATGGGACAACTTTCTTCAGTTCTGTATTTGGAAAATTGAGAATTAAAAATTAGCTTAATCAAAAACAATAATTACAGCAAAGTTACTTTGTAAATGCATAGTTTTAAAAGGGATTTTGTCACTGTGTAGAGTTTTAGATCATTTTCTTCAATATAATGTCACAAGTAAGTGAGGTAATGACACTACAATAAGATTTATGCCACTGTGTCATATGTTTGGCAAACAAAAGATAATAGATTAGCCAAACATCTTTTCATGACGTTAATATTCATAAAATTTAACATTCTGAAATCATTTTAGCAGTCTTCCTTCAGTATTTCATCTCTGGCCTCTGCTAGGATATCAGCATGAAAACATAATGCAGCAGAACTCCACAAATCAGGATGGGAAGATCTAGTGACTTTAATTATAATGATCCTACCTCTGGAGCCAAGTATTCTGGTGTACCACAAAATGTCTTCATGGTAGCAGCATCTGTAATTCCTTCTTTGCAAAGTCCAAAATCTGTGATTTTGATGTGACCATCTTTGTCTAACATTAAATTCTCCAGCTACAAAAAAGATTCATTTGAAAACTAATTTTCAATAATAAGCAATACCAAATGCAGTCAGAACCTAGAACAATGGGAGATGGGATCTAGGAGGAGTACATTTTATTCTGAACACTGCATCTTATAGAAGAAAGTAACAGTTGCATAAAAATATTGATAACTCTTTTAAAAATATCAATTTTCTTATTGCATGAATGGAGAACCTAAAGTTGTGTTTTCTTCTTTGCATTACTATTTTGGTGGCGAAACCAATGGAAAGTGCCCTGCAACTTAGAAAAGCAGGCAGTGTGACTTTAAACTGGCCTAAGAGTTGTAAAACCCCAAGAAGTCACACTACAGGAAAGGGACGCGGTTTGCACAGACTCTAACATGACTTCCTGGCGTTGGACAGCTCTCAGGCTGTTTTGAAGTTGTGCCCCTCCTGCATCTAAAGGAGCTGCACAGGGATATTTTCTGTCAATTACATAATTGAAGCAGCCTAACACAGAAGGAGACCATGCCTGAGAATTCATGTGAGCAAGGGAACAAAGATAATTATTTCTTGAGCTAATATTTTCTTCTATAAAATGGAGGAGTACGTTGAACAAAAAATACTAACATAAAGCGTTATTTTTTGCAGTTTCATTGCCCTCCCCTCCCCAAGGACAAATGGCAAAAATTACATTTTAATAGACTCTAAAATGTCCATGTGACCAAGTTTCATCAATGACAGATTATTTAATCATCTAATAGGTTTGAAATCCCATTTCCCAACTGGCTCTTATTCTGGTCACCTAGAGACAGTTAGAAGAGTCAGAATACAACAGCAGCTTCCATTTGCAGAGCACCTTTAACACAGAAAAACATCCAAAGACACTTCACAAGCAGTGTAATCAGACAAAAATGGGTACCGAGCCAATGAAAAAGATATTAGGAGGGGTGACTAAAAGTTCGGTTAAACATGTTGGTTTTAAGGAGGGAGAAAGAAAGGGGGAGAATTAGAAAGGCACAGAGGTTTAGGGAGATAATTCCTGAGCATACAGCGAAAGGCACAGCTGACAATGTTGGGGCGATGGGAGTAAGAGAAGCATAAGAGGTCAGAGTTGGAGGAACACAAGAAGGGACATGGTTTGCACAGGCTCTAACATGACTTCCTGGCATTGTACAACTCTTAAGCTGTTTTGAAGTTGTGCCCCTGCTGTATCTAAAGGAGCTGCACAGGGATGTTTTCTGTCAATTATATAATTGAAGCAGCATAACATAGAGGGAGACCATGCCCTCTTGAAGGGTTATAGGAAAAACTACATGTTTTCTTCAGGATGGGCAAGGACTTCATTTCTGAGTGCAACAATCCATAAGAAATTACATTTCATAAATAAATAATATTCCTTTCTTTTGTTTAAAGAAGTTTAGACTGATGTCATAAAATTCTAATTTGAGATTCCTCAATTTTCAATACACTACACAAATTGAAATGTGGTCATATCTAATAAATCATTATATGTTATGATTTTCTCTTGACAACCAGAAAACCACTTCAACCCATCCCATTAGAAAATATGCATTTAAACATTAGTTAGCACTGAACAACGAATTTTAAAGTGCAGTGAAGGAGACAAATATGAAAGTCAATCCCTGCACTGATATTTTGATAATTTACAGAATTTTATCTCAAACGTGTTAAACCTCCCTTTTTACCCACCTTTTTTTTTCAAATTTACACACCATTCCTCTTTCTAAAAGAATTATGCAAACTAATCATGGCTGTGACAAACTTCTGTGACAACCAATTGAAACTATCCTATAACCATAAAAATTTAGAGTCGTAACTGTGCAAGCTTTTAGTTAGAGCAATCTAAAACTAACCAACTGTCCAAATCTCTCCCCAAAGCCGTAGGTCTTCCTCTGCTTCAAATATATATTCAATTGCCCCTTAAAAGAAGCCATGGTCACTGCCTCAACCATCCCCTGTGTCAAAGCATTCCATGCTAACAAATTTCTGAAGGAATTCTTCATAGCTTATCTCCTCACTCTTTGTGAGGATTTTAAACAGATGACCCACCACTGACATCTGCAGCAAAGGCCCCATACTCTGGAACTAACTCCCAAAACCTCTTTGCCTCTCCAGTTCCCTATCCTCCTTTAAAACCCTCCTCAAAACCCACCTTTTTGACTAAACTTTTTATCAACCCTAAAGTCGTCTTCTTTAGCTTAGCATCCATTTTTTTTAAATTACATCTCTGAGAGGCCATTTGGGACAAGTATTTATACAGCACCTTTACATACCAAACAAGTGGATTTAGCTGAACTATGAGTTACAATTTTGATGCATATATTAAGTACGGCATGCACATTGTATTTATTTAAATAACTATTAGATAGGTTAAGAATAAAATTATAACAATACCTCAGCCAATTAGTATATCATGCTCAAGTCTGCATCCAAGATTTGTCATATAGGCAAGCTCCTTGTTTCAACCAGTACTGGCTGGGGAATTAATAAGATCACCAAAACTCTTTTTCAAAAGCAAAAGGATAGGAAATGAGAAGGAACAAACAACTTGTTTTGTTTGTCTATACTCAGTAGTGACCGTTTATAAAGAAATGTTGGTAGAATGTGAAAGTAGCCCATTGCCTGCCAGCACAGTTGAAGATAAATGTATGGGAATTGAAATAAAATTTAAGAGATAAATTACAAAAATGTGGATAAAAAAGTTTTTTTTAAAAAAAAGTTAACATTTTAAAACGCCTTTCAAATTCTAAAAAGAAACCAACTGTTCCCATTATTACAATAATCTGTGGTGGGAACAGCAGGTTCAGCTGTTGCAAATAGGTTATGAATAATTTCAAGTATGTTCCTAGTGTGAAAAAAAGGAAAAAAAGAATAAATTCTGATTACATTGTTACCTTGAGATCTCGGTACACAATCTTCTCGGAATGCAAATAATCTAGAGCCGAGACAATTTCTGCACCATAGAAGCGTGTGCGGTCCTCTGAGAACACTCGTTCTCTCGACAAATGGAAAAACAGCTGCAGGGTAAACAGCGGGGACAGTATTGTAATAATTACTGATTTAGTGGGTAAAATTAACACAAACATAAAACACCTCTCATCACCATATTGTGATGATAGATAGTGTACCCTTGGTAGATACTGATGGCTCCTAGACGGCAGCTGGCTTATCTTTCAAAGTTTCCAAGGGGAAATGAGAGCTGCTAAATCAGCTTTTTAATCAATATACCAATCTTGTTCCAGACATTCTGTGCACTGCCTATTTAACCTCCTACTTACTCCTGAAAAAAGTGCAGCAGTGCGATCTAATTATCCTTTTCATATTGTCAGATGTTGAGCTGCATTGTCAAATACCTGTATGTTCACACTGTCACAGGCATTGATACAAATTACCACTGTTACCTTCAAACAGTCCCGTATTAATTGACCTGCCATCAAAATTTGCATAAGAAAGACCTGAATGTGTCAAACAGGGATTAGTCATCCTAACTAATACACCGCTGTAGCTAACAAATTTCACATATTGAAACTAAAGGGTCCACTGAGTCAATCTAAGTCTTTTCCGAGTTAATTAGTAAGATTTTGTGAACATTCTGTGAAGGAAAAATGCTGCATTATGCATTTTTCTGTGATTAACACTAGAAGAATGAAATAGCTCAAAATGCATTTTATATTAAAAAATTAATGCAGACTGATTCTTTTAATAGATTTACACATAGGAATACAAAAACAACCTGAAACTATTTTTAAATTGTAACCACTTACAACTTTATTTTAAGAAAAATGTATATAAGTGTAATTGCTTTATATAAAAGGCATGGAAAAACAAACTAGGGTTATTTTGTGGCCAAGTTTTAAAAAAAAACTTATTTTGGATTATTGCTCCTTGATGAGATGCAAAAACATGCTAAGTGGTCATTATCTCATAACCTTAACTGCATAGGCATATCAAAATCTCATTGCTTTGGAATATTAAGGCAAGGTACAAACTTAAAATTAGTCAAAGTATTAAATAAAATATAAAGTAATTGGTTAAAAATGTAATTGACTGACTCAAAAAGTTCTTAACTACTAAAAATGTACTTAAATACCTTTAAATCCCAGTAGTAACTTTTATATAAATTTTATATAGCTCTATTCACCCTACTTGTAATATCAAATGTAAGATGCTAATTATCAATCATAGTCAACTGCTGAATTTCTTTGATTCAAAGATCTTTCAACATTTCATTACTATGGTACCCCTCACCAATCTGCTGTTTTTCCTGCATTCAATCATTTCTCAGTACAAAATATTACGAGATTACTACAGATGAGAAAGGCCATTTGTCCCATATTGGTTCATTTATCCAAGAAGCCACATAAGCCCCATCATTTTAGCATCATATTGCTTGTTAAATTATTCTATGGTTTTTACTCTACTGTTTTACCACTCTTTAAAATGTTAGCTATCAGTCCCAAAACCAGGACTCATGAACATTTCCAGAAAAAAAAATTCTGCGTAGATATGCAGACCAGAAGACAAAGAAATTTTTCTTTAACTGAAAGAAATGCATTTGATTGGAGGAGTATTGAAATTACCTGTAAACTGGAACTGGATGCCTGAGTTTTAGATAATGCCCAGGTCAGGAATCACCACGAATTAAGGTGAGTGCTCCAGCTCCACAAATGGTAAAATTACATATTGCAGGTATTACCTGCTCGTGAATTATTAGGGTCCTCCTTATGCCCCCCACACCCACCCCTAGCTATTAGAAACATTTGTTCTTTACTTTCTTAGGTCTAGCAGATCACTTCGCAAATCCATTCTTTCAATATTTAAAAGCTCAACTTTCTTTGGTCTTGCCTCTTAACACATCTTTGCATTATTAGTCATTAATCATACAATAGTCAGCATAGTCAAAGATAGTAGGTGAGTCACAACATTCTATTTTAAAATGCATGGTATATCCATCCCTACGTCAACTGTCTTTATGAGATGTATCTATTAGATTTGCCTGTAGGTGGTGTTGTGACAGTGGTTTTTAATGTTATAACACCCTAATTGCTAATACCTGTTAATTTATATAGCGTTAATAAGGGAAAATAAGGAGATGGCAGATGAACAGGTATTTTGCATCAGTCTTCACCATAGAGGATACAAGTAACATCCCAGAAATAGCTGTAACTCAGGAAATGGAAGTGAGGAAGGGAGGAACTCAAGAAAATTACAATCAGCAGGGAAGTAGTACTGAGCAAATTGTTGGAGCTGCAGGCTGACAAGTCCCGGGTCCTGATGGACTTCATCTAGGGTCTTAAAAGAAGTGGCTAATGAGATAGTTGATG